>NW_006921603.1:6293572-6302631 GCF_000298275.1 Orycteropus afer afer | reverse complement strand
GCAATCCTACTTCCGTAGTGATACTGCCTCGGAAACCCAAGGAGGGGTGGCTATGAGTCGGGGCTGACTCGACGGCACATAACAACAACAACAACAACAACATATCCATCTCAAATGGAGGTGGCCTGAACTGATCATAGTATTCTATGTGTAGTTCGATGAAAGCAGAGAATAGCAGGGCTATTGTTTTCTCTGTGAGAGATAAAAACATGTCATTGAAAACTAAGTTTTTTTGAGGCTATCACATACATGTATTATTTATTTTTAACTTTTACTGTTAAAACATATACAACAAAACATTCTCCAACATAACAACTTCCACGTTTGCAGCGCGGGGATAGTGAGTACATTTTTCATGTTGTGCCACCATTATTGCTATCCTTTTCTAAAATATTCTACCATGTATTAGCAAAAACTCAGTGCCCCCAAACAAAAAGCTTCCTCCATCCCCCGCTCCTAACCCTGGTAACCATTAATATTTTTTGGTTTCTCTCTATATTTGGTAGCATGGTGCCTAAGGCACTTGACTGCTAACCAGAAGGCTGGTGGTTCAAACCCACCAGCCACTCCTGGGAAAGAAGGTTGGGCAATCTACTTCCATAGTGATTCTGCCTCAGAAACCCAAGGAGGGGTTGCTATGAGTCGGGTCCGACTGGACGGCACATAACAACAACAACAACATAAAATAGGCAAGTAGCTCAGAATGAGGTAATTCTTCCTTGGGTTTCTGAGGCAGTATCACTATGGAAGTAGCTTGCCCCATCTTCCTTCCGAGGAGTGGCTGATGGGTTTGAACTGCCAGCCTTCTGGTTAGCAGTCAAGTGCCTTAGGCACTAAGCTACCAGTGAAATCTCATTCAGGATCAAATCCAGACACTAAGTAGTAGAAGAAAAAAGTAAGAGGTTAAAATACATGCAGTAGAAATAACAAGTAAAAGTTTGAGATAAGATAAAGCAATAAAAGGTGAATAGATACTGGAGTGACATGAGGGGTAAGGAGACTCATATTCAGCTCACCTTTTTGCCAAATTCAGTGCCCATTGAAAACCACAGAAGATTGAAATCCACAGATTTCAAAGAACTGAAAGGGTGGTTCAGAAGCGTGTATGTAGTTCATCCCCTCTATATACAGGAGAGGAAGCAGAGTCCTAATAAATGAGTAACATGCTCAACTGGGTTAGTGGCAGGGCTGGACTAGAAGACAGATCTCATTCTCTATGATTTTAGGTCATCTCTTACATTGCTACTCTAACTTGATCTATTTTCTTTTGTATGTTGTGTTGTTGTTGTTGTGTGCTGTTGAGTCGGTCCTGACTCATAGTGACCCCTCCTTGCGTTTCCAAGGCAGTATCACTGCAGAAGTAGATTGCCCAACCTTCCAAGGAGTGGCTGGTGGGTTTGAACCGTCAGCCTTCTGGTTAGCAGTTAAGTGCCTTAGGCACTATGCTACCAGAGCTCTGTGTTTGGGAATAGGACACAGCATGCTCTTAGAATTTATCACAAGGTAATAATAATAATTTTTAAAGACCTTGATGAGACTACTGTCAATTAAACCTTCTTGTGACCATCTTGACCATAAGCAAACCTAGATGGAAATTCAAGTAAATTTAATTTAGAATGGATTTAAAAAATTCCAAAGTGATTTTGGTAGAAAAATCATAGTTCTTAGGTAGGAGAGAATAAGTAATAAACACCAAGTGAAGAATTTGAGCACAATCTGAAACTCAGAAAAGGAGGAGGAATTATTTAGGGAAACTTAAAGAGTGATATGAAGAAAACTATCAGGAAAATAGTCTGTCAGAGCCTCTTCATTCTAAATGCCGAGGACTCTCCTGCTATCCTGAAATGACTCGATGGCACCTAACAACAGTAACAACAATCCTGCTATCCTAATCACCCAGGAAATATATTTGATAAGTAAATTGGACCTATTTAATAAATGGTGTTATTAGCTTAATAGCTATGGTAAGAGGACTTGGATACTATCTTGTCTTTGGGTTATCCAAGAGAGTAGTGGTAGTTGTCATTGCAGTTTTTAGCAGCAGAAGAAATGGTTTTTCACTTGAAATTTTACCTCTTGAATCCACTTTACCTCTTAAATCCTACCATCTAGCTCTTTGCCTGCTATGTCTATGCTTACAATTGGCTTTTCAAATAAGCTATGAACAGTAAATAATTATGTTACATTGCATTGAAGTACATTTTATTAAAAGCAACTTTCAACAATAAATTCTTGATAACTTTGAAATACTAGAAGCAGAGGCTGAATTGTAGTCTCTGTGGTAGCCACAGAACCTAATATAGTGCCTGGTATACAGTAAATCTTCAATATGTATTTGTTTGGTTACATTGAAATGGAGGTAGACTCAAGGAAAAGATCATTTTAGAGATTTCAGAAAAGAGGCAAGATGGAGAGAATTAGCCTGGCATATTCCTTCTTCTGGGAGCGCTGGGAGCGTAGTGCCTAAGGCACTTGACTGCTAACCAGAAGGCTGGCAGTTCAAACCCACCAGCCACTCCTCGGAAGGAAGGTTGGGCAATCTACTTCTGTATTGATACTGCCTCAGAAACCCAAGGAGGGGTCGCTATGAGTCGGGTCTGACTCGATGACACACAACAACAACAACATTCCTTTTTCCTTCCATTAAACCCCTTTTCATTGCAAGTTCTAGCCTAAGTGTTGAATTAATAGATAGCTTGTTAAAAGGACTCTCCCAAGATACATTGGCGTTTCAAAGCATAAGTAGTAAATTTAAAATAATTTTCAGTTAAAGAAGATATTTGTAGACTACGACGGGGCCTTTATTTTAAATCAGAATCCATCTTGTCTTTAATACCCTGCCTTTGGAATTAGAATTGTTGAGTGATCTGCATCCACACTATCCACTTATCCAGCTATCTCCTTGATATTTCCATTTAAATTCTTACAGAGATCTGAACTCTTGATGCCCTAAACATACCCCTTCAAAACAGTATGTTTTCCTACCCTGCTCCATTTCAGAAAATGGCTACATCAGCAAGCCAAAACCTGTGACTTATGTGTAATTCCCCTCCCGCCTCTTTTTTTTAACCACTCATATCCGCTCCATCAGCAAGTCTTTATCAATTGACTTCAAAAATATGTCTCACATATTTCTTCTGCTGTCCACCTCCACAGCCCCCACTGTGATTTAACCCACAAATATCCCTATCCTGGAGTACTACAAGAGCCTCCTTACAAGTCTCCCCTTCTATTCTTGCCTCATAGAGTTACCTTTCTGGACAGCATCCACAGAAATATTTTAAAGATATAAATGTAAAAGACTGGCATATGAATTGAACATTTACCTGAAATAGATATACTCCTTGGAGAGAACAATCATGGGAGAAAGAAGGGCTATGTATACCCAGGGAGATAGCTCAGAGAGCAGGAGTGCATGGAGGGATGGGCACAGGGAAGAGGTAACTATTGGGAGGAAGGGGAGGGGAGCTGTTGCATTGGGGTAAATTGTCAATGTCATGAGACAAAGAAAATTTTCACCCAAATCACAATTAAAAAAAAAAAAAAATGTGAATCTCTCATGAATGAATACATCTACTGGCTTTACACCACATAATTATTTGTGTCTCCATATAAATAAACACTCTCAACAACCTAAATATGGTAGTTACCAGTTATCAAACCCTTTATATGAGCTAAGCATTAAGCTATGCATTATCTCATTTAACCCTCACTGTGATCCTCCAAGTTAGATCCCATTAGATGTGTATAGTAAGTTTCAGCAATGCTAAGAACCTTGATCAAGATTACGCAATAAGGGGAAGCTCTGGTGGCATAGTGCCTAAGGCATTTGACTGCTAACTGGAAGGCTGGAGATTCAAACCCACCAGCCACTCCTTGGAAGGAAGGTTGGGCAATCTACTTTCTTAGTGATACTGCCTTGGAAACCCAAGGAGGGGTCAATGGCAGTGAGATTGGTTTGGTTTGGAGCTGATAGTCAGAGATCAGATAGTAGTATACTGGGTAAGCATTCACCTGCTAAGCAAAATGGTGGTGGTTTGAACTCACCAGCTGCTCCATGGGATAAAGATGAGACAGTCTGCTTCTGTGAAGATGTACAGCTTTGGAAACCTTTATATGGCAGTTCTCCAGTGTCCTAAAGGGTTACTGTGAGTCAGAATTGACTCAATGGCAGTGAGTTTGGGTTGGTTTGGAGCTGATATTCAAATCCCTGTACTTAACCTCTGTTTTGAAGTTGTTTGGTTATTTAGATAAGAGCTCCATACCTCCTGAGTAAGTTTTAAAAGAGATTTTGTTGTTGTTATGTACCGAGTCCAGTCGCACTGGACTCATAGTGACCCCTCCTTGGGTTTCGGAGGCAGTATCGCTACAGAAGTAGATTGCCCCATCTTCCTTCCAAGGAGTGGCTGGTGGGTTTGGACCGCCAGCCTTCTGGTTAGCAGTCAAGTGCCTTATCCACTGTGGTACCAGAGCTCCCTTAAAAGAGATAGTGTATAAAAACTTTAGCCCAGAGTTTGCCTTATGGCAAAATCTCAGTAAATGTAAGTTACTTGGTACTTTTTCTCTCTACCTTAGTTAATTCTTTCCAAGTATTGTTAGTCCTACTTACATTTAGCCCTAATTTAAAGTACCTGAATAGCAATGAGGATGAGATCTGAGAACATGCCGAGAGTGTCTTTACATTTATTGTACACATCTTTTAGATACAGGTTGAAAATATAAACAGAGCCAATAGGCATTACTGGGTATGAGAGGAAGAGGCAGCCCAATCCTTGCCCACAAAGTGTACCTGATCCTTAACCTTACAGGATCCTAATGTACTTAGATACTGAAGAGCCAAGAATAGTAAGGTCTGGATTTGGGGTCAAGGCTGGACAGATAGCTAATTCTGAATGATTGAGGTGTGGGGAGAAACCAGTTGGCAGGACTCTGACACTTGAATTTAAACACAACATACCAAACCCACTGTCACTGAGTTGATTTCAACTCATAGCAACCCTATAAGATAGACTAGGACTGCCCCATAGGGTTTCCAAGGTTGTAAATCTTTACAGAAGCAGACTGCCTCATCTTTCTCCCATGGAGCATCTGGTAGGTTCAAACTGCTGACTTTTTAGTCAGCAGTCAAATGTTTTAACCACTATACCACCAGAGCTCCTTTACCTTGAATCCAGATAACCTAATTTCTCTGTAAGTGAGAACCAACGTTTTTGTGCCTCATTCCATGGGGCCAGTTGGCAGTTAATCATTAATTTATTGCCTAGACTTCTTTACAGGTGGCGTAGATTTTAGATAATAAAAGCAGTGCATGTAACCATTTACTTCATTGTAACTGTATTTTGTAGTTAGACTCATATGCTCATTTTGACCAAGTCAAATACATTGTAATGTCTAATCTTAGATGACTGAGGAAATTTTATGGATCAGGATTAAAAACTATCCACAAAAATATGAAAATATTATGGTGACTGCCCCGATTAATATTGTTTTTTTTTTTTTTTTTTTTTTAAAGCTTCTTTACAGGAATGACAACTCTTTTTCCTCTCTGGGATAGGTTTGTTTATTAACCCAACGAAGATCATAGGGGACATTTTTCATTACTACATTTGGAAAAGTCCCAACCCTGAGTCATGCATACTTACTTCAGAAACTATATCTGGCCAAGATTAAGGAGCAGTAAACTACTATCCAATATTTTTTTTAAAAAGCAGTATATCTAGCCACTGAGAACAGAGTAATGTTAAGAATAAAGAATCAAATTGCTTTTGTACTCTTAAAAAAATTTTTTTTTTTTCAACACTGGGAGGAGGTAACAATGGGGAGGAAGTGGGAGGGGAGCTGCTGCATTGTAAATTTTGGTCAATGACATGAGACAAAGTATATGTGAACTGCTGTATGAAAAGTGAATTTACTCTGTAAATCTTCACCCAAATCCTAATAAAAAAAAAAATTTTAAAAAAAGATAAAAAAAAACAATTTTTTTTCAGACTGAGCAATAAAAGTCCTGAGTTCTTTGGGATAATTGTAATTTGTTGTTGTTCAAGAGGTATATGAAATCTGTGGTTTATTGCCCACGCACAACCTTGCAGTGAGTAGCCAGATGGCCAAAATCTATGAGCCCTGGTGGCACAGAGGGTTAAGCATTTATCTGCTAACCAAGAGGTTGGTGTTCAGAACCTACTGATAGGCTCCATGGGGGAAAAGACCTGGCTGTGCTCCTGTAAGAAGTGGTGGTCCAGTGGTTGTGGGTAGTTCAGTTTGTGTGTCAACTTGGCTGGGCCTGACTGGGTGGCTGGGCAGCTGGATGTAGTATTCCCCACGATGAGACTGGCAATCGACTCCACAGTAGATGGAATCTACTATGAGCAGCTGAGTAGCTGCCTTAGGAATGTTGTCTGCTTCCCGTATACAGGCAGCAGCTTTGGGAGTGTTCTCTACATTATGGCATGCTTAAACCCTGCATGTAGCTGTGTCGCTATTCAGCAGCCTGCCATGCTCTGCCGACCTTGGGACTGTAAATGGACTTGAATTCATGGCCTGCCGTGTAGTTTTGTAACATCAGGACTGTGCCTTTTTACTTGCAAACCTTGGGCTTGTCAGTCTCAGCAGCCAGTAGCTGTCTGAGTGAAGAAAAGCCTCTAGCTCCAGTGGGCCGGAAGCAGGAGGCAGAACTGAAGCCCAAGGTTGAGGGGCTTTCGCCCAGCCCTTAGAGCCTGGCACTTCGAACCCAGACTTAAATCCTCCAAACTGTAAGAAAATAAACTCCCAATTGTTCAGGCATCCCATTTGGGGTATATTCCTGTCAGAGTGGCACTAGGTAACCAGAACAGTGCTTTAAAGCATTTAGCTGCTAACCAAAATGTCAGTGGTCTGAACCTACCATCTGCTCCATAGAAGGTAGATGAGGCAGTCTGCTTGTGAAGACTCAGAGCCTTGTTAACCCTGTGGGGCAGTTCTACTCTGTGTTAAAGGGTTGTTATGAGTCTGAGTCAACTCAGTAGCAATGTTTTGTTTTGTTTTTTAATCTGGCTTCTGTGAAGATTATAACCAAGAAAACCCTGTAAGGCAGTTATATGCTATCATGTGGAATTGCTATGAGTTGAAAATGATTTGATGGCATTGAACAGTGATAACCCACCAGCCATTCCTCTGAAGGAAGGTTGGGCAATCTACTTCCGTAGTAGTATCACCTTGGAAACCCAAGGAGGGGTCGCTGTGCGTCCTGTCTGACTCCACAGCAGCGTGTTTGGTTTTTTTTTTGGTTGGAACAGTGATAACAACATAAACACCTAGAGTGAGGGAAAGGAAAGAAAGAAGGCAGCAGATGGCCTCCTGCAAAAGGTACATGAATCTCTTAAAATGGTAGCATGCTACTTTGGCCTTCATAAACCAGTCCAGTTGCCCTCAAGTTGACTCTGACTCATGGGAACCTCATTTCTGTCAAATTAAAACTGGGCTCCATAGGGTTTTCAGTGGCTGATTATTATTATTTTTTTTAACTTGTATTGTGATTTGGGTGAAAGTTCATGGGGAAAATTAGTTTTCCATTCAATAATTAATATATTAATATTGTTTCATGACACCGATTACAATCCCTACAATGTAAATGCATTCTTTCTACTTCCTCCCTGTGTTTCCTGTTTTTATTTGTCCTCTTTCCTTTTTCTTCTGAGCTTTGTCCCCAGGCAAAGGCTGCCCTTTTGGTCTCATGGTTGATCATTCTAAGGATTGTCATTGTTCACCTGGGAGGCCTATTGTTTGGCTGAAAGTTGATCCACGGGGGTGCATTCACTTCATCTAAGAGCCACATTTTGGGGGTTCCATTAATGGCTGGTTTTTCCAAAGTAGATGGACAATGCTTTTCTCTGATAGGCCTAGGGTGGGCTTGTTCCTCCAACCTTGCAGTGAGCAGCCAGATGGGTTAACCATTTGCACCACCTAAGGAATCCTCTAACCTTCTTAAGATTCTCTATTTTACCTTTTCTTCATCTAAACATTTTCTCAAATTACCCCATAGTTCTCATAGAAAAAAAAAAAAAAAAAAAATTTATTCCTATACTTAGGTAATGTCTTGAAAGAACAACTAGGGTGCCAGAAGCTGCTTATTAAAAGAGGCATTTTTGTCTCCTGGAAAATAAAGGGTTAAAGTAAAGGTCCTTTCATCTATTTATTTCTGACTGAGGGGACTGGTGGAGAATGAAAAAGACATTCTTTACCTCTGAGCACTGGGCAGTCAGCGTCTCTCAAAACCTTCATGCCAAAGGAAGGCTCCCCCTCCTTCTCTTCCCTGTTTTATTACTATTAATTAGGGTTTCTATATGGGCCCAACATAGAAGTTCCTACAATACACATGTGAACCTCCAGAAGCAGATTGTAGAATTGCCTCTTTAGCCCATCACCTCCTTCTTTCTATCAGTCTCTTGGAATATTCTCATAGGAAACCTTACTTAATACAAACTCTCACACCATACTGCAGAATGAAAGAATGAATGTTGTTGTTAGGTGCTGTAGAGTCATTTACAACTCATAGAGACCCCATGCACAGCAGAAGGAAACACTGCCCGATCCCACACCAACTCCATGATCCCTGCTATACTTGAGCGCATCATCTCAGCCACCATGTCAATCCATCTCGTTGAAGGCTGCAAAAACGTCCCATGTTCTGACCTCCTCTAATCCCACAAGAGGAAGGCAGGATTACCAGCAGTAACCCAAGGCCTATTCCTGCCAGGCTACAATCTGAGTTCAGGAAAAATGCTCAGTCTCTCTTCCAGCCCACCATCCCTCAGCCAACAGTCTCTCACAGTCTCTTTCCCAACAGTGCTGATCCCTCGGTATCTCACTCAGCAATGCGTGTCTCTTTCAGGGGCGCGTGTCTCTTCCGGCAGAACGTCTTACTCAACCAGCAGTCAGAGCGCATTCTGCTTCCAGGAGGCCTCCTTTTGAGCTTGGCAGAGTGGCCAAACTAGCCAATCATAGCATCAGAACCCTAAGCACCTGAGAGAGAGTGGGCACCTCCCAGAACATTGTTTTGTGCCACTCCCAACAGAAATACTCCA
>NW_006921603.1:6198512-6290804 GCF_000298275.1 Orycteropus afer afer | reverse complement strand
AATGTTTCTTTGCTATTCATAAGGTTCTCCCTGGCCAATTCTTTGAGAAGTGGATGGCCTCTTCCTTCTTCCTAGTCTGTCTCAGTCTGTAAGCTGGGCTGATACCTGTGCACCACGTGCATTCCGCTGGGTTTGAAACACCAGTGGCTCAGCCTCAAAATTCACATCAACACATCACCACTGTAGGACAAACTGACAGACAAGTTTGTCTCTCTGTTGGAAACCTGTCCTACCACCCTTACCTGGGTCCCTGTGGCTGACTGCTCCTCTGTCCCAGTTCCTGGACCTTTTAATCCCCTTTCTCCCACTCTCCCATCCTGCTGCTGCTTTAGGCATGCCTGGGTTCCTTCTTCTCACTCCTCTTCTGTCCTGGTCCCCTGGCTTATTCCTCTCCCCTCTCCAGTTTTCTTGCCCTGATGCTTTGGGGATGCCTGGGTTCCCTCTCCTCACCTGTATTCCTGTGAATGAAAGAATGAATACTGATCTGGAATCTAACTGTCCCAGAACTATCGGGTCGCTCTAGCATAGAATCAGACTTTTATAGTTTCCAAGGGTTAGAGTGGATCAGAGTTCTAATACTACCATATTCTTCTTCCTTTGTAGTCCCGCTTCCTTGCTTTTTTAGAATAAAAATATCAGTGGCTCAAGGGAAAAGTCATGAGAGCAAATACAGTAATTTTGATTCTCTGTGCTGAAAATTTGTTAGGTAGATGTTGGGTGAGGCATACATTAAAATGCATTTTTTAAATTGTACATAAAAAAAATTTCATCAATTTCTAAATGTATATTTCAGTGAAATTATTACATTCTTCAAGTACTGCAACCATTCTCACTATCTTTTTCCAAAGTCTGCATTCTAAGCAAAAGAACCCATTTTTTCTCTCCCTTCTGCCCTTGGTAACTACTGAGTACTTACAATTTCCAAATACTTGTTTATTTCATATAAGTGATACACAGTATTTGTCCTTTTGTGCCCTATTTATTTCACTGAGTATAATGTCCTCCAAGTTCACCCATATTATGGCATGCATCAGAATTTCATTCTTGTTTGTGGCTGAGTAATATTCCATCATATATATATACACACACACACACACACACACACACTGTATTTTTATCTATTCATCAGTTGATGGGCATTTTGGTTGTTCCCACTTTTTGGCTATTGAGAGTTATGTTGCAGTAAATATGGATGTACATACGTCTGTTGATATCGCTCCTTTCAGGTCTTTTGAGTATAGCACTAAGAGTGGAAGTGCAGGGTTGTATATGATATTCTATGTTCAACTCTTTGAGGAACCACCAAACTGTTTTCCACAATGGCTCTACCAACTTCCAAAACCTATTCCCCTGAGTTGATTCTGACTCATAGCAACCCTGTAGGGCAGAGTAGAACTGCCCCATAAGGTTTCCAAGGCAATAATCTTTACAGAAGCTGACTTCTGCTACTTTCTCCCATGGAGTATAGAGTGGCTGGTGGTTTGAACTGCCAACCTTTTGGTTAGCAGCCAAGCACTTTAACCATAGCACCACCAGGGCTCCTTTTGTAATGACTTGCAGACATAATTTTTTTTTATAAAGGTTTTTGAATTCATGGAAATATTTTCTCTTCAGAGTCATCTGTTTTTTTATAGTTCTTATTTTAACCTTCAGAAAAATATATGCTGCCTTATTTCTTTTATCTATAAAGGAGGTTAATAATGCCACTTGGAGTTGCTGTGAAAGTTAAGAGAAATAACACATAACAAGTATTTAGAACTGTGACCAGCACAAGTTGTAGTTGTTATTATGTGCCATTGAGTCAGACCTGACTCATAGCAAACTCTCCTTGGGTTTCCAAGGCAGTATCACTATGGAGCTCTGGTAGCGTAGTGGCTAAGACACTTGCCTGCTGACCAGACGGCTGGCAGTTCAAACCCACCAGCCACTCCTCGGAAGGAAGGTTGGGCAATCCTATTTCCATAGTGATACTGCCTCGGAAACCCAAGGAGGGGTCGCTATGAGTCGGGTTTGACTTGATGGCACATAACAACAACAACAACATCACTATGGAAGTAGATTGCCCAACCTTCCTTGTGAGGAGTGACTGGTGGGTTTGAACCTCCAGCCTTCTGGTTAGCAGTCAAGTGCCTTAGGCACGATGCTACCAGAGCTAGGTACTTAATAAATGCTGGCTCTCCACCCACCCTTGTATGTTACTATATGCTTCCCACTACGGTACTTGAATCCAGGCAAGAGAGCATAGAGAGTTTGGGTCATCTGTTTTTTTTTTAAAAAAAAAAAAGATCAACCAAGTAATTGCAGTTCCACCCAATAATGGATATATGTTCCTTGTCATTTGGATGGCAATTATTATTCTATAATCCAATTTCAAGAGTCCTAAAAATATACCCAACTAGCACATTTCCTATAATTCAGTTGCCTATGCCTTCAGAAAACCTGGCTGTTTGCTTCTCTCAGAGCAGTCCCTATTCTTTGCCATTCATGTTGTACCCTCTGGCTGGAGGGCACCTTCCCATTTCCAAAGGAGCTCTGGTGGCGTAATGCCTAAGGCACTTGATTGCTAACCAGAAGTTTGGTGGTACCAGCCACTCTGTAGAAGGAAGGCTGGACGATCTACTTCCTTAAAGATTTACCACCTCAGAAACCCAAAGTGTGTTGGGATCAACTCGATGGCAGCTAGTTTGGTTTGCTTTGGTTTTACTTATCTAAAGGAGGTCTTGTGTTGCAGTGGTTAAGGCATTTGGCTGCTAAGCAAAAAAAGGTCAGTAGTTTGAACCCACCAGTTGCTCTGCAGAAGAAAGATGAGGCAGTCTACTTTCATAAATATTTACAGCCTTGGAAACCCAATGGAGTTTGCTTTCAAAGTTGGAATCAACTAGATGGCAGTGAGTTTATTTTTGTTTTTTAAACATGAGCTCTGGTAGTGTAAAACATTTGACTGCTAACAAAAAAAATCACTGGTTTGAACCCACAGCAGCTCTGTGGGAGAAAGATGAGGCAGTCTGCTTCTGCAAAGATTTGTAGCCTTGGATACTCTATGGGACAGTTATTCTCTGTCCAAAAGGATTGCAGTGAGTCAGAATTGACTCAGTAGCAGTAGGTTTGGTTTGGTTTTACTTATCTTAATTCACACAATTTCCATTCAACCTCTACCAAATCTAGTCAATCAGGTGTGATGCCTTTTTCCGTTGAGCTCTTGTAGTAGTTTATCTGTAATTTTTCTTGTGCATCTTCTGTCGTGGAATAGTGTTTAAGAGCTTAGGTTCTAATTCAAACTCTACAACTAACTAGCTCTGTGAGTTTAGATAAATGACTTAACCTCTCTGAATCTGTCTTCATCTCTAAAAGGGAGGTAATAGTACCAGCTTCATAGGGTTGAGGATTAAATTAGATATGCATATAGAATGCTCAGTTAGCACAGTACCTAGAACATAAGTACTCCATAAATTCTAGCTAGCAATATTTGTATTATTGTTTGTGTCCTGGTCTTAATTTCTTTACTGGAAAGGAAGTATCTCAAAGGCAGTACTTAACTTTCCTCATAACATAGGTCCTGATCTGGTGCTCCACTCACTGGCTACTCAAAGTGTGGTCTGCAGACCAGAACATCACAGTCACCTGGCAGCATGTTAGAAATGCAGAATCAAAGTTCAGTAAAGGGTTTCACAATAAAAGAAACATTCTTTATGGTTACCAGGAGTGGGTGGGGAAGGGAAAACCACTAACTAGGTGGTAGATGCATATTAACTTGGGTGCAGGGATAAAAAAATAAAAAAATGTAGACTCTCATACTGTGCCCCTGACTGACAGAATCAGCATCTACATTTAACAGGGTGCCCAGGTGATACATACAGACATTGAGATTTGAGAAGCTCTGTACATGATATATTGAATTCAGTTGTTGAAGCTGACATTTTAATTACGTATTTTCCACCTGGAATAATATAGTAGTAGTTAACTGTAATAGTTAAAAGTCAATTTCTGTAGAATAAATTCTGTAGAATTTATTGTTCATGGGTAAATGTCATGTATTTGTAAAATCCTTTAGACCAGTGGTTCTCAAAATTGGTCGCTTGACTAGCAGCATCTGCGTCACTTGGGAACCTGTTAAAAATGCAGGTTTTCAGGTTCTAGCCCAGTCCTCCTGAGTCAGGCAGCAGAAACTCCAGGAGTGGCACCTTGCAACCTTCCAGGTGATTCTGATGCAAACCACTGTTTTCAACCTCTAAGAAGCTCTGGTTGTGCAGTGGTTAAAGCATTCCTCTGCTCACCAGAAAGTCAACAGTTCAAACCTACCAGCTGCTCAGTGGATGAAAGATGAGGCAGTCTGCTTCTGTAAAAATTTATAGCCTTGGAAAACCTATGGGGCAGTTCTTACCTGTCCTATAGGGTTGTTGAGTCAGAATCGACTCTGTGGCAGTGGATTTGATTTGATTTAGGTTTTCACCCTCTAAGAATCATCGTGGCATACGTTGGGAAGCTACCAGAAGTATCACATTAATAATGTGCACCTCCTTCTTCCTACTTTGTCATTTATTTATTCTGTTGTAATCTTTTAAGTAAGGTTGAACACTGGAAAGTATTAAGCTTCCACCCCATGTTTCCATGTCTACCAGATGCCACTGGAAAAAGCTCATACACATGTCAGCCCTACCTGGCAGGCCTATATATGTCATAATACTGTTCCTGGTGGATGGACACACAGCCTATGTGATGTATCTGCAGCCCCTGCATTTGGCTTTGTTTTATATTGTTAATTTTATTCATTTTTTGAATAGGTGATAGATGCACATGTTACAAAATTCCCAAGGTACAAGAGTTTACAGTAAAAAGTAAGTCTCCCTCCTTCTCCTTGATCCAGTAATACAGTTTTCATCTCCAATCACTCCAGTGCCAGTCACTGACCTTATATTTATTCTACACATTTATTGAGCACTTACTATGAGCCAGGCACTATCCTGGGCAGTGGAAATAAAGCAGTGAACAAAACAGCCAAAAATCTCTGCCCTCATGGAGCTTATATTTTGATTTCCAATTTTTTATAGTATTTGTTCAATGGTATTCTAATTTTTCTATAGCCAGTGCACTGCTGTGGTTAAAAGTCAATCTCTTTAGTAAAAGTAACTGATGTGAACTCATTTTAACCCATATTCTACATGATCTTAGGCTACTCTGCCACTGTGAACTGGGTTTTCTTTATCTTAAAATGGAAGCAGCAACCCTGTCCTCTAAGGTTATGAGCATTAAATGAGACAAGATATATAAAGCACCAAATACAGTAAATGCTCAATAAATATTAAAATTGATTGTAATGGTGTGATCTCATCCTACTGTTCTATAGTGTAGACTGGGAGTGGTTAAAAGACTTCTAATAGGCTTTCATTTCCACTCTTTGCTATAACATGATCAGAAAGGTCTTATTTATTTTCAGAACAAGCGATAGTAAATTACTGAAGACTCTGAACTTCTAATCATTAACTCTTAGTCTGCAAGACTGCTGAGTTCTATTGAGAAACTGACTCATAATAAATCAGTAGATTATAGAGACTATGTTCCTTTCTGTTCTTTCTAACCTAGCCTTTTTTAATCCCATATAATTTGAGATTTTGTACTATCAATTTGCAGGTGTTTTGTACTGTTAACTTCAATGTTATAATGTTTCAAAATGCGTAAGTTGGAGAGGATCTACAGTTCACAGCAGAGGAGTCAAGCACTTCTGAGTAAATTTCTCACAACATGGTTTAGTGTTGTGGAACTTTCTCCTGTAGCCAGTTGGGCAAACAATACTCAATTCCTGGAAAAGCAATAAAAGTACTCCTTTGGTGTCTTAGTTACCTAGTGCTGTCATTACAAAAAGTTGTTGTTGTTGTTATGTGCCGTCGAGTCGGCCCCGACTCATAGCGACTCCTCCTTGGGTTTCTGAGGCAGTATCACTACGGAAGTAGGATTGCCCAACCTTCCTTCCGAGGAGTGGCTGGTGGGTTTGAACCGCCAGCCTTCTGGTGAGCAGTCAAGTGCCTTAGGCACTATGCTACCAGAGCTCCTTTACAAAAAGTAGATGGCTTTAAAGAACAAATGTATTTTCTCATAGTTCTGGATGTTAAAATCCAAATGAAGGTCTCAGCTGCCAACTCTTTTACGGGCCTCTCCCCCCACTAGTTCCTTGTGTCTGCCGGCAGTCCTTGGCGTGCCTTTGCTTGTCAACTGACCCTCACGAGGTGTTTTCCTTCCCTTGTGTGAGTGTCCCTGTCTGTTCTGAAAGTCTTTTGTAAGACTCCACTCAGAAGTGGTTAGATTTCGGACCCATCCTACTCTACAATGGCCTCATTAACATAACAAAACACTTATTTTCCAGTGAGGTCATATTTACAAGTACAGGGTTTAGGGCTTTCCTATATGTTGTTTGTTGGGAGACACAGTTAAATCCATGGTATTTGGTGATGATCTCAAGGTAGAAAACATGAACAGAAAATTACATGCAAAAAGGAATAACAAAAAGAGATAAAAAGTCCTTTGGCAAGAAAACTTAAAGTTTAGGCCAAGAACTTTTTAAAAATATTATCCAGTATAAAAAGGGTGTTTGGTGGGTGTAATGAAAGATACCAAGGAAGTTGGGTCAGGTATTTTCTACTATGCACTATGTTGGCCCTTTGACTCAGGATCTATACAGAAGTGAGGGTACATCTATTTGAGGGACAAGCCTCAGAAATCATTTATGACATTCTTTTTATCTCTAACTTTTGATCCTGATTCTATTTTATATTGTTTGTATTGACCTAGTCTCTGGTAGCGTAGTGCCTAAGGCACTTGACTGCTCACCAGAAGGCTGGCGGTTCAAACCCACCAGCCACTCCTCAGAAGGAAGGTTGGGCAATCTACTTCCGCAGTGATACCGCCTTGGAAACCCAAGGAGGGGTCGCTATGAGTCGGGTCCGACTCGACGGCACGTAACAACAACAACAGTCATGATATCAAGAGAACTAGGAAACAGAATGAAGCCCTGGTAGTGCAATGCTTAAGAACTTAGCTGCTGACTGAAAAAGGTCAGCAGTTTGAACCCACTAGCTGCTCTGTGGACCTGGGAATCTGCTCTTGTGAAAATTATGGCTTATGAAAAACTCTATGGCAGTTCTACTCTGTGATACAGAGTTGCTATAAAGTCGAAATTGACTGGACTATACACAACAACAACAGTAAGTAGGGGTAGTTGGGAAATTGAATTTAAATGCCTGTGGACAGTTTTTTCATTATTGGTTAATCGTGGGAACAAGGTAGATATTTACCTATCTATCTATTTATTTAATTCATTTATTGACTTTTTCTAGCCTCTCATACTTTATTGCAGCAATGAATCGACAATAAGAAAATCAGTGCTCATAAAACATGAAGTAAACACTAAATAGATGAAGTTTTCATAAAGGGCATTTGCCACGGCACTTCCTGGACTTTGTCTACACTAATCACATATGTGCCACTGAGCTAACTCTATTAAGGTTGCATTAGGCAGCCAGTTTCTAATCTCCTTGGTTTACCTTTGGACCTTGCCATTTCTCATTACTCTGTTTCAGTTATCTATTACTATATAACAACCCACCTCTAAACTCAGTGATTTAATTTATTACCTCCCATGGTTCTTTGGATGAGCTGGGCTTAGACGGCAGCTGAGGCTGGACTCATCTGAAGGCTCAACATCTCAATCAGATGTCCAAGATGGCTTTTTCATTCAAATGTCAAGCACCTTAGTTTGTGTAGTTGGCACAGCTATGGGCTATGGGCTGGCTGGTCATTTCTCTCTATAAACACACAGTCTCCTCACATGACTACCGTGGACTTCCTTAAAGCATGTTGGTCTCATTGTAGTCAGATTTCTTACACTGGGACTTACAGAGCTAGTATTTCAAGAGATTGAGGCAAAAATTCCAAGGCTTCTTTGGACCCAACCTCAAAAGTCATACATAATTTCTGCCCCTGCATTCTTTTGCTCAAAAATCAAGCTAGCTCAGATTCAAGGGAAGGCCCTACAGAAAGGCATGAATACCAGGAGACATGGTTCATTAGGGTCATGATGAAGGACATATTTAAAGAGTAGCTACCACATCCTGTTTACCAGAAAATAGTCAAATTTACCTGTAACATAATTGTTACACCACTACACCAAACACTTTCAGGAGACTAGGCCCACACAAATACTTTTTACAAAGTGAGAAGATGTGGCTCTTGGTTATGCATACTTTTCAACTAAATATATGTAACGTTGTATGAGTGTTGCTGATTCACAGAATTACTTCGATTGGCATATACACACTCATACCATTGGTCAAAAGTTGTCACCAATCAAAATAGTTTTGGAACTGCCTGCAGAGTTAATTAATAAGTTAGTACAATTCATTACTCCCCCCCCCCTTTTTTTTTCCTATTCTTTGGTATAGTAATATCTTATACTTTAAATAGTTGTAGAATGCTTTGTTTCCCAGAAGGAGAATGAATTAGTTTCGTTACACAGTCATGCATTCAATCAATCAACAAGTATTCGTTGAGGACCTATGACGAGCCAGGCCCTGTGTTGGCAATGGAGGGACAATTTGCTGTCACGGCTGGATTTTGTGTTTACCAGTAAATAATAGCAAGAGAGTGAGCCATGTTAGAGAATGATAATAATAGTTCTGACCAAACCCTTACTTCTTCCATTATCTCATTTAATACCTCCAAGAAGTCTTAAGGTAGAGGCAGAGTTATTAGCCCAGTAAGGTTGACAGTATGACTCAGAGCAGTTTAATGACATTCCAAAGGTCACCAACCCAGTAAGTGATGGAGCTTGGATTTGAACCTAGAGTACCTAATACGCAAAACTGCATTTTAATGTACCATTTTCTTTGTTTCTAAGTTCTATGCCTTTTAAGAAATGTTCTTACTATTCTGAAAAGGTAAATGCATAATTAGTAATGTAATAAGACTCTTTTATTTTAATTATTTAAATATATTGACAGCTCCCCTTCTCCCACCCCACACCCTGCTTCTTTTGGTCTCATGGTGACCTTTTTAAAGTCTAAGGATGGATCAAGAAAATGGAATCTTACTTTCATTGAAAATTTATCATACTCCAGTTGTCAAGTTTGAATTTGAAAATAGAGCTAAGTTCTTGTAGCATGTAAATTAAAAAAAAAAAAAAAAACCTCTCTAATAAAAACAATCATTAATTCAAAAAAGATTGTATGAGCTACTTCTAATATCCAGGTCCAGGAATTTTTTTTTTTTTTTTTTAGTACTTTATTGCCTTTCCCTTCCCAACTCCCACCCCACTAGCCCGGGAAAAATTTGATACCTAATCTAGAGGATCCCACCGTCCAGAGGGAGAGTCTAAGCAGCCATATTTATTGGCAGTGCATTTTGATAAGGGAAGCCCAAGTGAGGGACACCTAACAGTATTTTGAGTGTTGAGTGGGGGAGTTCTAGGAAGAGTTACAGATGCGAGAAGTTACTCAGGTGTAGCAAGGAGGAAGTTTTCCATCTAGAAAGGACTCTCTGTGTAAAGGTTCAAAGTCTAAGAATTTAAGGAATTCTTTTGTTTTGTGGCATCAAGTCAATTCCAACTCCAAGCGATCCTATAGGGCAGAGTAGAACTGCCCCACAGGGTTTCCAAGACTATGAATCTTTACAGAAGTGGGCTGCCAAACAGTGGCCTTAGCCACTGTTCCACTAGAGGACCTGATGGGAGCAGTTAGCCAGGTCTTTGCTCCTGTGGAGCCACCGGTGGGTTCAAATCACCCGCTTCTCAGTTACCAACTGAGTGCTTTAACCATTGTACCACCAGCGCTCCTTGAAGAAATTCTAGGGACTGAAATAATTCTGTATAACATGAGGGCAGGGTGGGTGTGAAGGAGCTACAAGAGTTGAGGCTGGCTTGGGAGGCAGGGGGGACGGTACATGTAACTGCATACCTTGTTAGGAAGGACCATCATTGAATGATGTGTTGCTGAGTGTCTGGGCTTTTAAGTGCAGATGTGAAAACAAATTAACCTTCAGACGTTTCTACTCTTTAACCACGACTTCCCCTTTCATTCTTTACAGAATTGGAAATCATCTTATTTGGGAAGGTTTAGTCAGTGGGTACCACGCATTAGAAATGACTTCCCTTCTATGTCTGTATTTGTGATATTGATTGTCACCAGACTAATCAGATTATAGCACCAGGTGTCCTATCATTTTAATATTAGATGGGTCTCATTTATTTATTACCCAGGAAAAATAAATTTGTCCTGCACTTACATTTGCTTCTGCGGGTTCGTATTTCTGTATATTTAGGTAACATTAGAAGGGGTAGATGCACCGTTATGCAGAAGTGCTGTCAGCCCTTAATTCAGCAGGACAGTTCCAGATCCTTTACTTACTTTCTAGTCTCATTCTTAGGAGCTCTGGTAGCATAGTGCCTACAGCACTTGACTGCTAACCAGAAGGCTGGCGGTTCAAACCCACCAGTCACTCCTGGGAAGGCAAATGGGGCAATCTACTTCCGTAGTGATACTGTCTTGGAAACCCAAGGAGGGGTCATTATGAGTCATGTCTGACTCGACGGCACATAACAACAACAGTCTCATTCTCCAGTTATTCTGAAAATAAAAGCAATTGAAATCACCTCTCTGGTGTACTCAGATGGAGGATGCAGAAGTCCTGCTAGTTTTTTCCTCCATTGCCAACATAAACAGGGTGGAGCAGCCTAGAAGCTGGGGAGGCCAGGAGAGAAGGAGACAACGGAACAGCCAGAGTGACAGCAGTGACTCCTCAGTGCTGCCTCCTACCCAGTGCAACAGACTCTCCAGCCAACTCCAGCTCCTACATTCACTCACACACACTCACTCACACTCACACTCACTCACACTCTCTTTCTCCCTCTCTCCCTTTGGGTAGATTACAAGAGTTGAAATAATTTGTGGCAGAAATAAAGCAGAACACTCAATTGCTTCGGCTCCTTTTGTTCAAACACTTGATGAAAAGCAGCATTTTAGTGCATTCTAGAGCATGTCTTTGAGAGCTATGGGAACCACGGCTGCTTCCTTAGTGCCCCACAGTTTACAACCTCAGCTCAAGGGCAGACCCGCCCCTCCCCCCTCTTTTTTTCCCCTCCTTCCACCTGACAGGGACCATAAATAACCTGAGGCTCTGGGAGTTCCCAGCTGAAAACAAACTTGAAAGTTTGCCTGGAGCTCCTTGCCACTCTCTGCCTGGGCCTCTTCTTTATTTTCTTCTTCCGAGGTTTTTCCTCTGCCCGGGTTAGCTGTTTCTTCATTCATATTTTAGAAGAGCCGCCTCCTAACGAGGTGCAGCACTTTGCTGGCAGGCTCTCCTTAGATTGAAGGCTGTCTTGGTTACTCACTTAGCTACTAAGCACTGGGATCAAATTACCGAAAGTCTACACCGAGCAGCCCTCATATTTACATACAAATAACTCGAGGGTTTACATTTATGTCACCATTCGGTCTTGCTAGAGGCTTGCCAGAGGAGTTTTTAATCCAATCAGAAGGAGCTTTAAAAGGATGTCTGCCTAGTGATCAAAAAGGATCTTAACTTCAAATGTTGCCAGGTTTTATCTCCCCCTCCCTTTTTTTTGGTCTGAAATTTTGAAAATCTTCAAACTGATGAGGGGGAAAAGATGTGTAGATCCTCAGTTGCCTACGAGGAGATCAAGATGCTGAGCAGTTGGTGGTGGTGGTGAGGACAGTGGATACAAAGCCTGGGATTGGTTTGTTTGGGCTGGTTTGGAGACGGATTTTAAATCACTGCTTGAAGAATTCCTGGAGGCATCAGGAGAACATTTGATCAGCCCGGTGGAAATGTCTTTACCACAGAGTAAGAGCTTTCTTTAAATCATAGTTGGTATGTGCTGTGTTTGTCTCCGATGTAGCAAGTGTGCAAATAGCCCTGCTGCGAATCTTTACTTAAAATAAGCTCTTGGTAACTGGGTGGCAGTCGAAAGTTGATCTGTTTAGTTTTCACATTAGCAAAAACAGTAGTTGACAGTGTATTTTTAGTCTTGATTGGTGGCGTAAAAGCTGAGCTCTGGTGGTTTCCTGAGTTTAAATGAATGGAAATTATACTGAATGGAGGAACTGGAAAATATAGCTGGAGCCTATGAATCACTTACCTTTGAGAAAACACAACATACACACATTTGAAATCTCTCTGGCAGCCAAGCTTATGTCCAGAAAGAGAGAGAGAGTCATGAACAGGAGATGTGTTTGCCTGTGTGCACGAAAGGAATTTTTCCACAGCCTTTGCTACGTTTTGAGAAGGATGGGAAACATCCAGTGGGCAAAAGACAGTTGAAAAACCTGCTCTGTCACTCTTGGAATGTGGTTATATGTGAGGTCATGTTAGGTATTTGTGGCTAGTAAAAGTAATTTATGTCATTAACTCTTTGTATTGGTAGTTAAAGGACAGTCTATATTGCTTTGCTTTTAAAATACTGAAGCCCCAGTTTTCTCTCTTGGAAGGCAGAATTGCTTTCCAAGGAGATTTCAAACACTCAGACCACTGGACTAAGTTAATTTGACAAGTTTACAAACAGTTCAAAATTGGTATGTTTTGAGGCACCCAAATCGAGCAGTTACAGTTCAGATCAATTAACATGCTCCTTTATGACACAAGCCCCAAACTGAAATCTTTTATGTGAGGAAACCAGTCATTTAAACCCACCCTGCCACTCCTGATTTTCAAGCACAGTAGGAGAGAGATGGCTCTTATTTTGCAATGGATGTCCATTCAAACAATCTGCCCTCATTGTGGTCCGGCTAAAGGTGAGGGAAACTCTGGCTGACATCAAAAGTCCACCTTTCTCATCTGCTGGGGCTTAGGGGGAGGAGGTAATTAGCACCAGGATCTGTTTACACAACTTAAATTCCTGCTTGAAATTGTGTACTAACCTCTTCTTAAACGTTTCCCTTCTAAGCGCTGGTTATGAAAATTACGAAGGGAGAGGGGAGGGTAAACGGGTGCTTTGCTGATGGCCAAAGGAGTGATTTTCTCCACAACTGACAGACATTCAAAAGGGACGCTTCTGATCTGAGCTAACTTCGTACATCTGCAGGTGAGGACGCAATGACGGGAGATACAGACAAGTATCTTGGGCCACAGGACCTTAAGGAGCTGGGTGATGATTCATTGCCTGCGGAAGGCTACATGGGCTTCAGCCTGGGAGCCCGGTCTGCCAGGTATTTTGTTTTATTGTCACTGTTTCTCATAGTTAATTTGAAACAACCATGACATATCATAAACCAAAACCATTTTCATTCTGCACGTGGTCCCAAAATATGCTCTTTGGATGAGGATGTGAACTTGGTGAAATGTTCTCAACTCAAATATACATACCCTGCTATTTTCTTTCATGGTTTTCAGTCCCTGATTTTATGTAGTTAAACCAGGGCTTCAAACCACTCCGCTGAGAATTTGCATTACTGCTCCAGATACAGTGAATCAGAATCTACATTTTAACAAGATCCCCAAGTGTTTCACCTGAGGATCTTGTTTACTTAGAATGTCTAGGAGCTGGGGTAGCACAGTGCCTAAGGCATTTGACTGCTAGCTAGAAGGTTGGTGGTTCAAACTTACCAGCTGCTCTGCAGAAGGAAGATGGGGCAATATACATCCATAAAGATTTACTGCCTCAGTAAACCAATGAGGGGTTGCTATGAGTCCAAATTGACTTGATGGCGATGAGTTTGGATTTTGGTTATACGTAAGAATCACTGAGGATTTTGTTAAAATGTAGAATCCGGTTCAGTATATCTGTAGTGGAAACGCAGGAGGAATATACGGCAGTCTGCTTCCATAAAGATTTACAGCCTTGGAAACCCTATGGGGCAGTTAGTTCTACTTTGTCCTACAGGGTTGTTATGAGTGGATTTGGTTTGGGGTGGAAATACAAATTCTCAGCAGGGGGTCAAACCAGGATGAACCGTTTGGTGTCCTGGGTTGAACATATTAATTATTTGTTCTTTTTCCCCTACTATGAAGTCATGCTTCAAGCATAATAAAAGAGCTCACTGGCAAAACTGGGAGAACCAAACTGGGACACACGTTTTAGAAGTAACTTTTGCTGTATTAGTGAACGAAAATTGTACTTGCCAAAAAGTACCACAGTCACAGATAGGAGTAGTAGCAAATTCAATGTGTATTAATTGCTTACTAGTCTCTCTTCATTACTGAAAGAATAATTTGTGATTGAGACTTACAGAGAACGTTCTTGGGAAAAAAAAAAAAAAAAGTACTTTTTACTACAGTGGTCTGCCAGCTGTTTAAATATCTCTTCTAAAACTATTCCATTGTTTTGTTTATAAGGAGACACCTTAGGAGTGTTAACAGTGACTACTGTAGTCACAGATAGGAATGGTGGCAAATTCAATCCTTAGAACAGAAAGGTATGAGTTTGTAGGTAGAAAACCTTGGCTCACATTTATCTTACACTGGTTTAAAGAAAATAGGACCTTATCCAGCATTTGGAGATTTCTTTTCCCTGTTGTGAATTAACAGCATGTTTGCTGACAGTCAAGTTATTTTAAAGCTAATAATTAAACCATCCAAGCTAGAGCCCTGGGGACATTTTCCTATAGTTTAAGGATCTGCTGTAAAAAGTTTCATTGTCTAATAGTAAATGGCACTTCCCACAAAGTAAACCTGGGAGTTTGTTCTCAGTGTCATTGGTGTAGATGGTTAAGATATTGAATTGATTTTTCTTCGAGTTAGTCCGGTTTGTTTTTTTTTTTTTGGATTGAATTTTGAACCTCATGTAACTTAATGTAATTGTTACTTTTAAAATACATTTGTATAAGCCCTTAAGATCTTATTGTAGCTAGTGCCATTAATAAAGGGAAAATATATTTCTTTAAAATAAGTAATATTTCAGATTATCTCAGATAACCACAAGTTAAAACTGGAAATCTGTCAGGTCTTAAAAGGTCTCAAGAGAAACTTCTGTGTAGAAACGTAATAGTTGTTATTATCCAATAGCTAGCTGCCTTCCCTTCCCTTTGATAATTCAGGCAGTCCCCTGGCTAGAAACCTAAGGACAACTGGTGCTTGCCTTTTAATGTAAATTTGCCCTCACTTTGAAATAATTGAACCAACCCCTGGCAACAAATTCTTTATCACATCACCTTCATTTGCTACACCCCCAGTTTTTAAAGCATTGAAAAGGCTTGAGACCTTTTCTTACACTACAGTAAGGCTGCTTAAGAAGCTCGTGTGGACCTGTAAACTTACCTACAAATTCTTAAAGAGACTCTGAGGAACAGATCTCGTTCCTAACCTGGGGACTGTCGGACTGTCTATATATGGACACCATTTTGTGGATCTATTGTATGTATGTAGAAAATTGTAGTGAATGACATCCAGTGAGATAGAAACCAGAATTCTCTCTCCTATGGTTAACTTTTTTTAGAAAAGACAACTCTAAGCTTTTCACACTTGTAGCTTTGATTGCACCATTATTATGTGTTGCTATTATGTGTAACTCATTTTTTTTTACATTGCAATTCATGTTATGCTCAGACAGAATTATATTTCTTTAAAAATTATAACACTTGATGTATTTTTAAAGGACATTGTTAAAGTATTAACAAATAAAATATTCTGAGTGTAACATTTAAAAAGGGAAACATTAAATGTGTAATTCATTCATTCACAACTCTTTTCTTTTTTCTCTGTCTGATTTTTTGCTTTCTATTTCTCCACTTTCTAAAAATACTATAAAATAGTCCCAAGGTCAGGTAAGAAGACATGGCACTTTCACAGTGTTTCTCTCCCTTCCCTGGCTCATTGCATTCATTTTTCTTTTATTCAGCATCGTGATGTGGTGTGCAGTGACGTGCTCTGATGTGCTTTTTGTGTTTTGTTCTGCTAGCTTTCAAAAATCAGTTTTGTGATTCCGAGAAAATTAGCAAGTAATTAAATCTATAATAAGAAATGTTATACAAAATTGACTGAATACTTGAGAAATTTCTTTGTATTAACAAATTTTGTGGAGTGCATGAAGTAACTGAGAAATTTCACTGGATTTAAAGAAAAAGTCTTGTTTTGTAGGGCTGTTTGTTTGCTGGTTGTGGTTTTATTTAAGTTGTGCTAGGTACCTTCATATAATTTTAGAATTTTGAGGCATGTATTTTGTTAATGTTTCCTGTATTTAGCACTTAGGATATACTGATGGCTACAAATAATATAGTTGACCTTAGTTAAAAAATATTTTAATGTTTTCCTGATAGCTGTGCAAACGATCTCTAATTTTAGCAACTGAAAATACTTTGATTTGTTAAGGATTCAGAATGAAGCTTGCTGGACTTACTGGGTTCCCTTTGTCTAACATAGAGTGGACTAGACCCATGAGGAGTAGTAGAAACTTTAGACAAGACATAAAATGAAGACATCTGTAGTCTTTATCCTGGATAGCTCCCAATTCTCGGTTCTGTAGTTATTCTGTAGTTGGTATATATATATATGTGTGTGTATATGTATATGTGTGTATGTGTATATACACATATATACACACACATACACACAGTTATATATTTTGAAAGAAAGAAGGGATGTTTAAAATAGTATCAACAAATCTTGTTTCTGCCATAGAGTTGGCCTCCGGCTCGTGGAGCACCTGCTACATAAAGGAATGAAACACTACTCACCTGCACCATCCCCATGGTTGGTTGCAAATCAGACCCTTGCGATCCTTAGATACATTTAAAAATCAAAATTAAAATTTATATGTAATTAAAAAAAATTAAGTGTCCATTACCAACACAAAACTGTCTCATACCACCAATATTTACACACTATACTCTGAGATCCATAACTTAAAGAAATGAATGTCTAATGCAGAGAGTGACGCCTCCCAGTGTTTCCCAAATCACAAAATAGAGCTTTGCTATGAGTTGTTAGAAGTTATACCATAGCCACATATGGCTATTTACATTTAAATTAATTAAATAAAATTCTGCTTTCTCAGTCACACAAGTCACATTTCAAGTGCTCAGTATCCACATGTGGCCAGTCACCTCTGTATTGAACAGCACAGATATAAAACATTTCCATCAACGTGGAAAGTTCTATCAGATGATGTTGAGTTAGACAGGAGAGAAAGAGTTCCTGGTTTTAGTAAGCATACACTGTATTTGGGAGAAGATAAGGGGCTGGAAACAGAAGTACCAGAAAGATACATTTGTAACTGAAATGGGGGTTGGGTGGAGCCCGGGAGGGTTGTGGGAGAAGAGTTCCTAAGTTATGTGATGGGGACAGAGAAGGCCCAAATTGCACATGGCTGACTTAGGTTTGTTCCTCCATGCAGGGATAATGTTACCTCTTTTGCTTCTAAATCCCCAGTTTCTAAAATTGTACTTGGCTTATAATAGGCATTCTGTAAATATTTGCTGAGTACCTGACATAATGACTTTATATAGTTATGGTTATTGTTCTTTTTTGCATCAGATTCTTCTGAGGTTCTGGAGAAAGCTAAGTCTTGAATCTTATAAAAATGTACCTATCCTTTTGCATTGTTGTTCTTGTTATGTGCCGTGGAGTCGGACCTGACTCATAGCGACCCCTCCTTGGGTTGCTGAGGCAGTATCACCACGGAAGTAGATTGCCCAACCTTCCTTCTGAGAAGTGGCTGGTGGGTTTGAACCACCAGCCTCTGGTTAGCAGTCAAGTTCCTTAAGCACTATGCTATCAGAGCTCCCATCCTTTTGCATAGACACTTAAAATAATGCCTATAATTCCAGGAGCCTCTGCTTCTTAATAAAACAATACCCCCTTTAGGCTAATCTCGTATATAGTACAAAGTGGGGAAAGGACATAGTTTTGTGCAAAGCAGGAAATAATTCCGTATTTATCTTCTCTTTGCTCTTTTCCCTATGAAGCACATATAAGGCAAGGCCAAGGTCTGACTGATTCAACCAGTAAAGATACAATGAGCCACTTTAGCATTCAATATGTTACTTATATAAACAGTTAATGGAAGAGTATCCAAAACTACCAGCTTCCCATGGTCCTTGTCCCACATACCAAAAAAATGACACCTAAACAAGCAGAGTGGGTGACTGGAACACTAGTTATGGGATATCCCATTCACTGAGGAGCCAATTTTAGACTGCTACTAAGTATTTTTATAGTCTGCAACTCTACTTCAAGGAGAGCAAGGCAGCAAGACTTACAGTCTTTCAGAAACAAGAGGCAATGAGAAATTGACAGCCACCCAAATGAGACAGATAGGCATGTGAGAGGTGGCCTCCCAGTAGCCCCTCACAAGCCTCTTGTCCTCTGTATTCCTGAAGGATCACAATCTGTTGAGAATCAGACTGGCTGTCGTTCAAGCCTTGTCCTACATTGCCTATGTGGATACGTGCAAAGTGACCAGAGTGTCAGGACAGAGAGGTTCCCTTTCAGACTTTTAAGCCATTCGTTTTTAAGGTTAGAGGTGAACGAAGTGAGTGGTGCTTCAGAGTACCAGGAGACCCACATACAGGAAGTTCAGGGAACGTGTGGAAGAGTTGAGAGATGCTAGAAAGGAGGACAGTAGGAGACAGAGAAGAAGAAAAGAACGGAGCAGATATCTGCTCCTGCAGCGAAGACAAAATAATCATATATGGAATTTGAATTTTTCCTTGAGTCCAAGAAGATGATGAAGAATGTATAAGGTATATTCATAGCACTTCTTCCTTGATGTTTTCAATTAGTGGCTTTAAACCATAGAACCACATAATGTTAAAAGCTCGTGTCCTGAAGACACATACACAGATCCATTAAAAGCAGACATAATTCTCTTCAACAGTACAAGCCAGGCACTTGTGGATCAGAGAGGAGAGTATGACATAAGGTGCACTTACCCTAGGAAAATCTCTGGTTCTTCTCTATTGTCGTGTTGGTTCAGCTATCATAATGAAACATTCAAGGTGTTTCATGCATTTCATCTTGTCACAGATTTAACACCAATTGGCCTGAATTTAAACAAAACCTGATTATGAGGTTGTCTAAGCTCAAGCGATTTCCTCAAATATAAAGGAATTTGTTTTTGATAATGGCTTTTCAAGAACATTTGTTGATATTTTTAGCCATCCTTGCCTATTCTTATAGTTGCATGCATTAATTTTTTTTTATTCATCTCATCATCATCTACCATTGTTGAATGGTTAACTGTAAAAACAACAGCCTCCGCTCCTTCAGTTCGGATAGGTCTTACACTTTGAACAGAAGCTCCTATGCACGGGACAGCATGATGATTGAAGAACTTCTTGTGCCATCCAAAGAGCAGGTAGGAATTCTTTATAAAATATGTTTTGCTTGTTAAACTTATATTTGTATGCTTAAATCAAACTCAGTATCCTATGACAAAGACTATATTTCTGTACTTCAGTTTTGCATTTGTAAATCTTTTGATGTTAGCCAGTGAAAAAGTAGATCAGTTGTACCATAACAGAAATACTCCTCTCCTGCAAGCGAGTCCCTAAAATTTCACAGAGAGGAACTTAAAGCCTCCTAGGAATGGCATAGACAGTTTTCTTATCACTGGGTCAAATCTACTATAATTTTTCCTTTTTTTTTTTTTAGGAAGAGATAATTGATGGTACCTAAAATCATTCACATTATTCACATGAATGTTTTATTTTGCTAAACAAACAATACATGCATGTTAGAAATTGCTAGAATTGTTTTTAGCAAGTAATTAAAGATTAGATTGGTCATGTGTTTGACCCCTGACCTTCAAAATGATGGCTGTTCTGAAGATAAGTGATGATATATTGCTTACAACTAGAATTCAGCTACATTCATTTTTTTTTTTTTTTCCCTTCTCCTTCTAACAATTATAGTCAAATAGATAATTGGTTAATTATCTGAGTCCCAGCAGCATGGTCTGTTGTGTATAGACCCAGGATGGTTCATTTTTCTAGATACATGCAATACCTGGTTTTAAATATTTACATTAGTGATTTGATGATGGATGAAATTGTTTGGACCGTAAAGCTACTAAGGTGGCCTATAATATTTGAACAATGTAAATATTTGATGAAATCATGCAGGACTTCTTCATTGCAACATGACAGTAAGACAGAACAGGAAAATAAATGATAGTCATTTGTCATAGCCAAGTTGGAAGCAAAGACAATGGTTAGTTAGACCTGTGAGATGCCTACATGTCTGAAGATGCTGACTTCCAGACATACAGATGTGTGTTGTTCTTCACAAGATCCTACAATGAATATTTTATTATCTTATACTCTTAGAACATTCTTAGCAAGCAATTCTCTCCGAGGTTAATGAAGTGGTTATTCAGTGACTGGACAAAAATAATATTTTGTAAAATGATTAGGTGTGGTAATATGTCATGGGGTTAAGTGGGTATTAGAAACAGAGAAAGCACTTGTCTCAAATAATGAAGCTCAACCTTTGGGTGTATGGTATTGACCAGGTACTGGTTAAGAGTTGCTGAAGAACACTGCTCAGTTGGATTTGGTTATTATCCTACAATCTAATAATCTGTTCTCTTCATGTTTCCGATGTTAGTGGAAATATTGATAGTATTTATAAGCCTGTTTTTTATTGCCTAAAGAAGTCCCACAAAACTTACAAAATGGAAAAGAGGTTCTTTGGGTTTCAGTGACAATTTGGTTGTTAATGAAATGTGCTTAATTCTGTAGTGGAGTGGAAACCCCTGATGAATCTAACCTAATCTAACCCACTGCCATTGAGTTGATGCCAACTCATAGAACCCATTTTTGGACAAAGTAGAACTGCCCCATGGGTTTTCCAAGGCTGTAAATCTTTTTTTTTTTTTTAATGCATTTTATTGAAATATAATTTATGTGCAGTGAAATACATAAAACTAAAGTGATATGGGTCAATGTTTTGTTGTTGTTGTTGCAGTGTTCCCGCCCCTCCCCTCCATGCTTGTCAACCAACAGAGTTTCCCTCCATATATAAACCTTTCCTTGACCCTCCACAACAATGAACTAATACTATATTTGTCCTTCTGTGATTGATTTATTTCACTCAGCGTAATGTCTTCCAAGTTCATCCACATTATGTGGTGTTTTACAGACTCTACATCATTCTTAGTGCTGCATAGCATTCCATTATGTGTATGTACCATACTTTGGTCATCCACTCTTCCACTATAAATCTTAGAGATAAGCCCCTTGCCAGGTATGTAATTATCAGCAAATATGAATTTGTTGCTGTCTTTTTTGTTATGTGCTTTTTCTGTGGTGCCGATTTCTTTGTTCCATATAATTTTCTATTATGAGCTCATTTTGTTTATGAATTGTGTTATCACTTCCTCCATTGCTGTTGTTTTAGTATTTGCTAAATATTTGTGTTGGTCCTCTTTTTTATTTTGATGTGAAGGTTTATCATTTTTCCTTGGGGTTACCCTGTGATTTATAGTTTTCTTCCCAAGTTTAGACCGTTCTATCTTGGAGTTGTCTTGACTTCCCTACCATCTAGAAGTTCTGTAACGGCATAGTTTTTTCCCTCTTTTTGGTTTGTAGTTGTCCTCATTTGTCATTTGATGTCTCTGGTTCCCTGTTTACAATCTTATAGGCTTCTTTACTTAGGATACTTCCATAGCTGGGTTGGTTTCTGGGTTATATCATCATGTGTGTTAATGGTCAGTTGTTGTTGGCTGTTGTTGCTTCTCTGTCCAAAGGGCTCCCTTTAGCATCTCTTGTATGGTCAGTCTGGTTTTAACAAATTCCCTTAATTTCTGCTTATCTGGAAATGTCCTCATTTCACCATCATATTTGAGGGACAGTTTTGCTGGGTACATGATTCTTGGTTGGCGATTTTTCTCTTTCAGTGTTTTATATATACCATCCCACTGTCTTCTCGCCTGCATGGTTTCTGCCAAGAAATCCAAGCTTAATCTTATTGGTTGCCCCTTGTAGGTAACTTTTTTTTTTTTTCCCATGCTGCTTTCATGATTCTTTGTCTTTGGTTTTGGTAAGTTTGATGATGATATGTCTGGATGATTTTCTTTTGGGGTCTGTCCTGTTTGGGGTTCATGGGACATCCTGAATGGATATATTCTCATCTTTCATCATACCAGGAAAATTCTCTTCCAACAAATCTTTGACAGTTTTCTCTGTGGTTTTATTTGTCTCTTCCTGTTCTGGAATTCTGATTACATGTAGGTTTTTCCTTTTGATGGTATACCACATGAACCTAAGGCTTTCTTTAGTTTGTTTTGATCTTTTTTCTGATTTCTCTCTTTCCAAAGAAGTGTTCAAGTATTTGCCTTCAATCTCCCTAATTCTGTCTTCCATTGATTCAATTCTGTTTCTTTGCCCATTTAATGTCTTATCTGTTTCTGATTATTTAATAATCATCTTCTGGATTTCTGTGTGTAGATTTTGTATCATTTCTAATTTTCCATTTTGTCATTTTGTTCTTGTATTGTCTTTTGAAATTGTTCTAGGGTTTTGTCTGTGTTTTCCTCGAACTGTCTCTCAGTTCATTGAAGATACCTAAATATTATTCTTTTGAATTTCCTTATCAGGGAGTTCCAATGCTGCATCTTCCTCAGGGCTATGTTTGGGTCTGTATTCTAGTCCCTTGTTTCTCCTGCTCTATCTTGCTTCTTTGTGTGGACTATGATGTTCTGTTGTCTTCAAGGCATTGTGACGTTTTTTGTGTTTATATTTAATTAGTGATTGTATGTTGGAGTGACTTGCCCATGATTCTCATTTTCTCTGTTTTGTTTGTATGTTATCTGCAAAAGAAAGGTACTGTGCTCCTCTATTTGCTAGTTGACAGCACTTCCTATCGTCAGCCTCTTGTATGTCCTTGCCAACACTGGCAAACAGAGGCTATTCTTAGGTCCCTGGTATCTGGATGAGAATACTATCAGTTTAAAATCCAAAACAGTTGCCACATGTAAAGATTCAAAATGGTTGCACCCTTGGTCACTTTAAATATCCAAAATGGCCACTGCTTGTAAAGATTCAAAATGGCTGCACCCTTGGTCACTTTAAATATCTAAAATGGCCACTTCTTGTAAACATTCAAAATGGTTGCACCCTCCACACAGCAGAAAGTCAACAGCTCAGGATGTCTTCCTTCTTGCTGTTTCCCTTCCTAGTCATAGGCCACCAACACAGTCGTCCCCGCAGCCCTTGGTGACCAAGGCTGATCTTTAGGTCAATTCTCAGGCCCCAACACTACTTGGAAGTATTTAGGCTGTTGGTCCCGTCAGAGTAGCTGAAAGTCTGCAGCTCCAACTGTTTCTGTACTCACTGTTTTCATTCCGGTTTTTCCACTGGTTGGTGCCTAATCCACTTCTGCATAGTTCCTTTCAAAGCTCAGGGCTCCAGGATTATCTTCTGTATCCCTGTCTATTGGTTTTTCTTTTCTTTGTTGAAGAGGGTCTGTGTCGCTTGTCTGCCTATTCCTCTATCTTACCGGAAGAGTCCCCAAGGCTGTAAATCTTTACTGAAGCAGACTGCCTCATCTTTCTCCCATGGAGCGTGTGTGTGTGGGGGGGGCAGTGAGTTCGAATCACAGACCTTTTGGTCAGCAGCTGAATGCTTTAGCCCATATGCCACCAGAGCTCCTTGATGGACCTAATTGTAGTTCATATTTCTGAATATATACTTGTTCTAGGGCAAGGGCCTGAAATTGGAAACCCCCCCATCATAACCATCAACAGGACCCCACCATTACCACTATATTTACGCTACCTTCCACCTTGTGCACCTCAGCTTTAAAATAACAATGTTTTCAGTGCTACAGGGCTACAAACAGGTTTTTAAGGGTTCTCATACCATTACCTTTGAGCTGTAACCAAGACCTGCTAACTCAGGTACTAAGGATTTTTTAAAGGATTAAACACCAAAGGGAACTCTTGAGAAGAAAATGATGCTGTTTTAGTTCATCTTTTGCTCCTTCAATTTCATAGCACCTCTGTGGATGTCACAAATATTTCTGTTGACCATTCAGGATAAAAGGGAGAGGAAGATACCTTGAAAAACCTTTATCAATAAATCTTAAATTAATAACTATAGAAGCACAAAGATACTTTAAGGACCATAGAATATCCCATGGACTGACAGGCATCCCTTGTTGAGCTAGCATGTTTAAAATTCCCTAACATTACTCATGGCCACATGAATCCATGATACATTCAGCAGAGACTGGAAAAGCATATAAACAATATTTTAAAATTTGAAAAAAATACATTTAAAAAACTTTTAGGAATAGAAGGGCTGTGTATGCACAGGGACGTAGCTCACGGAGCAGGAGTACATGGAGGGGAGGACATAGGGAAGAGGTAACTGGGGAGCAAGTGGGAGGGGAGCTGTTGCATTGTGGTAAATTGTAGTCAGTATCATGAGACAAAGTGTATGTGAACTTCTGTATGGAAAGTGAATTTGCTCTGTAAACTTTCACCCAAATCACAATTAAAAAAAACAACTCAGGAATGTTGTTGGTGTTATATGCCATTGAGTTGGACCCAACTCACCGTGACTCCTCCTTGGGTTTCCGAGGTAATATCACTACAGAAGTAGATTGCCCCATCTTCCTTCTGAGGAGTGGCTGGTGGGTTTTAACCGCCAGCCTTCTGGTTAGCAGTCAAGTGCCTTAGGCACTATGCTACCAGAGCTCCCAATAGTTGGGGACATTTGAAAATGTCCAATTAGGAAATTTTTAGTTTTCTGAGCATTAATAGTAGTCTTGAAACCATTCAGGAGAATATTCTAAGGACATGCATGGTTAAGTCTTTAAAGATAAAGGAATCATAAAGTAAGCAATTTATTCTTAAATCGTCCCCCCTCCCCCCAAAAAAAAAAGTACAGGTGTCTGCAGCGAGAGAGAACAAAAGGCAAATGTTAACTGTTGAATCTAGGTGGAAGATGGATGGATAATACTTGCACAGTTCTGTCAACTTTGTTGTTTGTGTGAGTATCTTCAAAATATGAAAGCTCGGAGGAAAGGGGAAAAGAAATTCTGAGGAGAGTATTAATATTTTCCTACTGTCATAGAGCAGAGTTTGGTTGAAATTAAAAGTTTTTCTTGAAGGGTAAAGCAATTTGCAAATTGAGAATCACAAAGGTCAGAGGATTCTGAACTAAGTGTTCCAAGGAGGAGACAGTTAAGAGAGTTTATGTAGGAGACTACAAGGAAATTCAGTAAAAATTATGTGATTGGTTGACATTTAAGTAATAGTTAGAAAATCTGTGATGGTACCTCTGACTGCTGGAAGATTACATATGTTTTTAAGGTTTTTTAAAGTTACAAAGTAATTATTAAATGAGGTACACCTGGCCTCAGAACAATCATAAGACCCTCCTTGTGTGGCTGCATGGAGGATATGTATAATTTTAAAGTTTGTTTTGAGTAATCATCTGTTCCAAGCATTCTTTTGGGACCTGGCTTCCTAGGCAGCAGACAATACCGATAAAATTACATTGCTTTCTGGAATTGTTTACCAAGTAATTTTCTCGGGACACAGTGGGAAGTCAGGAATGACAGGCTTTATTCCTGACACAAAGGTTACTTTTGATTCAAAATGGAGTTTTAGCCTCAGACCTTGGCTTAACCTTCTCATGCCAGAGGTTCTAAGTTCATTTGGGGAGCTCTTACTCATTCATTAAATGCTGGAAAAGGAGGCCATCGGAGACAAGCACCTGGTTACATTGAGCAAGCCTTATCAGAAGCACTTACTTTAGATTAGATTCAACACCTTGTATTAGAATTCAGTGATGAAATATCTCATATTTATGTCTATTTTATCTCTTGGTAGCTCTGTAAATTTCAAAATGAAGTTTCTCCATAATTTTTTTTTTTTAACCTGAAAGCTTGACCAAAGTTTTACATACTTGGAATTCCTTACTGTCTAAATTTGAAGTATCCCTTGACTACCCAATGAATGTTGCTTTGACAAATAAAGATGGGAGATGAGTATCTGTTAAGGCCTTTAAAGTTAACTTTCAGATACTTACAGGTTTCCTTTTTCCCCAAGAATAGCCCTTGCCCCATAACAAACACAGTTGCTTCTTGATGACCCCGGTGCTGATTAAGCAGTTTGCACATTAACCACAGTTAAGGTATACCTGAGACCCAGGACGATGAGCTCAGCTGCTTCCCATCTTCCTGGAAACTGCTGGTGGTAGAATGCTGATGTGGACGTTGAGTTGAACATGGAGGGTAGGGAGTGGTAAACCCATCCCAGTTGCCTGTTGGGCCTTTTACTTTCCCATTTACCTGTTTGTTAGAGTTCCCTGTAGATAAGCTTTGCAAAATGTGTATGTGAGTAGAATCAGTATCAGTCAGAAGATCTCCTTATTTGACTGATTCTCAGCCTTGACTCTTGGGAATCACCTGGAAAAATGTTGAAGAATTAATATTTTTTAGGTCTTGATTCAAGAGGTCTGGGGTGGGGTCTGGGCATGGCATTTTTAAATGTACCCAGGGTTGACAGCTACAGTTTTATAGTGAAGGCTCTTAACTGGGGATGTATATTAGAATTACCTATGGCAGCCACTACTCAGAAGGTTGGGCAATCTACTTCCATAGTGATACCGCCTTGGAAACCCAAGGAGTGGTCACTGTGAGTCGGATCCAACTCGACGGTAGTGAGTTTGGTTTGGTTTTTTGGTGGCTCTATTAAAAAAACAAGATGCCTACAAAATCAGAACCTCTGTAGCTGAATTCTTGGGCATTTGGTTTGTCATAGCACCACAGGAGATTCTGAGATTCACCTCTAGTTAGAAAGCCCTGATTTAAAACATTTATGACTGGAATCCTTTTATATATACTGGTAAATCAGTATTTGATGTATTTGTTTATACATTTGTGTGAATAGCGTTGTCTTAGAAGACATCAGTGGTTGGAAATACTCTTTTCCAAATAAGAGTTAATAAAGAATAGGGATGACTCTAAACAAAAGCCTGGTAGTCTGGGATGAGTGTATCTGGCCAGTTCTCCCATTTCTTCTGAGATAATTACTGACAACAGCAGCCTGGTACAGCTTACGTAATGACAGCATGATCCAGATATACTGGTCCTCCATTACATAAATGGAATACTATGCATTAGATGGCTTAAGCATCAGAGATATAAAGGTGGTAATGCTTGTGGTGGTGGTGAAAGCAGCTAGTATCTAACTCCTCGTGTGTGACTGGCACCATTCTAAGGGTTTTACAAGTATTAACTCATTTACATTTCACAACAACCCTTTGCTATGAGATAATGAGGAGCTCTGGTAGCATAGTGCCTAAGGCACTTGACTGCTAACCAGAAGGCTGGCAGTTCAAACCCACCAGCCACTCCTTGGAAGGAAGGTTGGGCAATCTACTTCCCTAGTGATACTGCCTCAGCAACAGAAGGAGGTGTCACTATGAGTCAGGGCTGACTTGATGGCATACAACAACAACATAAGATAATGTTTAGAGCCCCCTTAAAAAGATGAGAAAGTAAGGCACTTAGAGCCTAAGTAACTCTCTCCAGGAGGAACAGCTGGTAAGTGTCAAGAGTTAGTACTGGAACCTGGTATCAGGTGCACTTTTCTGACAGCTTTGCTACACACTGTGATGTTCAGTGTGAGAAGGAAGCCAGGCCGAGGATCTCATACTCTTTAGCTTTGATAATATGGGTGAGATAACCTCATTTCTTGTAGCAAAGATTATATTTACATACAAGTGTCTTTGTTAAACTTATTTCTAATTCTAACAAGAAGTCCTCATTTTTCTCATTTAGTGTGCAACATGACATGATGTGTAAGGAGTTAGGAAAACTATAAGGGAGTAAAAACTGTGGTATATAAAACCTCATTAAAACCAAACCACTCTGTGCCATTGAGTCAGATCCGACTCACAGTGACCCCTCCTTGGGTTTCCAAGGCGGTATAACTACAGAAATAGATTGCCTAACCTTCCTTCTGAGGAGTGGTTGGTGGGTTTGAACCACCAGCCTTCTGGTTAGCAGTCAAATGCCTTAAGCACTTATGGCACCAGAGCTCCAATGATGCATCAGTAAAGGAATGGAAATATTTGACCTATAGATTGACATGGGGTAGAAGGTATTATTTCAGTCTCTAAACATTTGGTGGGCTGATGAGTTAATTCATCTCACTTTAAATATCTAGAAGTAGCTTTAAGAACAGTGGGTGTCCACTGTAGGAAGAAATATTTTATTCAATATTATTTCACATGATTTCCAGTGGAGTTATTTCAAAATGGGAGAAGAGCAGAAATCACTTAGTGGATATGTGTTGTTTTTCTCTGCATGCACCATTTTTCTTTCTTTAGCGGACAGCACCGGAATCTAATGGTCAAACCCCTACCGCCACTGATTTCTCAGTCACTGTAGTTTTGAAAGAAGCTCTGGTAGCATAGTGCCTAAGGCACTTGACTGCTAACCAGAAGGCTGGCGGTTCAAACCCACCAGCCACTCCTCGGAAGGAAGGTTGGGCAATCCTACTTCGTAGTGATACTGCCTCGGAAACCCAAGCAGGGGTAGCTATGGGTCAGGGCCGACTCCAGGGCACATAACAACAACAACAACATAGTTTTGAAGGGGCTGAAATCCTTCCTTTCCTATAAGGATAGGACTCAAGCCTGGCCAATGAGAGCATATCTTTTCCTGGATTACAGTGATTATTTAAGGTATAAAAGGAACTCTAAGCGAGTCTAATAAAACTCAAATTTGAGACTTTGTCTAGCCTTTTGGGAAAAGAAAACTCCATTGGCATTACTAAACTATAAAGAACTGGGGACTACCATGAGGAGAGAGCCTTCCTTGAAAGTAAGCCAGCATCTTTGGGAGAATCTAGGCTGAAAAGGATTCCTGCCATCATCAAAGCACTTGAATTCAGCCATGCCTGAAAACTTTCCATCTATTCAAAACAAAACAAAACAAAAAACACTTCACTGCTTCGGAGTTGATTCAACCCATAGAAACCCCTCCTTGGGTTTCCAAGGCAGTATCTCTACAGAAGTAGATTGCCCAGTCTTCCTTCCAAGGAGTGGCTGGCAGGTTTGAACCATCAGCCTTCTGATTGGTAGTCAGATGCCTTAGGCACTATGCCACCAGAGCTCTAGTGATTGATCTCAGTATGCCCCCACCCTGGGAGGGGCTATCTTAAGGCAGTTTGATTTGGAATTCTATTGTCACTAAAACCTGGCATGAAAAACCACTAACTGAGGACAACATAGCATCTTAATATGCCATTCAACCTTGATATTCTACCATTCGAGTTCAGGAAAAAACACTTAGTCTCTCTCTCCCAGCTCACCGTCCCTCAGTGAACAGTCTCTCACACTCCCTGCGGTGCGTGTCCTTCGGTGTCTCACTCAGCAATGCGTATGTCTTGCGTCTTTTTCCTAGCAGCACCTGTCTTTCCTTCTCAGCCATCAGTCAGCGAGACTTCTGTTTCTAGGAGGCCTCCTTTTGAGCCTGGCAAAGTGGCCAAACTAACCAATCACAACATCAGAATTCTAAGCACCTGAGAGACAGAGAGCCTCCCAGAACATTGCTTTGTGCCACTCCCAACAGAAATACCCCAGGTGGATAACATTTATAGTCAGGAGCTCCTCAGTTGCTCATTCCACCACTGAGTTTACAAAGACTTATGGCTAGAAAAGCTATACCAGGTAATTTACTACAGCGCAGTTATGTACTACTTGATATATTAGCAGGTGTGTGCAGTGGTTAAGTGCTCAGCTGATTGATGTTCGAACCCACCAGCTGCTTCTCAGGAGAGAGATGTGGTAGTCTGCTTCCTTAAAGATTAAAGCCTTAGAGACTCTATGGGGCAATTCAGCTCTGCCCTGTAGAATCACTGTGATTGGAATCAACTTGATGGCAGTGGGTTTGCTTTTGTGTGTGTGTATGTGTGTGCAAATTTGAGGATCTTCAGGGGAACTGTGTTTTTATTTTTTTGAGATGTAGGCAATTTTCAATTATCTCAGTAATTAAAAAGGAGAAAAATACCTTGTCTAAAAGGATGAATATTCAGCTTTTCTTCTTCTGTCTCTCAACTCTTCCTCTCCATTTCTCCATCTCCCACTACCAGATTAACCTTCTTGTTTCTTTTACAAACTAGTTTCAAAGGAAAGTTCAGCAATGTGATGGTGGCAGAAGGTAGCCAGCCTGGGATTACAGATTTGTTAGAGATAGTCCCCTGGAAGATAAGCACCTTTGACATTTAATACAGTGCTTTCTCCCTTCAAAGTGCTTTGCCAGCATTACTCAGGTGATCCATTCATCACCTCTCTTAGATTGGTCTGCAAGATTACAGATTTTATTTTTAAGGTGGTGCATTTGTTACTGCAAGTTGCTTAAGGTAGTACAATTGGTTTCAATATCTTGAGCTGGATGTTGCCTTATGAGCCCTCAACAAGCTCAGCTTCCACACTGACCTTGATTCACCTTCTTTTGTTGAAGTTTGTAGATAAATTATCTTGAAATCAGATTAGGGAATCTCAAACAAACACAAATAACCAAAACCTATGCTTCATTGCGGTTTATATTCTAGTCTAAAATAAGTCTTAAGAGTAATGATCGTTGACCTCAAGAAATAATTTAGAGAGAGAAAAAGAAAATTTGCTTTCTCTGTTGTTATATGCCATTGAGTCGGACCTGACTCATAGTGACCCCTCCTTGGGTTTCCAAGACAAGTATCACTACAGAAGTAGATTGCCCAACCTTCTTTCCAAGGAATGGCTGGGTGGGTTTGAACAGCCAGCCCTCTGGTTAGCAGTCAAGTGCCTTAGGCACTATGCTACCAGAGCTCCTTTCTCTGTTATAGTAAAACCTTTCATTTAAATTTGCTTCTTGCATAAGGATTTCTCTCACAGAATCTACTTCTTAAAAAAGTATTTCCAACCCTGGTCTGCATGTTGAAACTGATATGTTATCTATTTGCCTGTTTACTCAGTACCACTTTACCCATTGCCTTCATGGTGATTTTGACTCATAATGACCCTTTAGGATAGAGTAGAACTGCCCCTTAAGGGTTTCCAAAGCTGTAAATCTTTTTAGAAACAGACTGCCTTATCTGTCTCCTGCTGAGTGGCTGGTGGCTTTGAGTCACTGACCTTTAGGTTAGCCATTGTAGGTCACAATAATTATACTTAGTACAGTATCTGCCACATTTTCTTTTAAATTGGTATCTCATTTCATGTTTTCAGCCACCTTAAAGAATAGGTGTTATCATTACCACTTTACAGACAAGGAGAAGTTAAAAGTTTGCCCAAAGCCAAACAGCTATTAAGTGGTCAAACTGAGAAAGCGCTTGGGCCTAATGGGTGCTTGAACCCATTCTTCTGCAAACTACTAGGTATACAGTACTGCCACTCATAAGCAAAGTATGGCAGGTCTTAGTAAAGTATGTTTTTGTTGTTGTTGTTGTTATGTGCTGTTGACTTGGACCCAATTCATAGCAACCCCTCCCTGGGTTTCTGAGGCAGTATCACTACGGAAGTAGATCGCCTCATCTTCCTTCTGAGGAGTGGCTGGTGGGTTTGAACTGCCAGCCTTCTGGTTAGCAGTCAAGTTCCTTTAGGCACTACTCTACCAGAGCTCCCTAGTAAAGTATATGACCTATAAAAAGAGTATGTGATCAGACAAGTATTTGTTAGCAGCTGAACACTCTACTGTTGTTGTTGTTGTGTGCCTGCAAGTTGGACCCGACTCATAGCGACCCCTCCTTGGGTTTCTGAGGCAGAAATCTGCCCAATCTGCCTTCCAAGGAGTGGCTGGTGGGTTTGAACCACTAGCCTTCTGGTTAGCAGTCAAGTGCCTTAGGCACTATTTTCTTAATCCAATGGCCTATTCTGATTTCTCCCTGTAGTCTGAGAAGGCACATGCTATCCTGAAAAGCTACATAGAGGAATGCAATATTATCTAATTTTAAGAAATTATCTTTAATTAAAAAGAACATTAGTAGGAATATTGGGATTTCTTTATTAGAACTGTTTATGTTTGCAAAGTAATTAGAGTTCAAATCACTTTCCCATTACTTGGTACATTGCATTCTCACAATGAACTGGAGCAGGTAATATTACCAACCCATTACTCTGACGCAGAAATGAAGTTTTAGTGAGGTTTTTGACTTACACTCACTGGGCTATGTAATGACACAGCGTAACTCAAACCCAAGTCATCTTACTCTTTGTCTAGGGGATCTGACGCCCACATGGATCCCTTCTGCTTTGGCATTGTCTGATTTGTGGTCACAAGGTGAAGTTCCTTGACATGCCTTTGCTGTCCTGAGCTCCCAGACTAGTTACATCATCCAGCTATTACTCAATTAAATCATGTTTACAATTTTCCAGATTAGATGTACTGGGTTTTGCATGTGGCCTATTATTGTGAGGCCTACCGGGTACTATTAATATTAACATATCAGAGCCTGTGGTTAATTTTAAGGACTGCCTTCTTCAGGCCCCCAGAGGGAGCAGAACTGACATCCAAGGAGGCAGAGAATCATCTAATATTGGGGTGTCTCTTGCCCTTGGCCTCCTTTCTTCCATGTCTGGACATTTATTCTCGGACCTGGGCATTTGGGTGTGTACTCGTTTGGAAGGCCAGTGTGTACTTGCTCTCCTCTTTCATCTGATGAATAGAGCTAGTGAGAAACTATTTTTGGAAAGTATTAAGCTCTTGAAGGCAGTGATGTCATCATTACTCAGACGTTGGACTCTACTGCAGAATGTGGGATTTTGTTTTAATAGTATCCTTGACATCACTTCCAAGATGAAAAATGATGTGTTTATTCATATCATTTTTGACATGGGACTAAAAGGTCGTCTTCAATCAGCGTGAATTTTTCCTTAAAGTAGTTTTCTACTAAAGCCAACCAGTGCTAGGTGCCGACTTTGTGCTTTCAAAAGAGAACTGTTGTGTCTCTCTTAGATTAGAGAAGATTACTTCCCCCCATAAATTTTTTAAGTGGCTCTGAACTTCAGTTTCCTATGTGCAATGGTGTAAAAATGGCATGGTGAGGCTTCTGACCTTCCTTCATGACGAGGAGGAGGGAAAATTAAGATCGACATCAGTCCAAGTCTGATTCCTGTGAAGTGGAAGTCAGATATACCTCTTCTCCAGACTTTTTACCAATTCGGCACCATCCCTTCCTCCCATGGCACTCTGAACTCCTCTACCAGTTCGATAATTCATTACAGTGGCCACGTAAAACTCAGACAATACTCACAATTACAGGAATTATTAGAGAAGTAACAGGTTATAATTCAGTATCAGGAAAGGTTCAGGATACATTTCTTTAGTCAGGATAGCCTCTTCTCAGCCCTTCCTGCAGGAAGGTTTCTCCCTGGCCTCTGCCCACCACAGGCAAGTGCTACAAAGCTCTTTAGTTCAAACGATAAGTGGCCAGAGCCACTCTACTCAGACAGCAAGCTTCTGCCCAAGGGCTTTCAGCTTTCTTGTTCCCTGGTTTGGGAGAGTCTAGTACCTCAGTCGGGAGCCCTGGTAGCATAGTGGCTAAGGCACTTGACTGCTAACCAGAAGGCTGGCGGTTCAAACCCACCAGCCACTCCTCGGAAGGAAGGTTGGGCAATCCTACTTCCGTAGTGATACTGCCTCGGAAACCCAAGGAGGGGTCGCTATGAGTCAGGGCTGACTCGACGGCACATAACAACAACAACAAGTACCTCAGTCAAATGCCCATAGGCACTCTTCCAGCCTCTTGCTGCCACTGTTTCTCGGCCACTGCTGCTTGCCCGTGCTTGCTCGCTCACTCGCGCGCTCTCTCTCTCTCTCTGTCTCCCCCCCTTTGCTCACTTCTCTTTACTTTTTTTCTTTAGTAACCTAATCCTCGTTAACATAACCTAATCTTGCCTCATTTAACACACAGAGGTCAGGAATTACAACACACATAATAGAAAATAATTCCATCAGATCACAAAATGGAGGACAACCATACAGTACTAGGAATTGTTGACATGTAACCCCAATCATCACAGGTTCCATATTCCTTATTTGCATGGTCCCACCCAGTCACTCTGTGGGAGTCACAAAGACTAAGGCTAAAAGAACCATATTTAGTAATTCACTACACTGAAGGAATGGGTGTAATATTACCTCCCAGGGATAATAGGTTATGAGAGTTGAAAGAACCAGTGAATATAAAGGCCTAGGATCAACCTTGACATTGTGTATATGCACAGTAGGTTTTGGTAAATGCTGTTAAGAAAAACAGTTGTATGGTCACCAAATAAGACCTGGACATTTATGAAATATATTCTTACATGTGACTGGGCTTTGTTGATTTGATATACGCATGACATAAATAAGTGTTTATAACTGTAAAGACTGAGTAAAGACTGGATTATTTTTATATGTATTTGCTATTTTCTCTGCAAGCTATCAGATTTTAGCAAATGAGATAATATAGAGTCATATGAAAATATAGAAGGCTCTGGTGACATAGTGCATAAGGCATTTGACTGCTAACCAGAAGGCTGGTGGTGCAAACCCACCAGCCACTGATCAGAAGGAAGGTTGGGCAATCTACTTCGGTAGTGATATTGCCTCCAAAAGCCAAGGAGGGGTCGCTAGGAGTCGGGTCCCACTTGATGGCAAATAACAACAACAATCTGTAGAAATAAGTATTTGAAGACAGGTAGGTTGAAAATGAAGCTACCAGCTTAGTCACTATCTGTAAAGCTATGTTGTTAGATGCCGTTTAGTCATTTCTGACTTATAGCAACCCTATGCACAGCATAATGAAACACCGCCCGATCCCGCGCCAGTTCCATGATCCTTGCTATGCTTGAGCCCATCGTCACAGCGACCATGTCAATCCATCTCCTTGAAGGCCTCCCCCTCTTTCATCGACCCTCCACCTTACCAAGCATGACATCCTTCTCCAAGGAATGGTCCCTTCTGACAACATGACCAAAGTAGGTGAGACGAAGTCTGGCCATTCTCGCTTCCAAGGAGCATTTCGGGTGCACTTCCTCCAGGACGGATCTGTTAGTTCTTTTAGCAGTCCATAGTACTTTCAGCATTCTTCGCCAGCACCACAACTCAAAAGCATCAGCTCTTCTTTGGTCTTCCTTATTCATTGTCCAGCTCTCACATGCATATGAGGCGATTGACAATATCAAGGCTTGTGTTTGGCACACCTTAGTCCTCAAGGAGACATCCTTGTTCCTTAGCATTTGAAAGAGCTCCTTTGCAGCCGACTGGCCCAGTTCTATACATCGTCTAATGTCCTGACTGCTGCGTCCATTGGCATCAATTGTAGAATCAAGCATTGTGAATTCTTTGACAACCTCAATCTTTTCTCCATTTATCGTGATGCTGCTTATTGGTCCAGTTGTGAGGGGTTTTGTTTTTTTATATTGAGATGTAATCCATACTGCACACTGTATTCTTCAGTCTTCATCAGTAAGTGCCTCAAGTCATCCTCACTTTCAGTAAGCAAAGTTGTGTCATCGACATATCACAGGTTGTTAATGATTCTTCCTCCAATCCTGATACCATGTTTTTCTTCATATAGTCCAGCTTCTCAGATTATTTGCTCAGCATGTAGATTGAATAAGTGTGGTGAAAGAATACAACCCTGATGAACTCCCTTCTTGCTTTTAAACCATGCAGTGTCCCCTTGTTCTTTTCAAACGACATTCTCCTGATCAATGTATAAGTTTCTCACAAGTACAATCAAGTGTTCAGGAATTCCCATTCTTCTCAGTGTTATCCACAATTTGTCATGATCCACACAATCAAATGCCTTTGCATAGTCAATAAAACACAAGTAGACATCTTTCTGGTATTCTTTGCCTTGAGCCAAGATCCATCTGACAGCAGCTATGATATCCGTTGTTCCACGTCTTCTTCTGAATCCAGCTTGCACCTCTGGAAGTTCTCTGTCAGTATACTGCTGCAACTGTTTTTGAATTATCTTCAGTAAGATCTTACTTGTGTGCAATATTAATGATACTGTTCGATAATTTCCACATTCTGTGGGATCACCTTTCTTCAGAATGGGTACAAATATGTATCTCTTCCAGTCTGTTGGCCAGGTAGCTGTCTTCCAAATCTCTTGGCATAACCAAGTGAGTGCCTCCAGTGGGGCATCTGTTTGTTGAAATATCTCAATCGGTATTCCGTCAATTCCCAGAGCCTTGTTCTTTGTCAATTCCTTCATTGCTGCTTCGACTTCCTCCTTCAGTACCATTGGTTCTAGATCATATGCCACCTCCTGAAATGGATGAAGATCGACCAATTCTTTTTGGTACAGTGACTGTGTATTCTTTCCATCTTCTTTTGATGTTTTGTGCATCATTCAGTATTTTGCCCATAGAATCTTTCAATATTGCAACTCGAGGCTTAATTTTTTCCTCAATTCTTTCAGCTTGAGAAATGCTGAGTGTGTTCTTCCCTTTTGGTTTTCTAACTCTGGTCTTTGCACATTTCATTATAGTACTTGGCTTTGTCTTCTCGAGCTGCTCTTTGAAATCTTCTGTTCAGCTCTTTTATCTTGTCATTTCTTCCATTGCTTTAGCTACTCTCTGCTCAAGGGCAAGTTTCAGAGTCTCTTCTGTCATCCATTTTGGTCTTCTCTTCTTTTCTCATCTTTTTAGTGATCTCTTGCTTTCTTCATGGATAATGTTCTTGATATCCTCACACAATTCTTCTGGTTTTTGGTCGTTGGTGTTCAATGCATCAGATCTATTCTTTAGATGATCTCTAAATTCAGGAGGGTTATATTCAAGGTCATATTTTGGCTCTCTTGGACTTGTTTTAATTGTCTTTAACTTCAAGTTGAACTTGCATATGAGCAGTTGATGGTCTGTTCCACAATCAGCTCCTGGCCTTGTTTTAGCTGAAGATCTTGAACTTTTCCATGGCCTCTTGCCACAGATATAGTCAATCTGATTCCTGTGTGTTGCATTTGGTGAAGTTCATGTGTACAGCCATCATTTTTGTTGTTGAAAAGAGATATTTGCAATGAATATGTCGTTGGTCTTGCAAAATTCTATCATGTGATTTCCAGCATTATTACTATCACCAAGGCCAAATTTTCCAGCTACTAGTGATTCTTCTTTGTTTCCAACTTTTGCATTCCAGTCACCAGTGATAATTAACACATCTTGATTACAAGTTCCCTCAGTTTCAGACTGCAGAAGTTGATAAAAATCTTCAATTTCCTTATCTTTGGCTTTGGGGGTTGGTGCATAAATTTGAATAATAATAGTATTAACTTGTCTTCCTTGTAGGTAGACCTATGTGGATATTATCCTATCACTGATGGCATTGTACTTCAAGACAGATCTTGAAACATCCTTTGGGATGATGAATGCCACGCCATTCCTCTTCAATTTATCATTTCCAGCATGGTAGATCATATTGTTGTCTGATTCAAAATGGCCAAAACTGGTCCATTTCAGCTCACTACTGCCTAGGATATCAATCTTTATGTGTTCCATTTCATTTTTGACAACTTCCAATTTTCCTAGATTCATACTTCATACATTCTATGTTCCAAAAATTAATGGATGTTTGCAGCTGTTTTCCTCAATTTGAGTCGTGCTACGTCAGCAAATGGAGATCTGGAAAGCTTTACCTTATCCATTTGAGTAAGGCTGGTTTTACTCTGATGATGCAGCTCTTTCCCAGTCCTATTTTGAGAACCTTCTAACCTACGTGACTCATCCTCCTCCTCTGCATTGGACAATGTTTCCGGACTGTTCATAAAGTTGCGCATTAATGTATCAGACAGTGTTTCTCTTTTATTCATAAGGTTTTCCCTGGCCAAGTCTTTGAGAAGTGGATGGTCTCTTCTTTCTTCCTAGTCTGTCTCAGTCTGCAATCCACGCTGATATCTGCACACCATGTGTACCCTGCTGGGTTTGAAATACCAGTGGCACAGCCTCAAGACTCACAGCAACACATCACCACAGTAGTAAAAACTGACAGACAAGTTTGTCTCATCTAGCTGTTCAAAACCTCTTCAACCTCCCCTTACCTGGATCCTTACTACTGCCTCCTTGCTCTGTCCCAGTCCCCCTGGCGTTTTTCTGTCCTTTTCCCCACTTTCCTGCCTTGCCACTTGTGGGGCATGGCTTGGGTTCCCTCCCCTCACCTGGATCCCTGTGGCTGACTCCTCACTTCGTCTGTAAAGCCATAGGTTCAAGGAAATTGCTTTATTTTGTATTTAGATGGACATACGTTAGAAAGAACATTTTGTTTACCTGGCTTCTGATTATTAAAATTTGCTTAGGTCTATCCATAAACCTGAGCAAACTTCATGGGGGGAAAATCCTCATGAATAAGAATCACTGTGGCACCTAAAAACACATGTTTAACTGTTATTGTTTAGGCTGGGCAATCTATTTCCGTAAAGATTTACCTTGGAAACCCAAAGGGGGTTGCTATGAGTTGGAATTGACTGGATGGCAGTGAGTTTTTTTTTTTTTTTTTTGTCTTTTTGTCTTTTTATTGTCTATTGTTTCAACCAAGTATGACATTTGCTCATTTATAGTATGACAAAGCTTCAATGAGCAGCAAAGAATTACAGAAGTATAGGAGTTAGGAAAGGACTCAAAAGGATGTGGACTTCCAGTATAATGGCACTGGCACACTCCTGCCTCCATAAACATTACATGATGGCGGTGAGACCTTTTTGTGTGGTATAATTCATTGTTTCAGTAATTAAAGTCATGAGTACATGTTTCTGAGAACACCAAGGATAAATAATTTACTGCAATTACCAAGGAGGAGTGATATTATTTATTCATTATAACTTTTTTTTTTTTTTAAGTGTATCCTTTGTGAAAATAACATTAGGGCTCCAAATGTAGTTTACCCAAAAAGAAATCAATAAATAAGGAAGGAAGGGAGGCTGGGAGGGAAAGAGAGACAGGCTACCCACACCTACTTTACATTAAATATTTTGCTCTACTTTTGAAGGCTGCATGGTTAGGATATCCAATGGCCAGTGTAAGTAATTGGTAAATGAGCCAGACCAAGACTAATACCTTATCTTTGGTAAACCATTATAGAATTCAGGAACTTTCTCATGTTCTTTATTGCTATTTTGGAGTTATATCCTTTATTCTGTAAACTCTTATTAACACTATCAATTGCACACCTAGTCAGTAAATATTTCTTCTCTTACTGAATAAAGAAAAAACTGTTCTTTATTTATTTTTGTGTTTTCCTAGAATCTAATCACGCCTAAGCAGTCTACAAATTACCTTTAAATTTCATTTCAGGGTTGGTTTTTTTTTTTTTTTTTTTAAATCATTGTAAGTTTAGAGTAAGTTTTTAAATTTAGGTTTAATTATTGTCAAAGTTATACATATAAATAAAAAGTCATTTAGTTCTACTCATACTTGAAAACATATTGTCTATTTATATGTATGATTTTTTTTTCTCCAGAGACAACTGCTTAAAAATTTTTCTGATAACTCTGTTATTGTGTGCTTCTGTTTCTCCAAATAATATGCATGTATTGCTACTTGTTGGGTTCTTTCCCTGCATGTCACGCATCATTGACTCTGTAAGATGGCAGATGAAACTCATATTTTTTTCCATACTTCCTGTCTTTCACCTTGCAGAGAGGAAGTGTGAGAAAATGACAGTTTCATTTGCCATTTTGTTCTCTGCCTTTTATATTACTGTGCCTATGTAAGTGCTGTTCACCAAGTAAAATGTATTATGATTGTTCTTTGTTTTGGTACAATTTTTTTTCCCAGAGTTTTTCCATTTGCTTAGTGTTTTGGGTACATATCACTAGTCCAACCCAGAAATTATTACCAGTTGTGCAAATCTCCTCTCAACATAAGCATCATCTACCTAATCTCTCTGAGAGCTTTCTCATTGTCATGTTCTTTGCAGACCCACTGCCTAGATATCTTCTTGGTTCTTCCATTATCATCACCATGAAAATGCCCTTTGTTCTGTCTTGTGTCTTCCTTTATCATGGTGTAGGCCTTCATTTTGGAGAAGTAAGTCTTTCAGTAACTTCCATGGAGAGTGATGAGAAATAGATTTTTTTGAGGTTTTATAGCTCTGAAAATATCCTCATTCCATTTTCATCCTTGTTTTGGCTGGTTATGAAATTCTAGGTTGAAAATTATTTCCTCTCAGCATATTGAAGGGATTGTTTCATTGCCTTTAACTTTGACTTTTGCTGTGGAAAAGACTAATGGGAGCCTTTTCCTGTATTTACAGGATCTAACTTTGTCCTCAAGTTCCAAAATTTCACAATGGGTATACCATAAAAATGAATAAATTGGACTCATGGCAACCCCATGTAAATCAGACCAGCACTGTGCTCCCTAGGGTTTTCAATGTCTGATTTTTTGGAAGTGGTTAGCCAGGCATTTCTTCTGATGCATGTCTGGGTGGACTCGACCTGCCAGCCTTTTAGTTAACAGCTGAGTAGTTAACTGTGTGTATCTCCCAGGGACTCTGATGATGTACTATGAGTTGATTTTGACTTATGGCAACTCTGCAGGATTTCCAAGGTTGTATTCTTAATGGAAGCAGACTGCCATATCTTTCTCCTGTGGAGCAGCTGGTGAATTCAAACTCCTATCTTTCAGTTAGTTGTTAGCAGCCAAGCACTTAACCACTGTGTCACTAGGGCTTCTTTCTTGTAGAAGAGTGAAGTCTGTATTCATCCATGAATCTGGTCATTTGTGTGGAAAATAACTTTTATCAGATTTGGAACATTCTCAGCCATTATCTTTTTTTTTTATTTTAAAAAAAGTGATTTGTTTGAAAGTTTACAGAGCAAATTCATTTTCCATACAGCAGCTCACACATACTGTCTCATGACATTGACTGCAATTTCCTACAATGTGACAAGCTCCCCTCATACTTTCTCTCCATAGTTACTCTTTCCCTGTGTCCTTCTCTCACATGTACTCCTACCACCCAAGCTGTCTCCCTGTGCATACACAGCCCTTCTATTCTCCCTTGATTGATCTCTCCAAGGAATGTATCTCATATGCCTGTCTTTTATTTGGCTGGAAGCCACAGAAGTGGGTTCTATTCTAGACCAGAAGGGCAGCTAGGAGCCATAGTCTAAAGGGTTCCACAAGGCTCTATCGCTCTATCAGAAAAGCAAACCTGGTCACCCCCCCCTTTTTTTATAATGATTCTGAGTTTTGTTCCACATGTTTCTCCCACTCTGTCCACTCCTACATGGATCCACCTCTGAGTGGTTGACAGTGGTAGCCGGGTACCATCTAGTTCTTCTGGTCTCATAGTCATATAGGCTGAGGATCGAATGGTGTACCAGCCTCTTGGACTAATTGTTTGCATGTGTCTTCAATTTTCTTTATTCTTCTTTGCTCTGGATGAAGAGAGACCCATCTTTGCATCTAGATGTCTGCTTGCAAGCGTTTAAGATCCCAGTCACTACTCGCCAAGTTAGGATGTGGAACAATGTTTTGTGTAGTATGTTATGCCAATTAAGCTTGATGTCCCCTGCAACTATGGTCCCGAGCCCACAGGTCCAACCACTTGTTCCCTCTGGGTAGCTGGCTGTGGCCAAGAACTGACTACAGCCTTGTCCCTTGTAAGCTCTACTATACAGAGCATACCAATTTACTTGTAGAAACGTTGTCTGCCAATCCTACACATGGTCTCAGGCACACTCCCCTGCATAGACGTACCTAATGGTTAGTTACCAGCCAAGCACTTAATTACTGTGTCACTAGGGTTTCTTTCTTCTAAAAGAGTGAAGTCTGTCTTCTTCCATGAATCTGGTCACTAATTATCAGCCATTATCTTTTAAATCTCATTATCTTTCTGCCTCATTCTCTTTTCTTTTATACTTTTGGGATCCAATTACACATATATTAAACCTTTCACCATGTCCTATATGTCTCATACTGTTGTCTCTATTTCCCATTCTTTTTCTGTCTGTTTCATTTTGTGTATTTTCCATTGCCTTGTTCCAATTTGCTATCCTTGTTTTCCATTGTGTCTAGTCCAGAACTGACATTGTATTTAAAACTAAACAAATGCTTCTTTGATTCTTTATGACTGCTTTGCTGAATTCTCAACCTTTAAATCTATTTCTCTACTTTGCCCTATTTTTTAACTAATCATAGTTAAAGTTAGTTTACTTCAATATCTAGATGAATTGGAGTCTATTTATAATGTCTAGGTTTTTTGTTTTGTTTGTTTTTTCTGTTTTTGTTTATGTGGTCGGGCCATGCTTGGAAATTTTTGATTGAATGCTTGACATGCAACATTTAAAAAGTTGTAGGCATACCAATAGTGAGAGAATTCCTCTAGAGGGGGTTCTCCCTTGCTCTGCTAGGCTAATAGACTGACGGCTGATCATTTTAATCCAATCAGAGTTTTGTTGAAATGAGACTGGTTTGTATCCTGCCCTCTGATTTGACCCTGGCTCTTCAGTGTTCTTATTTGTAATTCGGAGGTGAACTTTGTGTCCCCTCTCCCTTGTAGTTGTCAAATTCGAAATAATTTTCTCACAAAAAAGCCAAAAAAAGCTCTGTTCTGCTTTTTAGAGAATTTTTTATTAGGTTTTTAGCTTCCTATTGTACACAACAAATGTTCTTAGTGGAAACTGTAGAGTACTTTAAGTCACTAAGTTTCCGCCAAAATCCCCTGATTTCTGTGTACCCCAAGAGTACCTCTGTAAGCAACCAAATTCTACCTGTACTGGTAATTGACAAATGCCCCCCAGTTTTAAAAATGGCAATTAAAAGTAGGCTCAACTCTTCAACATCTTCCACTCTCAGTTAGCACCTCTCCTTCTTGATGGCTCATCTCCTCTGTTGGATTCAAAGATGATTTCTGTATTTTATCTGGTTTACTTGGTAGAAAGGTGCTATGATGGCATGGTACATAAGGCATTTGACTGCTAACCATATGGTTGGAGGTTCAAACCCACTAGCCATTCCGTGGAAGGAAGATGGGGCAATCTACTTCTGTAAAGATTTACCACCTTGGAAACCCAGTAGGGGTCACTATGAGTTGGAATTGACTCAGTGGCAGTAGATTTGGTTTACTTGGTGGAAGCATTAGTTTCCTGCTAGCTTCTTTATCCCTGTTTGAAAAAGTAGTCATTAAAATTGATTTTTTTTTTTTTTTTTTGAGACTTGGGAAAGAATGTTTTAACAGTTGTAGAATTAATATGGAGATGTGTTGAAGTATTTGAAATCATGGTTGAAAATGGGTTCTGTGATAATCCTTTTGGCATGCAGATTACCCAGGGTGCTTTCTTAAAAGATTGAAATAATATAGCATATCATTTGACTTTAATATAATTTTTTTTAACTTTCTTGTACTCAAATTTCAATGTAAACCTTCATAGCAAAAAAACCAACTTCACTGCCACTGAGTCAGTTCTGACTCATAGCAACCTCTCCTTGGGTTTCTGAGGTGGTATTACTATGGAAGTAGATTGCCCAGTCTTCCTTCTGAGAAGTGGCCAGTGGGTTTGAACTGCCAACCTTCTGGTTAGCTGTCAAATGCCTTAGGTACTATGCCACCAGAGCTCCCAAACTTTCAAAGAGAAGGATTTAAAAATTATGTATTTTGAATATTAGGCTAACAGGACTTAGGGAGAAATACAGATATATAGGTATGTGTCATTTAATGGCCACAGTGTGTTCTGTGAAATGGGACATTATATGATTTGGACATTGTGTGAACACCATATTAAAACCTTATGGGAGCCCCTTTCTCATCATCCTCATAGTCGCTGCTGCTGCTCCTGGAGCTGCTAGCAGAGGTTGGAGGAGTGAGCAACAGTGGCATCTGAGAAGGCAGTGGCAACAAGCAGGAAGGAGGGAACGGAGCTCACCCCACCGCTGTTCTGTCTGCCTGAGCAATAGGAGCAGCCCAGGTTCCCTTGCAACTCTTTTTTCCACCAACCACCAGACAGAGCCCGAGAATCTGTACTCAGAGGCATGCCCTCTGTCTCCCCAGTTTGCATTCCACCTGTGGTGCAGTGATGCGAGAGTCTGGGCTTGGAGTTTTTAAAACCATTAGGGGAAAATCATAAAAGAAGAGGTGATTTTTTTAAATTGAAAAACAAAACAAAAAAACTTATAGGACCACAGACGGATATGCAGTCAGACATTGCTTGAATGGACATTAAGTGAAACATACCTGTGTTTTGTAGGTCTAGACAAACCATTGTCTTGTGTGGGTTATTGACATGTACTGTTTTATTTTTCAGCATCTAACATTCACAAGAGAATTTGATTCAGATTCTCTTAGACATTACAGCTGGGCTGCAGACACGTTGGACAATGTCAATCTTGTCTCGAGCCCTGTTCATTCTGGGTAAGTAACCAAAATGTCACTTTTCTTTTTTTTTATTAAATTACCATTATATTTATTATTTACAGATGTAAATTCATATTGCCAAGCTTCATTATATATGAAATATGATCTTCTAAAGAGTTCATTAGTGAGTATATGTGGCATGTATTTGTAAGTCATTAGTAAATATTTTTTCTAAGCAAATTTACATACTGTTTTATTGATTAAAAGCACAGTGTTGGAAAGGAAATGAATTAAATGATCAGTTGCAACTATTCTAGTATGTCTTCTAGGTTTTTAATTTTCCTGTTCAATTTAAAAACAGTCATTTCTCTTATTTTACTTTACTATTGAAGTTTAGTTTCTGGGCATCTGATTTTCCTCTCTAAATAAAACTTAAATATGCAAGTGCTTCTGTTCATCTACTTTACTGTTTGGTGGCTTCGGTGCTTCTAATAATAGAAGAATCTCATTGAAATGTTTAGTTAAATAAGCAGAGAGCCTGCTGCTCTCATTTTTGCCCCATATGATATTGACCTTGAATTTCAAGTACTTGGTATGCATGACTTCCTATTAAAAATGTTAACTTTAATCCTTCAAATCAACAGTTGGTACTTTCTGCCTTCTTGAAATAAAATTGTAAGTGAACTCTATGAAATTACAGTTAGGAAAAAAGAAGAGAGGGAAAAAAAAAAGCACTTTAAAAAAGATACAAATGTATATATAACAAAAATGTTGTAGTAAAAATCATATCAAACAGACAGACTTCCTTAGTTGAATTGGTAAGTCAGTGTATTTTAGATATTGGATTCTTCACCTGTAGATAATTCAAACTAAGGATATCTGATATCCAAACAAAAGGAATAGGAATCTATTAAAATAAGGAAAATCTCAAAATATAATTGTCTTTGAAATTGACATTTAGGCCATAAGTTAGTTTGATCCAGGACAAGGGCAGATTAATTAGGAATTAAATAAATTGATAATAATTAACATTTGTAATGTGCCTTATATTTTATGAAATATTTTTTGCTGCTTCTAATTAAAAAAGATTATAATACTTAACATATACCTAGTGCTTTTTTTGTTTATCTGGCATTGTACTAAATCTTTTACATGCATTTTTAATTCAATATTTATTTGAAACTGAAAATGACACTATGAGACAGAAATCACTCATTATCTGTATTTTACAGATGCAATGTCTGAGGCTCAGAGGATGCTACAGATTATTTAAAGTAACTTTACAAAATTGGACCTTCTGACACCAAATTTAAAAAACAAATCACTGCAATGTCATTCTAATGGAGATAATTTACATGTATTCTCTACATAGGAAAGAAAAAATTAGAGTTTAATTAGTAAATGGAGAAGTTCAAGATATGTCAGATAATAAAATCAGAAATGAACTTTCCCAAACATGGGTGACAATGAAGGAAATGTACCTACTCCTCACTTATCAGATATCTTGTTATCTAACATTTCACATTTATGACAGTAGTAAAAAATGTACTGTCCAACTATTTTGCACATTAACAAACGGAAAGCTGCTAGGCAAGACTGCACTTTCTGTGGTGGTTAAGGTTATGTGTCAGCTGGCCTGGGCCATGATTTCACCGGCAGTTATGTAAGGACGCAGTTTGGCAGTTGTGTAATGACAAAGTCATCTTCCATTTTGTGATCTGATACAGTCATCCTTCATTTTCACAAAACAATGATTTTCACATAACACCCTTGTATTTGGAGCCTAAACATGTCAGTGAGTGAGGAGTAGGGGATTGGAATATACAAATTATCTCCCTTTCCCTTTCAACTTTTATTGACAATAATAGACATGTACAAACAAACAAACGCACTGCCATATAGCAGAGCAGAATTAATGGCAGCTGTTGTGGGTTTATCTGAAATGGGAAATACAGACTGGCAGACATTCAGCAGCATTTCACTAAAGCCAGGTCTGTGGAGTAGTTTATATACCCATTTAAGGCAAATAGTTTTCTAGGTTGTACTACAAATGCCAAATGCTTTGGTTTCATTTGCTGATGGTTTTTATTTTTCCTTTGCTTATCATTGACATTTTCTGTTGCTTGCTTCTAATTATCTTACATTAATTTTTCCCATTTGCTTTCTAAATTATTTTGCAGCTATTCTTCTCCACTTCCTCAGTATGATTCAAGGTGATAATTGTGTCCTTTATGTAAACCATCCTTTTTGTATTTTTAATTGACGTGACTTTTACTCACAGTTAGATTGTGTCCATGTCTGTAGGATATCAGCATTTGTTACCCTGCTGTTCCTAGAACTAGAAGCATTTATGTGTTAGCTTTAGGATCATTTGTCAATTTCTTGCCATGGTTTAAATATAATTATTAAGGTATACATCACCTTTTAATTTATTTCTATTAGTTATGATGCGTGAAATTTTATTTTGCACAGAGTACATAAAGAATGAGTTTGGAAAACAAATCACCGTATTTCATCATGTCATTGAATAATAGGAACCAACATCTCAATTAACATACATGTATTCCCACCTTTACTCAGTCCATTAGCTCTGGAAATAATGAACTTTAAAGAACACCAACCATGCACTGGGCCCTCCACAGAACTCAGAGAAAGAGATTATTCCAGTTTGACTTCAAAATCATCATAGCCCTACTGTTGTTATTATCTGGTTCTGATGCCCTTTGTTTTATATTGTCACTGATAACCGTCTTCCATTGCCTTCAGACTGCTCAACAACAAGCTGTATTCCTTTTTTTTTTTTTTTTACTATCAGTGCCAGTAAGTCTTAGGCACCTTCTAAGCACACTTAGCAAAATTGTTGTCATTAATTGATTTATTCAAGAAGCATTTATTGTGTACTCACTGTGTGCACATACTATGGCTGAGCAGTGAACAAGATAGGCCTTACCCGTATTACTCTCAGTGTTATTGAGTCACCTGTTTCCAGCACCAACACTCCCCCCTCAGTGGAAACACTCCAGTGTTTATTTGTGCTAGTACAATTGGATTCAAACCCGATGTTGTCTGAAGAGTTAATATATTCTGTTACTGTTATTCCCAATCACACATTGATTTTAATTATTAAATGCTGGAAAAGTTCAGATTTTTGTCTTAGGCTTCTTTATAATATTGCCTTTTTGCCTTGTTATTCAGTAAAGGCAATTGTTAATTATGTAAGAATATACATACAAATATGCACATACATATACTTGCATGCACACACACATCTAAGAAAATGTAGGCACCCTAGAGCAATTGCAAGTGAGCCTACTGTTGGGAGCCTACCATTGGGAGCAGTTCATTTGGAGAGTTGTACAAGTGAGCTGTTACCATTATTTGATAAGGGGGTCTTTGTTTTTGGCTTTGATGGGGGACAGTCTGTCTTCTATTACCTTGAAAACCATAGTGATCCCAGCTGCTGAAAATAGATAGAATATTATCAAAGACATAAATGAATCCTAAATTAATTGGTTAAGTTGAACATGAGCAAATGGGTGTGGCAGTGTTTACCTTATTGATGCCCAGAATTAATTCTGAAAATCCGGTTGGCTGAAAAATTATCCCTATCCTATTGTCTGTCTCCCTGGGATCCAGGGTAATATGCCTTGTTGAAAAGTCACTCTCCTAAGGTTGAAAATTTCATCCTTCAGGTAAAGGTCCCCAGTTAAGATTTTCATGCAAGGTCTTAAAATCTATTTGCAGACTGTTAGTATTGTTTTTTAGATTAGTAAATAGCAGGGCATTTTGATGGATGGGATTATAATTTCTCCAAAAATATTTTAGCTATCCAAGCAATTTTTAAATTATCAACATTTGGTAATGTTCCAGTTATAAGCCTATTTTCAAATGTGAAAATTAGAATGCAAGAGTGTGTATTTGTGTTTCCTTGTTCTGACTTGCACTCTTGCGTGTGTTGGGCTCATTTATAGCTGTGCATCAGTGTGCTTTGCAACACCGTGATGATGGTAAGACAGTTCATGGAGATGGCTTTTTTTTTCATGAGCACATGATCAATATCAGGAATTGTAGAATGCTGTTATAAGGAGCTCTGGTGGCGTAGTGCTTAAGGCTTTTTACTACTAACCAGAAGGTTGGCTGTTCAAACCCACCAGCCACTCCACAGAAGGGCAGTCTACTTTCATAAATCTATTTACCACCTCGGGAGCTCTGGTAGCATAGTGGCTAAGACACTTGCCTGCTAACCAGACAGCTGGCGGTTCAAACCCACCAGCCACTCCTCGGAAGGAAGGTTGGGCAATCCTACTTCCGTAGTGATACTGCCTCGGAAACCCAAGGAGGGGCCGCTATGAGTCGGGGCCGACTCGAGGGCACATAACAACAACAACAACAACAACATTTACCACCTCAGAAACTCAAAGGGAGTTGCTATGAGTCGGAATGGACTCAGTGGCATTTTAGGTTTGGTTTTTGGTGGTTATCCAGATATGATAATTTCTTTACATTTCTTTATCTACCTGCAGATAATTTTTTCCTCATTGCTTTAATATGATGGTTAATTTCAGAATTATATAGTTTAGAGATATTCTCTAAAAAAAGTCTGATATACCATTATTTGTATTGCTGTACAATTATTCACAAGTAGATTATTTCAAACAATTTTAGACCAAATTTTTACTGAAAAAATATAATCCCTTCCCATCAAAATTACCTTAGCAAAACTAGTCGTCTTGTGTTTATAGTCTTAAAATCTGCTTCATGATAGTAAAAATTAGAGTGTTGGTATCATAAATACACATTCATCTTATGAGTTGTACTTGTTAAGACATACTGTGGAGTATCATCAAAAAAAAAAAACTTGTAAGGGAGAGAGATTACATAGTCAACATATGGTAAAAATTATGTACAGATAAAAATGATCCTTAAATATTTCTTAACCTTGAATATTTCTTGTTGTTGTTGTTTTGTTTTTCTAATTTACAACCATCTTTTAATAGTGGGTTTTATCCTAACACTGAATACTCACTATTCTGTCAATTTGAGCATCTGATTAAGTGGTTGGCTTCTCTTAGGGAGCATGTTAAACCAAAAATAAGTTATATTTCAGTCTTTGCCCAGTGCCCAAGATAAATGCATGTTTGATGTGACTCCACTGTATTTATTTCTAATTTATCTTTTATGAGAGGAAATGATAGCTACATTGAATGTCGCTTTAAACTTTAACATTTAATTTCAAAATCTGCTGTGAAGATGGAAATGGTCTATTTCTCTCCTTGACTTGACCTCTCGTGTCCTGCCTGCAGGTTTCTGGTTAGCTTTATGGTGGATGCAAGAGGTGGTTCCATGAGAGGAAGCCGTCACCACGGAATGAGAATCATCATTCCTCCACGCAAGTGTACAGCCCCCACCCGAATCACCTGCCGTTTGGTAAAGAGACATAAACTGGCCAACCCACCCCCCATGGTGGAAGGAGAGGGATTAGCCAGTAGACTGGTAGAAATGGGGCCTGCAGGGGCACAATTTTTAGGGTAAGTTGATTTGTCAATTTTAATCTTGGCCCTCATACTGCATCTTTGATTTTCTTACCCTTATTAACTCAAGTAGTTAACTCTTAAAACTACTTAGTTGGACCATTTTGATTGAATACAACTTTTATGTAGTGTCAAAAGTCGCAAAACTGTGTAATTCTATGAAAAGCAAGTAGGCTGATACTTCTTTAACTTGGTGCTGGTCAAAGCTTTTACTAACCAAGAAGCATGGTCTTTGCTCAGTGAGTGCACGGAACCCTAACGGCCCCTGTGGAAGTCAAGCACCACTCTTAGGGGAAAAAATATAGCTGCTGGCATGATAGCACCACATTAAGTATATAGCTCTTCCTTTGGGACATGTCTTCTTAAAGATAAATTTTTAAGGAAACAACCCATGTGATAACATCTTTTACAAAAAGGAAACACATTTTATTCATTTCTGAGGTGGCACTTGGGTGCAAATCAGGCAGGCTCTGTCGTGACTGACAGTTTGTTCACAATTTCCCCTTCTCGTTTCTCTTCCTGCTGCATGGATGTTATTCAGTAAACTGCATCTTCCTACCAATCCTCCCCCTGTAAATGAGGGTGAGAGCTTGGTTAGCCGAATCCTGCAGCTTGGGCCTCAAGGAACAAAATTTATTGGGTAGGATCTTTATAGACAAGATACAGAATGTCTACAACTTTTTTTTTTTTCATTTTCAATTTTTTTCTGTCACACCCATAGTCTTATTCTTGTCTTATTTTTATTTATTAAGTTTTTAAATGCTTTCAGTTGATGTGTGTCACTGAAAGGAAAAAAGAAAAAATCATAGTGGCTTGATTTAATGTAGCACCGCTACCGATCTTGTGCTTTTCAAGCATGTGGAATTCACTGCAAGCATTCTGCTTTCATAACTTTGTGCTTTTGTAATTTTTTTTTAGTTTGAAATGTTTTAACTGCATATTATACTTTTAAGACAGACTGACTGTCTTTAATTATAACCCAGGGAAAGAGAAGGTATTTGCAGGGTTTGAGTCAACATTTACTATAGTAAATGATATATACGTATGTAGATAAGTGTGTGTGTAGAATTAAATTTTAAAATTAGTACTTATGAGTACTGTGTTATCTTTATTGGCTTTGGGAAAGAAAAACATCAATAAGTAAACTGATTTTGAAAAATGTTGGTGATTAAGATAATTTTAAAAAACTGAATAGGCAGCAGCCAGAATATTCTGTGAAGTTATTAAATTGTTTCGTTTTGTTTTCTTAAAGCTGAAATGTGTTGGTATTTGTTGTTTGTTTGCTTGTCTGTTTGACTGGTGTTGTTGCCTTGGCAGTTTGCATGAAGAAACCTGTTATGAAAAGTTATGCTTGGCTTTCACCTTGGTCAAAGACCCTTGTTCATACCTTTTCTCCACTATTGTTGAATGTCATACACAAAGCCACATTCCTTAAATATTTACAGAGACAGTATCTGATACATTAACCTGCAAAGATTGTATCTTGTTCTCAAAAAAACCAAAAATTTAATGTCTAATTATGGTAGAGTTAAAAACTAATGGTAAATATCTTAATAACTTGAGATTATTAATAGTCTTAGTAATAGTTTATTTTGTTTCTACCTATCAAAGAATAAAAGCATTATAAAAATAATTTTTAAATATCCTTAATTTGGTTCATAATTATTTTGCCAAAACTAAAACGATCATATTAATCATTCCTGTCTTAAGTGAATGCTTTAGAAATAAATCAGATATTTCTGTATAGATATTTTTATTTATGTGATTTGATCATTACAACTACTATCCCCTTTTATGCTCTTCATGATTTAAGCCTGTCTCTTAGCACATGTACATAAGCACTTAGATTAAGAAATGAGGTTACATACAACCTCTGTAGGAGAATAATGATACTGTCTACTTAAATGTCATAAAATAAAGCTGCACAATCCAACTACATAAACTGTGTGTGATTGTGGTCTGCTTACTTCCATTCATCTTTTTTAATATTTATCCTAATTTAAAATTTAACAAATTATTTTCCCGTGGCTTGATTGGCTATCTTCAATTTGCAGGCATTCTTTCACATTCTCTTGCAAAAGGACACTGTCGAAAATTAATATATCATTATGTGATGATTTTAGACCAACAAGTGCTTTTTCAGAAAGTTTTAAAATATTCTATTAGAGGTTATATCAGAGCCAGGAAATTAAGCTGCCCACTACTGTTTCACAAATTGGAAATCAGATCAACTATACATGAAAGTCATGGAAACTGTTACAGAGAGTTGATTATTATATTGATTGATTTCTTGCTAAGGGAGGGAAACTATAGCAGTAATCTTTCAAAATAGGAAATTTACAGAATTTTTTGAAGAAATGACTGTGTCCTTTTAAAACATTAGCATTTTATATAATATCCCCATCATTTAAAAAAAAATGGACCAACTTTCTATCTATCTTATGGTCTATTTTAGTGATTTTCAATTTCTTGATTCAGAAATTCTGTTTATATATGCTGGATATTTTCCCTCATTAAATCCAATGCCTAACAGAGAGTAGGCCCTCAAGGATTGTTTGCGAATGAATGAATGATGGCATGTTATCAGGCTTCTAATATATTATTATTTAATTAGCAAATGATTCTGCAGCTTTGAAATCATTCCCAACCTTAGTGGCACCTCTTATTTTCAAATGAATACTGTTAATGAAACCTTTGTTAAGTATGATACTACAAGTGTATTCAATTAGATACCAAAATAATGTGGATTTTTTTTCCAGCCCTGTCATAGTGGAAATCCCTCACTTTGGGTCAATGAGAGGAAAAGAGAGAGAACTCATTGTTCTTCGAAGTGAAAATGGTGAAACATGGAAGGAACATCAGTTTGACAGTAAAAATGAAGATTTAACTGAATTACTTAATGGCATGGATGAAGGTAAGGATGATAACTCCTTGTTTCTATCAATGTCTACAGGCAGAAATCAAGCAAATGACCAGACTAAAGGAAAAAGTATCGAAATTTCACATTTGTGTTTTAAGCTGACACTTGGGGTTTCTCAGCCTTTTTCCTGTTTTCTGTATCTAAGGCATGGGGTTCCATTTCATCTAACAATTTTTTTCCTTTACAATACCAATGTTCTGATGATTCAAGTCCTATCAGACAGAGTAGAATTGGAAAAATAATTTAATAAGCTTTATGTATGAAATTGATTTCCTTGATTTCATGCTGATATGTCTTTATTCTGTTTTTAATGAATCATTTTCAAATAAAAATTAGCCAGACCATTGCTTAGATAAATGATGCTCTAAACACTGCCATACTGAGGAATCTGTTAGACATTTAACGAAACAGTGATATAACCCTCTGTCCTGGATTCTACGTGTTATCTTGGAAATCATAGGTAGAGTTTCTTTGCTACATTTTTAAAGACCAGATAAACCTTAGTTCCATTTTAGAGAGTTAAAACGAAGTGTAAATACTTCCAGGTTTAGAGAATCAAGATCTAGAGGCCTTTAGACTAAAGTTTTCAAGACAGTTGTTTTCTTAATCTATTAAATTTTGAAAGAATAAAAGTGAAGGAGCCACTGCATGTATTCTGTAACTGACACTCAGAGTTTATACCAAGTTTAAGCATATTTACTGTCAGCCTTCTGTCCCCAGAATCCCTCTGTTCCTTCTGGAACATCTTCTCTCCAAAAAGGCAAAACGCAGAATCAATTCATCTTTAAAAAAAAAAAAAAACACCTCTCTTCTTCTTTGAAGGTCCAGCCAGTCTCTACTAGGGAGAGAATATAAGCACAGTTTAGGAGGTTTCAAGTGTTTAATGTTCTTCTACCATTTCCACTTGGTTCCCCTCTATTTTTCTGCTCTTAGGTAATCTTTTTATTAACAAGATTAAAATAGTGCATGAAATAAATCAGTGACCATATCACTCAAGATCCTTAAAAAAGAGGAAGAAAATTGTTCTTTCATTATCTTATTGAACCCATTAATTGCTCTGGTCCATAATTACACTTTACCTGTGTGTCATCCATGGCAACTAACTCCTGATAATGCCTTTTTTATTATAAATGTTTCTTTTTTATTCCCCTTTTTCTGTAAACAAATTCTGTGTGTTTCTCTTAACCAGTCCTGTTGCAGATTCTTCTCTGGAAATCTTAAAACACAAGTATTTAAGATTCATTTTAGCCAGTATTTTGTCACTGATTTTCATACTAAACAACACAATTTTAAAGATCAGTTTATGGTTCTTAAGTACGTAAAAATTTCAAAGGCTTTCCGTGTGCTAAATCACCTTGAAGGGAGGTAATTTGCCTAGGGTAGTTTGGTAATTTGGTTAAGATCATGATCTTGGAAGTCACATAGACTGGATGGAATTCCCATCCCGGCTCCACCACTTAGTAGCCGTGTGACCCTAACCAAGCACTTGGTCTTTCGAAACCTCAGTTTATTTGAAAAATGAGATTGATTATATTATATACCTCGTAGGGAACTAATGAGGAATAGATGAGCTCATATATGTAAATTGCTTAGTGATACCTACTCTTGAGAAGCCTTCCATCAAGGTTAGTCATAGTCAAGGCTGTCATGTACAGTTGTGCAAGCAGAGGCTCCTGGCTAAGAGGGGACGTGACAGCTGAAATCCTGCCTCTTCCACTTGCTAAACTGCCCTGACACAGGCCTGTAGGACAAAGGAGCACTCATCTCTAATTTATTCAACACCACCATCTGGTTGCTAAGCCATGGATTTGCAGGGTTGTGTCCACTCCAAATGAATACTCTTTTTCTAATTGCACCAAGACACCTATGGGCTAGTGGAAGTCCTGGTCACAACCAATGATGGTGATACTCACTCCATCCCCACCATCCACCATCAGTAGATCTAGAGTTCCAAATTCTGGACTTCTGGTCCAAAATCTAGTTGTCCTTTCTGCAACATCCCTTTGCTTCTGTATGTTCTCAAATGAAGGATGTTTTATATATGAAAGTGCTTTGTGTAGAAGAAAAATGTCACACAAATGCCAGCTGCAATTTAAATTTTCCATTACTAATCCAGGGACCCTCTTACTTCCTTGGATATGGTATGTATTCAGGAAAAATCACAATTGCAAGATAAAGTGGAATTAAGGGTTATTTCTGTTATTAGTAAACCCAGGGACAAAAGTATTGATGGTTATGCTAATGAAGCAGGTACATAAGCAAAAGTCTGTTAAAAGAAGAGACTAAAATGACAGAGAGGACACTTATTCTGGCTGGAAGAACCTGCTGCTACCACTGTTGCCACTAAAGTATCACGTGGCAGGAACAACTTTTCACTTGGCAGCAGGTGTATGTCTTACCTCAACACTCATCAATTCATTTGTCCTAAGCAGAGTAAAAGACAGTGCATAAAAGAAAACAAACATTCATCTCCCTCCCGAAAACAATCTTAAAGTGTACCCAGTTGAATCCATATTGTAAGTTTAATTAAAACCTTACTTGAATTAAACTTAAAAATCTCAATTACAAAGTTCAATTAAATAAAAATTATGTCTCCAAAATTCAGTTTACAGTTATGTCTCCAAATTCAGATCCCAAAGGACATTATACAGTCTGCAGTTATGCTGCACCTGGGAACATTTACTAGTAGAGGAATCCTTCCTCCTTAGAGGTCCCTCAGTTAGAAATGGGAGAGCTTGAGGCGTGTTCTCTTCCTGCACTGTCCAATTCAGCAGTGCCTCGCTATGTGGGACTAGTGAGGACTAGAGATGGTTTAGTGCAGATGGAGGTATGCCGTACATGTGAAATACACCAGATTTTGAAGATGTAATTAAAAAAAAAAACTCATTAATAATTTTGTATTGGCTCCATGTTCAAGTGGTAATATTTTAGATATATTAAGTTAAATAAGACATATTTAAATTAATTAAAAATTTTTTACTGTGTGACTGTTAGAAAATTAAAAATGACATAGATGGGTTGCATTTTATTTCTATCAGACAGCCCTTCTCTGGACACAATGTAGACTTTTGTACATGTCTCTTAGGTTTTAAAATCAAAATTCTTGCCACCCAAGTATTACATAGAAGACTTTGAGGACAGAGGAATCATGCTATAATTTAAAAATCTCAATTGCTGTATAGGAACAAAATGTGGCTAAAGTTCTCCGAGTTTAATTTTATAATGCTAGGTAAATATTGTTTTGCTTGTTATTCTTTAAATTTCAGATAAGAATATATATGAGGTTTTTAAGATAATAGATTCTAAATTAAATAATTATATTATTGTGAACTGAAGCAGCAAAGTGAAATTGATACTTGTTATGTAATAGAAAATAATTTTTCCTTCATTTATTGTCTAACTAGATCAACAATACTTTGGAAGGAGGTTCTTGTTAGAAATTACCACTATGGTCCAGTTGGATTTAATTTACTTGTTTTTAATTTATCAACTGTGAGACAAATAGTAATCTTAAAATGTCAAGTCTGACTATAGGAGCAGCTGAGTCTTCAAAGTGAACTGTATCTCTTTGTATTGTACACAGCACCATCTATTGGGGAAATCTAGCAAGTTTGGAAGAATTCCAAAGGAAAAAATAAGCATTAAACTTAACCAAATCAGCATTGTGGCGGGGGTGCAAAAACAAAAACAACAAAAAGGCATACCAAAAACCGTTGGTTAATCCATAACAGAATGCTGACTTGTCTTCAGTTCATTGCCATAAAACTGGAATTTTAAATCAGTTGAACAATGATCATCACATTGCAAAAGGAAAGGAACTGTCCCAGAACAATCTCCCTACCCCAAGTAATCAGGAAATGAAAATTGGACCAAAGCCAACTGAGCATTATTTATTATAGTCAAGTTTTATAGGTATCTATGGGTATAGATTGTCAACCATTACATGTCTTTATGGAACTTTGCTGTTGTTGTTGTTTGCTGTCCAGGCAGCCGCAACTCATAGCGACCCCTCCTTAGGTTTCCAAGGCAGTATCACTACAGAAGTAGGATTGCCCAACCTTCCTTCCGAGGAGTGGCTGGTGGGTTTGAACCACCAGCCTTCTGGTTAGCAGTCAAGTGCCTTAGGCACTATGCTACCGGAGCTCCTTATGGAACTTTGTTGTTGTTGTTGTTGTTGTGTACCGTCAAGTCACACCTGACTCATAGTGACCCCTCCTTAGTGGGGTCAAAATAATGATACTAGACACCCTATCTCATGTCAGGCAGAGTGTGCCTGTCAGCCCTCTGAGGACAGTGAAGAGGTCTGAGGGATTGGGCATCAGCCTCCATTACTTTTAATGTCTTAGTAACTGGGAGGGCAATGTTTCAGGCACAGCTGCTCCAGGCCTGTTGATTCAGTGGACTTGCATATGCTGCCCATGGTGTGCTTTTTGACATTGGACTTTTAAGACATTGAATGTGATCCTAAATTATAAAAACAGTATGGTATTGTCGTGTATGTGTGTGTGTCGTTCTTTTTGTTTGGATGCAGTAACAGTTTAAACAAAATGTTGAAGAAAGTGATATAATAGGATTAATGGCCTAAAAGCAATGTCTTTTTATTTGCACTAATGGATGAGTAAGTGATGGTAGAATAAACCTTTTCTGGAGGGAACATCAAAAAGCAAATACAAAGAAGATAAGACTCCTACCTGCTATTAATTTCCTAGGATTGCCATAGCTAGTTATGGGTGGCATAAAGCAACAGAAATTACTTCCTTGAAGTTTTGGAGGCCAGAATTCAGAAATCAAGGCATCTGCAGGGACACCCTCCCTTACGACTCTAGGGTAGAACCTCTCCTTGCCCCTTCTAGCTTCTGATGGCCGTCGCCATGCTGTGGCTTGTTGCTGCTCACTCCAGTCTATGCCTGTCCTTACATGACCTTCTTCTCCTGTCGTCTTCTCTGTGGTCTCTTAAAAGGACAGTTGTCATTAGATTTCCGGCCCACTTGGATAATCCAAGATGATCTCATCTCAAGATCCTTAATTTAATTACATCTGCAAAGACCCTTTTTCCAAATAAAGTTACATTCACAAGGTCCAGGGAATAGAACATGAGCATATCTTTTAGGGGGGACCACCATTCAACTCACTATAATTTGTAGTCATAGACTAAGTTAGATCCCCCTAGTAAAGACCTCCACAACACTTGCCCTGTCATGTTCTGTAACACTGCAACTTTGAATTTTCCTATCATTTCTAGTGGATTCTAAAGTCCATTGTGGCAGAAACTGCTTCTCACTCATTGACATCAGTTAGTTATGCCCAGGGGATATAATAGCTCTTGACACAGATTTGTCACTTCATTATTTGTTGAATTTGTGGAGAAATGAACGACTTGTATTAAGGTAAACGTGCCCCACTTTTGGAGACACATTTTCTCAGTCCAATGACCTATACCCAAGATACCTGCTACTTCTTCTGTCTTCTTCTCTGTGGGAAGGGAAACAAGCAACTTTCTGAAGGAAGAGAGGCCATAACCAATTGGAGAAGGGAAAGCCAGAGAAGACCCTGAGAAAGGTTATGGTCACACAGAGTACAAAGTTATACTTAAACAAAGATAGTAGAGTTGAAAACAAAATTTCTCAGAATATTTCTAGCACTTTATGAGCACATATATGTTAGAAATTCTTGTTTTTAACAATAACCTTTGAAATACAGGATTGTCAGAAATTACATGGGTTGCTAAAACCAAGGGGGGAGACAAGGAGGTATGTTACTGTTTCCAGATGTTTTGCATCAGCATTTAATGAATTGTGTAAATCTGGATAAGAAGAGATTTGGACTGTAGATAGTTAAAGATGTAAAATAAAGTTGATCCAGGTAGATAGCATAAAGCAGATGCCAGAACTGAATAAGAACATGAGTTAAATTACTAAAACTTAGTAAAGGTATGTGAGACCTCTGTATACCACCTTTGTACCTTCTTGTGAAACTATTACTATTATAAAGGTACCTCTATGCTTGTATCAAGGAAGAAAGGCCAAGTTACATCATTTATTAATTTTTTTTTAAAATCCTGTAACACCATGAGTGGGTTTGTTACAGGAGCTGAATATTTGTAGAGAACTTAACTTTAATTCTGGAGAGAATTACAGAGCACAACAGCTATGTTGAGTATGTTGTTGTTGTTGTTAAGTGCCGTCGAGTCGTTTCCGACTCATAGCGACCCCATGCACAGCAGAACGAAACACTGCCCGATCCCGCGCCAGCCCCACAATCCCTGCTATACTTGATCCCATCATCGCAGCCACCGTATCAATCCATCTCGTTGAAGGCCTCCCCCTCTTTCGTGGACCCTCCACCCTACCAAGCATGATAGCCTTCTCCAGGGAATGGTCCCTTCTTACAACATGACCAAAATAGGTGAGACGAAGTCTGGCCATTCTTGCTTCCAAGGAGCATTCTGGCTGCACTTCCTCCAGGACAGATCTGTTAGTTCTTTTAGCAGTCCATGGTACTTTCAGCATTCTCCGCCAGCACCCCTGGCCAATTCTTTCAGAAGTGGACGGTCTCTTCCTTCTTCCTAGTCTCTCAGTATATATGTTGAGTATATAAAACCAAAAACCAAATCTGTTTCCAAGTCGATTCCAATTCATAGCAAACCTTCAGGGCATATAAAACCAAAAAAAAAATCTGTTTCCAAGTCAATTCCAATTCATAGTGAACCTTCAGGGCAAAGTTGAAACTGCCCCATAGAGTTTCCAAAACCATAAATCTTTACAGATGCAAGATTGCCTCATCTTTCTCCCGCAGAGTGGCTGGTGGGTTCAAATTGCTGATCTTTTGGTTAGAAGCCGAATGCCTTAACTACTGTGCCACCAGAGCAACTTTTGTTGAGTACTGTAGATATATCTTTTATTTTCTTTGTTTTCCCCAGTTTATGTGATCTTTAATTTTCTGTAATAGGTGAGATTTTCTTTTAAAAAATGGAATGAAATAGTAATGGTAGCAATTCAGATTTATTCAAAGCAAAGACAAGGTGATGATTTTTTAAAAGAAATCCAACTTGTGTATATCTTAGATAGACTACCTAGTAGCTCTGCCTCTTTCTACTCCAAAGTTGCGTGACTTTTGAAAGAATGTGTGACCTTTCTAATTTACTAAGTGAGCTGCTTAGTAGACTGTGCTGCATGGTTTTATGTCATTTATCTGTCACATCCACCCAAAGGAAGTGTTTTTTGTCCTGATCTGATAGATGAGGAACATAGCACTCAGAGAAGTTAAGGAACTTGCCCAGGCTCTCAAGTTCAGTGGTTGCAAAGGTGGATTTGAATCCAAGGGGCATGTCTCCAATGACTTTCCATAAAGCCATACTAGCTAGTTTGCCCTTTTGAATTCTAACTTTTTAAGGCTATTTTTTTTTAATCCTCCGAAAAAATACCTTATTCTTGGAGAGGCAAGCTGAGCAGAACCTTCTTCTGACCAGAAATTAAACCCTAGATATAAAAATCAGCCCCTTATGAAACACTTGAGGTCATATTTTTTCTGTAGACTATTCACATTCAAAACTGACTAAATCACAAACAGCCTTCAGAAACTTAATTGGATACAGAAAAGAGAATCATGTTCTGAATTGAAGTTATTAAAACATAGAGTAAGGAAACACTAATCAGGATGATCATTTGAAAGCTTTAAGAGTAACTCACTTAGTCAAAATATGATTTAATGCTTCCTTGTATTATGGTCACCATGACCCTTTATATTTGCAAAGCATTTAATTGTCCTTATTTCCCTGTAGCAAAACTGCAGTTAAAAAGAATTTTGGCCTGCCTTTTCAAATAAACTAAATTAATTACAAGATTCTTAAGAAATTTATCATTAATCAGTGAGATGGTAAATCTATAGCTATTACCTTCTGTTTCTTGGGCAGAAGAATGTGCCAATGTAATCAAAGCTTTCTGTTTATAGAATTGGCACTTAAGAAGTCATGTCACCTCTTAGACCATGGTATTTGCAGATCTCTTCATTACTTATCCATTTATCACCACCATTTGTGTGCCAGGCAGTCTGCAAAGGCACTGTGTTAAATAGTGGTTAAAGTCCATGTGACTTCATCTTGGTAGCTCCCTTCCTGGACCTAAGTTCTAATCTCAGTTCTGCAAATGACAAGCAAATTTTGGCAAGTCACCTAACCTCTCTGAACCTCAGATACCTACCTCACCAAAATGCTATGTAGGTTAAATAATAATTGATCTGCCACAAAGTAGACTTTCAGCAAGTGTTCGTTTTAAACCTTCCTCCTGGTCAAAATGACTTCTTTCACAACTCACCCATTTTTCCTTTAATCATCTTTTATTGTGAAAGCTTTACTAGTAACAGATTAGAAAGAAAGACAGCCATTTCAGGGTCCTTCCCACCAGCCACTCCTCTGAAGGAAGGTTGGGCAATCTACTTCTGTAGTGATACTGCCTTGAAATCCAAGGAGGGATTGCTATGAGTTGGATCCAACTCAATGGCAGTGAGTTCGTAGTCTAAGGCATTATGAATCACCCTGAAAGTTAAGAAGGTCTTATATTTAATCCTGTTTAATTGTTCACCCTATAGCATCTTACGCCCTCTTTTCCTTTAATGTTGTATCTATAGAGTAATTCAGTGTATCCTTTAAAAAAACAAAATCATTAAAAAGTAATGAATAATTTTTGTTGTCCCATAAACTTCTTTTTTCATATTTTGAACCGTGTTAGTCCTTGGGTTGTCTTTAATAGGATCATGTTATCATGTTTTAAATGATTTGGGTTCTAGATTTTTAAGGCAGGTACAGGGTCAGGGTCCACTAAGATCTTGTTTCCCAGCCCATAAAGTCAAAAAGTCACCTGTACAGAGAGAAAGCAAATTTCCAGGTGCCACCGCAGGTCAACTAAATCAGTTTTGACAAGAGAGGCCTGTTGTTGTTATGTGCCATCGAGTCGGCCCTGACTCATGGTGACCCCCCCCCCACCTTGGGTTTCTGAGGCCGTATCACTATGCAAGTAAATTGCCCAACCTTCCTTCCAAGGAGTGCCTGGTGGGTTTGAACCGCCAGTCTTCTGGTTAGCAGTCAAGTGCCTTAGGCACTACGCTACCAGAGCTCCCTAAGAGAAGCCTAGGGATCTGTTATGGTTACCTCTGTACTGGTCTAACAGAAAATACCACAGATAGGTGGCTTTAACAAACAGGAGTTTGTTCTCTTACAGTTTGGGAGGCTAGAAGTCCCTGTTCAAAGTGCCAAGCTCTGGGGGCTGGGTAAAAGCCCTTGGACCTTGGGCTTCAGCTCTGCCTCTTGCTCCTGGCCCACTGAAGCTAGAGACATCTCTTCACTCGGGCAGCTACTGGCTGCTGAGGCTGACAAGCCTAAGGTCGACAAATAAAATAACCCAGTCCCAATGTTACCAAACCACATGTCAGGCCATTAACTCAAGTCTCATTAACAGTCCCAAGATCGGCAGACAACATGGTAGGCTGCTGAATAACAACTCAGCTACATGCAGGATTCAAGTGTGCCAAAAGCTTGAGACCTTCCTTACAGTTGCTTCTTAAATACTGGAAGCAGACTACAGCCCTAAAGTAGCTACTCAGCTGCTCCAATAGATTGCACTATGGAGTTAATTACAAACTCACCATGGAAATGACAACACCCAGCTGCCCAGGCACTCAAAACCAGGCCCAGCCCAGTTGGCACATAACCTTAACTACCACAGCATCTGTGCTTTTAACATGTAGCATGATGTTTCTTATGATCTGGCCACTATGTGCATGTCATACTATAAGTGTAGGAGTTAGGGAATCTGTGGGTGTGAATATGACGCAGGCAACACATTTTGTGCTGCAGATTAATTTATTGGGCTTTTGCCTGTATTATTCTGACCTAAGTAATGTTGTTGTTGTTGTTATGTGCCATCGAGTCGGCCCCGACTCATAGCGACCCCTCCTTGGGTTTTCGAGGCAGTATCACTACGGAAGTAGGATTGCCCAACCTTCCTTCCGAGGAGTGGCTGGTGGGTTTGAACCGCCAGCCGTCTGGTTAGCAGGCAAGTGTCTTAGCCACTATGCTACCAGAGCTCCTACCTAAGTAATAGACCACTGTAAATCCAAATGGATAAAAATTCAATCCCAGAAAATACACTGATGGTATTCACTTTCACATTATGAAGCTATTTTGCTTTTTGTCTGGAAATCTGACTTCTCTGATATACTTTTATAGTTTGCAATACTGGAAACTTTCAGGAGAGTTTTATATTCTCGTGAAATTTAAATTGACCTTGGGTAAGCACCCATCAAGTAAACTGTGATTTTTGAGTTGTAAATACATGGACATAATAGTTAGACTTCACTGGCATTAAAAAATAAGAAGATTAGATCTACTTTTTTACAAGCCATTGTTTTTTAATGGAAAATTAAAAAGAGAAAAGACAAACCTATTCAAATAACAAATAGCCAGTCTTTACAACAGCATATATTTTAGAGCAAAATTTGGAGAATTATATAGATATTTGGTATGAAAAGGGAGCTCTGATGGCGTAGTGCCTAAGGCATGTGACTGCTAACCAGAAGGCTGGTGGTTCAAACCAACCAGTCACTCCTCGGAAGGAAAGTTGGGCATTTCACTTCTGTAGTGATACTGCCTCAGAAACCCAAGGAGGGGGTCACTATGAGTCAGATCCTACTCCTCGGCAGTGAATTTGGTTTTGGTATGAAAAGCATGAGTCTTGTTAATTTTGGTTTATTGCTTTGTTCAGTGGATACTTATTGACTGCCTACTGTGTTCCAGGCCTCAGTATCGAACACTACTTTACTTTGATTACTGCACATTTTATGGGGTGGTGAGAATACCCTAATTTTAATAAACTCTAAAAATTTCCTTGGAATCCAGAGTTTGGGAAAAGAGTCCTCAAAGCTGGGTAATTGGCTATAAATCAGGGCTTCACAATAGCCAAGTGGGTAGAACCCTTATTTCTCTCCCATCTTGCATCATTTTCTAGCCAGCTGGGTCATTGGTTGCTTGTTTTCAAGCATTATTTATTATTTTAGCTTTTTTTTTTTTAAGGCAAGAAATTGGAAATGTGCTCAAGTTGAATCTACATTAAAGCACTGTGATGGTCTGTCTTATTACTGGTGTTAGTATTAGTAGCGGTGCACATGGTTACTGTGCATGACTGCTAACCAGAAGGGTGGAGGCCACCTGAGGCCCCTTGGAAGAAAGGCCTGATGATCTACTTCCAAAAAATGAGTCATTGAGAAAACCCTGTGGAGCCCAGTTTGATTGTGACACACGTGGAGTTGCCATGCATCAGCATTGACTTGAAGGCAACTGGTGGTCATAATAGTTCCTGTTTTCCTCATCCCTCTCTGCTTCTTACAATTTTTATGTAAATCCTATGAATTTATGTATGTAAATGTAAACATTTGATTAATTATGAGGTCATATTTTTTTGTTTTTTTCCACTTAATATTTCTTAGCTTCATATATTTGAACATACACATCTGCCCTATTCTTTTTAATACTGTACAGTGTTCCATTGTATGACTATATTATAATTATTTTAAAAAATTTGTGATTTGGGTGAGTTTACAGAGCAAATTCATTTTCCATACTGCAGTTCATATACATTTTGTTTCATGATATTGACTGCAGTTCCCAGTGTAACAGCTCACTTTTCACTTCCTCCATAGTTACCTCTTCCCTGTGTCCTTCCCTGCCTTGTACCCCTCCTGCCCCACACTATCTCCCTATACAAACACTGCCTTTCTGTTCTCTCAGGGATGATCACTCCAAGGAGTGTGTCTACCTGATGTAAACATTCACCCCATATGACTGTCTGTTGTTTGGCCAGAACCCACAGGAATGAGTTCAGTTCCTGATCATAATTTATGTAACTGCTATTAATGGTCAGTAATCAACAGAAAAATTTTCTGAACATAAGAACTTCGTAGTGTCTTTACAAACTAGTTTTCATTTCTCCTCTTGCTTTCTCATACTCACCTACTATTATGTCATTTATTTTCTTACTTATGCAGATATTCTAGTATAATAGCCTACCCTTCGACTGTAGCTCTTGAAGGATTGACTCATTTTACAAACCAATATATGTTTTTAATTTTTCATATTTTTGTTGACTTAGTCTCAGGAATAAAAGTTATAAGTATTTTAAACACAAATGTAAACAGAATATAACCTGCTTAAGTGAAGTTACGCTTTCTCAATTTTATCATGAAGAAGACATCCTGGGAATCTGTACTTCAAGGAGGCTACAGATGTATGTCTATTTAAAGACCCTAATTGCTCTTATTTGCCTACTACAATGCCTAAAATTCCCACATTAGGTGTTCCTTGGGATTGAGGCTTGTTTTCAAAGGACTTGTTAGAATACACACAAGTTTTGATTTTGAGAGAGAAATTGCTAGAATATTCATAATAGAGAACCACAGAAAATGCTAAAGGATGTCCGAAGTTGGCTGTGGAGTGTCTCTTGGGACCACGTCTGTTTATATAATTAGAAATCTGAGCTGCTCTGCATACCACTCCTCTGCTGCATCACGATGTACACATGCACTTTATATTTGTGGTGGTTTTAATTCGTGTCCAGGCCACATCCATGGAACAGTGGCAATTCCTCCTGATCCACTGGTATTAGAGTTTCCATGAGAAGAGGCAGCTAGCTCTTTTCTGTCCAGTCTACATCAGTGTATGTGCATATACCTACAACATGGACACACAAACAGCTAAGAAGTGCGCATTGTTTCAGGTCTCCCAAAAGATGCTTCACTCCCTCTGTAGTTCCAGGCTGATTTTGAATAAAGTTCATATTCACAGGGTACACAACTTGCTTTATGCAAAGTTAGGAAATCTTACTTGTTTGAAAGATGTAATTCCATGGCTGTAATTTCATGTCTCCTTAAATTGCTTCTACTCTGAGGAGTCCTCAGTCATTTCTGAAGAATATAAGGACAAGTTTGAGGCTGAAGTGAAAAATACTTAGCTGAGGATGATGCTGTGTTAGTTCTCTAGTGCTGCTATAACAGAAATACCACAGGTGGATGGCTTTAACAAACAAATTTATTTTCTCACAGTTTAGGAGGCTAGAAGTCTGAATTCAAAGTGCCAGCTGTAGGGGTAGTCTTCTTCTCTCTTTTGACTTTGGGGGAAGGTCCTAACCTCCCTGCAGCATCTGTGGGCCCTGTGTTCCTTGGAGATCTCCATGTGTCTTGGTATCACTTTTCCCCTGGGTCTGAGAGATCCCTAGTACAGGGATCCTGGGTCCAAAGGATGAACTCCCCTCCTATCTCTTCTTTCTTGGTGGTAGTAGGTCCCTTTGATCTCTGCTCACTTGTTTAACTCTCTTATAGCACAAAAGAGAAGGATTCAGGATAGTCCTAATCTTACAGATTGCAAACCTCTTCATTAACATCATAGAGGTTAGGATTTATAACCCATAGGATAACTACATTAGATTACAAGTGGAGAATAAATTCATAACACTGAGAGTCATGGCCTAGCCAAGTTGATAAATTTTTCTCAGGGACACAATTCAGTCCTTAACAGATATGTTGCACAGTAATTTAAACCAATAAACAAGACTTTCTTGGTTGAAGCATTATTTATGAACTCTGGAAATTCAAACTTTTTAAAATAATCAAATCATGAAGAGGAAAATACATCTATTTTTTTATAGGAACACTTTTATTCCCTGTTAATTACTAAATGAAAATTCCCTCAGAATATTCTCCTGAGCAAACTTTTCATTCCTTCCTGGTTTTCTATAGCTAAACCTCTCTCTCCCCACGACTATCTAAAGTTTTGTTGTATTTTTCTTCACTAGGGATTTGGTGATTAGGTTGGACAGGGCAGGGGAAGGAAGATGTTTAGGAAACAAAGAGCTAAATTTCACTTCCAATTTTGATCTGAGTTAAACCTGTTTTTCTCCTATTTGACAATTAATTTGGACATTCTATTTCAGAGTGTGAAATGAGAAACAGGTACAAGTATGTAATCATCTATTTTGCCATTCTACCTATTCTCATTTGGAATAAGCCCTGATCTCAGCCCCATATATCTAATAATGGGGGACAGGCATATTAATAGTTAAGGAACAGCAGGACATGTCGTGTATGTATCAGACATATTAAGAAAGAATTATAGGAGCAATAAAAAAAAAAATACCCTCCAAGTTTGCTAATCTTCCCTTCATTTTGTAAGAAAAAACAACCATACTATATAAACCTGAAGGCAGTAATGCTTAATCCCCACACTTTTCTCACATCCCACCCCCTAACTGCATTTCCTATCACTCTGAAGTAACCAGTACTAACAACCTAGAATGTTTCTTCTACAAATTTCTCTTATAAAAATATATTAACACATGCAGATTACCTTTTTCCCAAAAGAGAATCGCACTGTACACATCACTCAGCATCATCTTGTTTCTTTCCCTACTTTATATACTTTATGTTGTATTGATCAATCACTGTCTGTCTGCCTTCCTCGAATCTCTCTTACATAATTTCCATAGAGAGGTCTTTCCTGATCATCCCTTTTAAATGAGAACTCTGTTCTCTAACCTCAGTTTGTCTTTTTATTTGTTGAGTGGGGACTGCATCGCCCATCGCCACCTTTAGATCGTAAGCTCCGTGAGAGCAGTGACTTGGATTTGCTCTCTACTATACTCCCTGTGGCTGGAATGATACTTGCACATTGTGGGCCCTCAGTTAATATTTGGCAAATCAATTGGAATTATCCTGTTTAATAGTTGCAGGAATGTTGAGAGTATGGATAGACCATGATTTATCTAACCCATTGCTTACTTATGAACGTGCAGCTTGTTTTAGGCTTTAATCGCTACAAGCAATGCTGCTTTGAGTGCCTTTATAGGAAGGACACCACAAGATGGGGTTGCTGGGTCCAGGGTGGGTACATTTCCAGTTGAATAAGTGATGCAGGATTACTCTGTCGAAAGATTACTACTGTTCACACTCTACCAGCAATGAATGAAAGCACCTGTTTTCTCAAATTATCCTCTGAACAAGATATTCTTACTCTTTAAGGTTAGCTAATCAAAGAAGTGTGTGTGGAAGGAGTTCACAACTTCTTTTAATTGGCATGTCTGTATAAATCAGTGAGTTTGAACATTTTAATATCTTTATTGGCCATTTTTCTGCTTCCGTGAATTGCCTGTTTATAACATTTGCCCATAATCTCTTGGCGTATTTCCTTGTCCACTTGTAGCTGCCTTTGATATTGAGCATCTTAATGCTTTATTTATCACGGGTGCTATTATCTTTGCCAGTCTACTTTTGGTTTTTCAAGTTTACTGTTTTTGTCATGGACAACTTTTCATATTTTTGTAAAACTTCCTTGAGACTTCTGAGTTACCAGTTTTATGTAAGAAAATCTCCCCTAACCGAGGCTAACTTCACCTGCATTTCTTGGTAATTATTTTATTTTTAAAATTAGTTAAGTCTTTTATCCAACTGAAATTTTTACTTATGTATGGCAAGAAGTAGCTCTGGTAGCATAGTGCCTAAGGTACTTGACTGCTAACCAGAAGGCTGGCGGTTCAAACCCACCAGCATCTTCTCAGAAGGAAGGTTGGGCAATCTACTTCCATAGTGATACCACCTTGGAAACCCAAGGAGGGGTCGCTGGAGGCAGGTCTGACTTGACGGCACATAACAACAACAACAACAACAGCAAGAAGTGTAGTGATTTAGCTTTGTTTTCTTCCAAATAGATTTTGTATTATGTCAACACTCTCTTTTAAAGAAACTATCTTTTCTCCACTAATTTGAAACTTGAATATGTTAGATACATAACATATATAAAAGTAATTATATATTGACTTACATATATACAGTATATATATGTGTGTATATCTGTACAAATAAAAACTTAGAACCTATTTCTGATTTCTTTATTTTTGTCCCGTCTATTTTTACATCAGTGCTGCGCAGTTCTACTATGGTACTTCTAATTAAGTTTTAATATCTTATGAGACAAATTATATCTCAAAAACCCATTTTTTTTTTCAAAATGTTCCTGGTGAGTCTCAAATATTTACCATTTCATATGACTTTAAAAATCATTTATTCCCACTAAACCTTCCAGAATTCTGCATGAAAATTAGCTTTTAAGAGGATCCATCTGGCTATGTGTGGGGGATGGGCTGAAGGGGAAGAGAGTGGTGGGCAGATGGCTGGGAATCAGTAATCTAGGCAAAGTCATAATCAGGCCTAAATAAAGGGGTTGACAAGAGAGTGAGCCATTTCTAAAATAGAATCAACTGGACTTTTACCATTAAGTGTTAGGGAAGGTGAGTCAAAGCTATTAGATTGGAAGATTGAGCAAATTGTATGTGCCTTTACCAGTGTTAGGACTACAGGGGAAGGCGGAGATTTGAAGGTAGACTAAGGGGAGAAAGTGTTTCTTTGTATATAATTTTAGTTTGATGTATGAGGGCTGTCATGGGATATCAAATTGGTGATGATTCCAATCAGTTGGGTAAAAAATATTTGAAAGGTTTTTAAATTCTATCCTAGAACCTTTCAGACAAACTTAAGTCCTTATTTACTTTCTTGTGAGGCCTCACTTCTTTGTGACTCATTCCTACTCTTGGCAGTTTGAGGGCAGATTTTGTACACAATCCAGAGTGAGGTATTGAAGAGTGGAAATTTGTCCATATATGGTAAAGTGCCAGTTTGTTTCTCCTTAGTAAAAATATTTACCTACAAATAGGACATAAGGAAAGCATCGTAATATTTTTACAAAACTTGATACAATCTTAAGGAAGTATAGTTTTCTCTTTATCATAAAACTGTTTATTCTAGTGAATATAAATAGTCTTGATGCTGTAAATTATGTATCAGCTCGCTTTCAGGTATTTTGTAGATGAGCTTCTTTTAATTGCTTTTTCATTTATTTGTCTTTTCAGAACTTGATAGCCCAGAGGAGTTAGGGAGAAAGCGTATCTGCAGGATTATCACTAAGGATTTCCCCCAGTATTTTGCAGTCGTTTCACGGATTAAGCAGGAAAGCAACCAGATTGGTCCAGAAGGTGGAATTCTGAGCAGTACCACAGTGCCCCTTGTCCAGGCATCTTTCCCTGAGGGGGCCTTAACCAAAAGAATTCGAGTGGGCCTCCAGGTAATGTTCACAAAAAGTTGTTTTCCTTGGTACACACACAGAGCAAGTTCTGCTCTAGACAAAGTCATCAGAGCTCATTTTTAATGATTTAATGATTTTAATGATTTTAAATGAAGTGCTAGACAGTTTTAGGAATGATTAACCTATTTTAAATGAAAAGCTTTTGCGTTACCTTAAGTACTAAGTTAAAGCACTAAATTAGCTTAGTGACTTATTAAATAAGGTACATATTTTGGGGTTTGTATGTTTAAAAGTCTCACTTGGTTTCTGATGAAAAATAATATTTTTAGCCACAGGCTATTGATTTCAGTATGTGAAACAACAGAAGCACCAAAAAATATACCATGAAAAAAAAAGTTGGTTTGCTTTATAATGTGCCACATAAGAATCAGAAATAGTAAAACTTGCAAGCCTCAAAGTTTTGGTTTGATTTAAGTAAATCATAAATGCTGCTTTATATCCAGACCAGTTGGGACTTGGTTTAGAAAGCTGGCTGGCAATATTAGCAAGAATGGTCTATTTTGTTTTTATTCATGTCAGTTAGACCTTCCCTAGTTCTTTTTCTAATTGAATCAGAAAGATAACCTGAAAATAAGTTAATTGTGTTGTTAATTAACTTCAGTTTTGTAACTGAAAGTCCATGCTGTTTTTGTGGGCCTGGACTCACAGCAGGGCTTTTTAGAGTTGAGCACTGTCAGGCTTGTAAAGACCTTCCTTCAGTAAACAGCTGGCACAGAAAACACTGTGGCTGAGTCAGCTTCTACTCAGAGTGACCCCTCCTCTGGTTTCTGAGGCCGTATCACTACGGAAGTATATTGTCCAACCTTCCTTCTGAGGAGTGGATGGTGGGTTTGAACCGTCAGCCTTCTGGTTAGCAGTCAAATGCCTTAGGCATTACACCACCAGAGGTCCCGCTGGCACAGAAGAGACCACTTTAACATCAGTTAAACTTAACTTCAGTGTTAAGTTTCTGTCACTATTTCCCTTATTTTACCAAATAGCAAAGAAACTGAAAGAAAGAACTTAGGTTTGGTAGACTAGAATTGAAATCCTTTGAAAGTTTGAATACCTTTTTGTTATTTAATTCTGAAAGCCTCAATAATTTTAGGGGCAGAGTTGCCTTTAAGATGTTTTATTGAATGCTTTCTGGTGGCATAGTGCCTGAGGCATTTGACTGCTAACCAGAAGGCTGGCGGTTCAAACCCACTAGCCACTCCTCGGAAGGCAGACTGGGCAATCTGTTTCCATAGAGATACTGCCTTGGAAGGAGGGGTCGCTATGAGTTGGGTCTGACTCCACAGCAGTGAGTTTGGTTTTTTTTTGGTTTTTTGGTTTCCATAGGTTTAAAATATACTGAGTTCAGTATTCATTGTCCTGTACTTTCAAGACTTAGACTAAGAGGCTTTTTCTGTGTAAGATCTGAGTCTCCCTCTTTCACACAAGCAATTGCCTTTTCTATTCATTTGAGGAAATACTCAGGCTGACTTGGGTCTACATAAACTTACTATGGTATTGAGATCTTTTTTTTTTTTTTTTAAGTATTCTTCCTGAAACAGTGAGAGACGAGAAAAATAGTGAGAGAAGAAAGACATGTTTGTTTGTTTTTTTCCCCTAGTTGGCTGTTTTTTTCTTTCCCCACCCCTATTTCTTCTCACTTTAAAAATCAACTTACTGATGAAAGAAAAATATTCACTTTCATTTACAGTTCTTTCTCTACCTCTAGGCCCAGCCTGTTCCAGATGAAATTGTGAAAAAGATCCTTGGAAATAAAGCAACATTTAGCCCAATTGTCACTGTGGAACCAAGAAGAAGGAAATTTCATAAACCAATCACAATGACCATTCCGGTGCCCCCACCTTCAGGAGAAGGTGTATCCAATGGGTACAAGGGGGACACCACACCCAATCTGCGCCTTCTCTGTAGCATTACAGGTTTGCTTAAGTTGCAGCTGTACTTTCTATTGTTGTATTTGCATTTGCAGGGATTCTATAAAAAAAACATAAAACCTTTGAAGCACCCACACCAACATTATAAAAATAGTTAAGAGAGATTAAAATTTTTCCTAGTTATCCATTACTCTTTTATATTATCCTGGGAGTTATTTAACATGCCTCTCTTAAAATTTGGTGATCTCATTCTCTGCTATTAAGTTTAACAGTTAGTAATAGACCTCTTTTAAGGTTATTTACATAGCTGGAACATTCAGATAATCTCTCTGTGACCTAGACAGAGGCAGTGGACCTAGCAACAACACCCTTTAGACTACCAGAAAATTGGATGGATTCTGGGAAATATAGACATCCCATAGAGCACGCATAGTAGCAAAGTATTGTGCACGTGAGGAAAGCATTCTCATTTACTCTGTTCTCACTGTAATCTAGTCAACTAAATACTCAGGGTTTATGAGAGCACATTTTGTGATAAGGGCCTGGAATCCAGAGCTCACTCCATCATTTGATCCACCTAATATGACTTTTAACTAAAAATATGAGATTATTAAAAACAGGTTTGATTTTTCGGGGGATAATTTTCATGGCTTATTCCCACGTTTCCTCTGGAAAATTGAATTGTACAGTCAGTACAAAATGAGGTTCTGCTTAACTTTCTTAAAATAAAGCTTTTTTAAACCTATTTTTAAAATATATGAATTGTATTATCTGTCTGTACTTAGAAATTGTGGTTGCCCCAAGTTTAAACCATTCATTAGTATCTAAACAATCAGAAAGGTAATTTTTAAAAATCTAGTAATATCTACAAATGTTTAAAATCTTGTAATATTACCAAAAGGTGTTCTCGTGGTATAGTGGTTAAGGCATCAGACTACTAACCAGAAGGTCAGTGGTTTAAACCCACCAGTTGTTCCACAGAAGAAAGATAGGGCAGTCTGCTTCTGTAAAGATTTACGGCCTTGGAAACCCCACAGAGGTCGCTAAGAGTTGGAATCTGCTCGATGGATGGCAGTGAGTTTTGTTTTGGCTTTTTTAGTAATATGACAGGGAGATCACACAAAGCCAGTGAAGCTATAAAAGGAGAGTGGAGAGGGAAACAGCCATCTGCAAGACGTTAAATTCAGTGTTGTGGCTTTCCGGCTATGCGGGAGGAACAGGCTAATGATGGAACTTTCACAAGGAGTGTCTCCCATCAAGAAGCCAACATACATGCTGTTGTTCTCTTAGGGGGCACCTCACCTGCTCAGTGGGAAGACATCACGGGAACTACTCCTTTGACGTTTATAAAGGATTGTGTCTCCTTCACAACCAATGTGTCTGCCAGGTATGGAAATAAAGAATTCCAGAAAGCATTGGTGAATTAATTTTATTACTTTTTTTAAAATAAAAACTGTTGAGGTCAATACCAGTGTTTTTTTTTATGTATATATTTTTTTACTTTTGATTAAGTTAGTCTTAATTTAGAAATTTTTAATTTGCTTATATGGGCCATTTTATCCAATTCTTAAAGGAAACTAGAAAGTGTCTGACATGTTTCTTCCAATAGGAAGTTCTTAGCAATTTCTAAAAATTGATAGACTTTTCCTTTCTCTCCCATTGTTCCCCATAAAATTCTTGCTCCTTCCCTTGGTAAATTATAAGTTAAACACGTAAGTAGGGACTAGAAAGGAAGGCTTATCATGTATGTATAAGAGGGAAATAAGAAATGCATGGCAAAGAGAGAGGGGGGAAAAAATCCTTAGCAAAACTATAATCAGATAAGCACAGAGTTTTGTGTTTGATAAATATTTTTCTGCTTGTTGTTTACATGTACAAGTTAATATTTTTGTGAGGTTGCTTTAAATACTTTAATTTTTTAATTTGTGAATTTTTTTGTAGATTTGACTTTAAAATCATCTCATTTCATACTTAGGTTTCATTTTTGTTTTTTTCAGGTTTTGGCTTGCAGACTGCCATCAAGTTTTAGAAACTGTTGGGTTAGCCACGCAGCTATACAGGGAACTAATATGTGTTCCATATATGGCCAAGTTTGTTGTTTTTGCCAAAATGAATGACCCTGTGGAATCATCCCTGCGATGTTTCTGCATGACGGATGATAAAGTAGACAAAACTTTAGAGCAGCAAGAGAATTTTGAGGAAGTTGCAAGAAGCAAAGATATTGAGGTACTTGTTCACAAAAACAAGTTCATTTAATTACATTGCCCAGATATGGGGTTTTATTTTGAGACCATAACAGCGCTCCACTGTAAGTATCAAATACATTATTAATTTTGCTTTTTGTCTAAAAAATCCAGTATAAATTCATTCTCAAATTGGTTTAGGTGTCTTTGGGATTGTTTCAATTAATTAAAATAGAGTACTAATTAATCTAAGTCATAATCTCCATTTTTCTATGACTGAGTTATTTTCAGTTACTGTCTGTATACATTTCCATTATTTTCAAGAATCTTACCTGCATAGATAGGCAATTATCTAACAGTATAGAACATTTTTTCAAAGTCTGTATGAATAAGTGATTGATGTCAAACACTTGCTCAATATATTTAGTTACCAGAATAGGGATGAATGTATAATTCTGTTTTGTACATGGTCCAGATGTGCCTTCCAGTCACAACTGCTGAATTGGGAGCCAATGGAGTTACCTTTTTTTTTTTTTGGAGCAAAGAGCACCACAGAAGTAATTTCTAATAGAGACAAATCTGATAGAGAACCATGTCAGTCTTTTAATGTTATGTGACTTAAAATTCCAAAATTATTCCAACTCAAATTAATTATGTATGTATTTTATTCTATAAGGTTCTGGAAGGAAAACCTATTTATGTTGATTGTTATGGAAATCTGGCCCCACTTACCAAAGGAGGACAGCAACTGGTTTTTAACTTTTATTCTTTCAAAGAAAATAGACTGCCATTTTCCATCAAAGTGAGTCATCTTCCACACAGATGTTGCTAATGTTTAAAAAAAAAAAACTCTTAAAAATTTTTTTTAAAAAAAAGGGAGTTAATGATTTATTTAATTTGAAGTATCTCATGAAACCTAAACTCGTAAGGACAATGTTCCAAGTATTTTCAAGCCAGTAAAAGTTTATCATTTGTAAAAACTGCCTTTACCACAGCTTAATCATCATTGATATTTAAGCAAATGTTGGTAAGGTCAAACAATCTAGAATAATACAATATATCATCTCTAGTTAATGCTCAGTAACTAAATAATGGGTGAAATCCAAATTCAGTGTTTGTTTCACCTCCAGTGGAGCCCAGAAACATTCTGGAGAAAACTTCCTCCTCCTCAGGGAACAGGAGAAAGTTCAATAGTCCTTATTAATTTATTATTTGCTATTGTTATGGTTACTAAAATTGCCTCTATACTAGGCTGTCAGCAAAATAAATTATTAACCAGGAAGAAAATGCATAAGACCCAGATTATACAATAGATTGTCAGCTACAACAGTCCTGTGTAAGCTAGGAGTCCGGTTTCCTAATCTTGCCAAGTTTAAATGTGACCACCCTTGTTTACATGTAGTTGTTACTACCATCATACCCTTTCCCTTTCCTGCCTTTTGATGGGCTTTTATAAAGGAAACACAGCTAACTATTAGATAAGTAGGAACCCTCAGAAAAATCTCCTTCTCTAACTGTCAACTATCTAAATTCCTCTAGATTAGAGACACCAGCCAAGAGCCCTGCGGTCGTCTGTCTTTTCTGAAAGAACCAAAGACAACAAAAGGATTGCCTCAAACAGCTGTTTGCAACTTAAATATCACTCTGCCAGCACATAAAAAGGTATCTTTTAATACTGATTTATTTTAATTTTCCCTGGTCTTGAAGAAGTGGGCCCTTGGTATGCAATTAAGGAATGCTTTGTAACATGATTAAAGCTCTTGAACTCAAGTTTTATTAGCCTCTGTGTGTAGACTGTCTTGTTACTGTGGTGTCAGATTCTTATGGTTTGTATGATGGAGTCCTCTGTTTATTGCTTCTGCTTCCACTGGAAGTTCATAGATGTTTATGCTTTCAAATGATGTCACACATTAATTTGCCATGGATGTACAGTTCTTGATTTGATTTTTTTTTTTTTTTTTGGCTTCTTTTAATTTGCTTTGCTTTCTAAATCAGCTTGCATTTTGTGCTCCCAACTCAGTCCTTTTCATATCCTGATATTCTTTTCCCTGCTGTCCATTATAATATTCCTTGTCTCTGCAATGCATCTTGGAACCAAAAGGAGACAGAGTCAGATCAAGATGATGAGGTAATATGAACACTTCTGTTTTTATTCTATCAGAGGTAGACCAGAAATTGAATCTGTGTAAAAGAAGTACAGAGGGCTCAAGTGTGGGGAATGTATATATTATATTTTGGTAAATCTTAGCTTAAATGAGGTAAAGGAATATACATTTTTTTCTTAAAGAATGGTCTCACTGTTTCTCAACATGTATGAAAGAGTACTTCAATACATTCAACAAAATTATAATTCAGCTAATGATTTAAAAAGAACTAAAGTTCTTTAAACACTTTTAAATGTGATAGATTGGAGGAATGCGTAAATATACATCTATATTTTTAAGTTCCATGTGTGTATTTTCACGTAACCACCATGTTATAACTTTTATAGATCATGTAGCATATATGAAATTTTATTGTATAAATTGTTTATGTTTTTATATGATACAAAATGTTTTTTCACTGGCCCATGATAAATATTTGATATCTAAAGAATTTTATCTTGGCCATATTTTCAAAGGTACAGTGTTCAATGAAGATTTGAGTAAATTTGTCCTCTTATCTCCTAATATTTCTCCAAGATATATAGTAATTAGATTTTTTTAAAACCCACACATCAATAATAATAAATAGATCAGCAGGCATAGGACTCAGTAGCATTATGTCTAAAAATACTGTTAACCTGCTTTTAGTCTTTGTATCTATACTTGATGCCTGTTAACTTATAGAAACCGCAGTAATTGAGATAACCTGTGTGTGCCTTTTTCCTTGAATGTACTTACAGAGAGTGAGTGTACATTGTGATGTATGTGCTTTCAGTACGAACAGATTTAGGGAAATTTACTGCCCAGCATCAGAAGTCTCGTCTTTTATTTGTAATTCCCTGTAGTCTGCTGTGTTGATGCTCTTATATTTGCTAAATGATGGTTATTTGGGTGAGACATTGGGATGGGAATGTAGAAGCCTGGTAGGAAGTTAACACTTCCAAAAGGAAAATACTTAAGAAGAAACATAAGGATAAACGCCATTATCCACATACCATCCTACAAAGTGTTTCAATACTATGAAGGTGTCTCAAGAAAGTTGGAAGCATAGTTGTTTCTTTTTCTTTCTTTTTCAGACCGAGAAAACAGATAAACGGCAGAGTTTCGCATCTTTAGCTTTACGTAAGCGCTACAGCTACTTGACTGAACCTGGAATGAGTGAGTTTTCTAACACATTTACTAATCTATGTGGACTTGTATAAGAAGAGACATTTTTTCTATACACACTGAATTCTGGGGTCATTTGGAAACCCAGTGGTGAAAGAGGAATTGCCTACAGGAGAACCCTCTCACGAAATCTAAATGATGCATTACACACAGTTGAAGATGTGAGGGGCAATCACTCCTTCAAAGCACCGTTTTTAAAAAGTCCTTAACTATTTTATAATTAGAAACATTTATTATTTGTTTTTAAAAATCTTGGTTTCACTTTGACTCCTTGTAATGCTAGGAGATAAATACCAATGTTGCTTTAAATTTATGTTTAGAAGAGAAAAAAATTGCCCCTGAATTTGTGATGGTAGAAAGGATGCTAGTTACTTTGGTTGTCATCTCATTTTTCTAAATGTAGTTAGCTTGTTTTTTCCTAGGCCTGATTCTTTTCTTCCTAGTTTTGCAAGAATTATATTTTCCTACCTTCTTGAGGTAGCACTGTAAATGCTTCCTGATTCCTGTTTCTTCTCTCCCCCTCCCTTCCCTCTCTCTCCCTTTCCTCCCACACCCCACTTCCCAATGTCTCCCTCTTTCTTTCTCCTTTACTAAAATATCAGTTCTAAGGCTAGTCTTCACCAGATTGGTTAATCCTCTTTCTTCTCTCAGTGATTGTTTTGGTTCATTGTTAACTGCCTTGTAAGTGCCAAGGAATAGAGTTGTTCATTCATATTTTCTCTATTTCTCCTCCTTTTCTCAAAATTATCAACTCTGGGATCACTCCCACCCTCAAGATGACTTCCTCTACCAAAGGGAGATTAAAGTCCTCAGAGCAGCCCTGTATTTGATTGAGGTAGAGTTGTGGTATGACCTTAACCATTAGAGCTTCATTTAGAGGAGGATTTATACAAAAAATGTATATTTTTTAAATTTAATGAATCATTCCTAGCAGTTTCCCATTGACTCACAGTTACTTGAATTCAAGGAGTATTTACTAGCAAGATGCAAAACTTTGGTTTTTCCAACTTTTCCTGAATTCATGTTACTGTGGGTCAACATAGCATAGAAAATGTGCAGCAGAAAACCTCCTTACCGCTCACTCAGATGATTTTAGTATAATCTTCTGGAGTCTAGCTCCTTGACTACTAGGGAGACGTATATTCAGATGCAAAAGAGGAAGCACAAGAGGAGTGAAAGCCTTCCTCACTCATGAATGTTTCATAGACCTCAGTCTCTTCCTTTAGTAGAATATCTGAATTCTTCAAAAAGTGTAAGGGCTGCAGTTAACTGCTATAATGCTACAAAGCAGGGGAGGTAGGTGTGTGTTTGTAAAACTAGGTGGACTTTTAATACCACTAAATACAATGGTTAGACATTTTCTTTGGAACACTTTTGCCCCAGAGCTAAGATCCTCACTGGCTAGCTGGTTGGCACATCCTTGAGATCTGGACAGGCTTCACAGACCAGCTACCTTAGATCAGAGGCATCTCTAGGCACGTGAGCTCCATCTGATCTCATCCCTCTAAAAGGTGTAAGTTCGTTTGGGGGAAATATGAGTTATAAGGTCAGATGTGTACTAAATCAGTTGTATTTTTCCTGCTTATGAAAGTATTGCTACTTTTTGGTTAACTTCAGTTAAGGTATATGCAGTTTCTCTTCCTTAACTTTTGATGGACGAAAGAGGGTTCTTTGTTCTTGTTTTATGAAAGGAAGTATAAGGGGTGGTGAACAGAGGAATGGAAAGGAATAACAAGGGACTAATTCAAAAGTAGGGAGCCATGGTGGTTGACTGGTTAAGCATTCAGCTACTAACCAAAAAATAGGCGTTCAAACCCACCAGCTGCTCCTAGGAGAATGTACCTGGCTATTTGCTGCCCATGAAGACTTGTTGTTGTTGTTGTTATGTGCCGTCGAGGCAGACCTGACTCATAGCGACCCCTCCTTGGGTTTCCAAGGCAGTATCACTACGGAAGTAGATTGCCCAAACTTCCTTCTGAGGAGTGGCTGGTGGGTTTGAACCACCAGCCTTCTGATTAGCAGTCAAGTGCCTTAGGCACTTCGCTACCAGAGGTCCATGAAGACTACAACCAAGAAAACCCTATAGGACATTTCTTTGTAATTTAGGGTTGCTACGAGTCAGAATCAACTTGATAGCACACTACCATCACAAAAAAAGAAGATGAAGGAAAAGTGAAGGCCACTTTTCACTCCCTTCTACGTCCTCCCTTACCCCCTAGAATAAAAAAGGTGGGGGCAGGGGCTTATGGTGTACTTCAGTGCCAGATAATCATCAGAAATTCCCTTTGTTATAAAGGAATCACAAAATATGTGCCATTAAATAAGCATAAAATATGTAATGGATCATGAAGTTGTCTGCCCTGTGCAGAGCAAAGTATAAAACCATAAAAGACTTCTTTGCCTGATAGAGCCAGCCTTCAATGGTAGAAGACAGATGCTTTACCAGTTCTGGTCATTGTACAAATGAACTCTCTTGAGACACTAGACTGAGCCCAAATTATCGAATCAAAGGAATCCCCAAACCTTCCATTTGCAGTGTGGTGTTTCCAGAAGAGTTAAGCTGTGTGTACTTCTGAGAATTATAGTTAGGAGGGTAATGAATGGGTGTGTTTTTCCTTAGTTCTTCCATTTTTCTTTAGAATAATATGTAAGCCTAGAAAAGGATATGTTCTGAATATTTGAATTTAAATATACACTAGGAATGAAAATCTTCACCCTTGTGGGAGTAGCTGCTAATCCAAGGACTGGATTATAGCAATGGCACGGGCACAGCATGAAGAGGAAGATAAAAGATGAAGGAGATTCTCATTTCCTCTTCGCGTTTCACTATTGTTCCGAACCAGTGCTTTCTGGGAGCGAGACTGTACTCAACTTTGGCATAGAACATTAGCCCTTGGCAGGCATTCAAAATCACTGTGACCAGCTCTGTTTGTTTGTTAGAGTTGTAGAAGTAGAGAGGACTAAGTGTGTGTTTGCTCTTCTCCAGCAAGTGTGCTTACCTCATTTGTGTGTTTCTTGCCCCCTTGCCAGAAGAATGCTCATATTGCATCCATCTTTCATAGTGGTAGGTCTACCTCATGGCTGCTCCAGCATTTTGGGGTATTCACGAGTCCCACAAAAGTCCTCGGAAGGCACCAGAATCGGTACCTTTGCAATTGATAAATATATATACACACATATGTATACTGTATCCCACAAATGATACTTAAATATGGAGTATTAAAAATATGACTGTGCTTTTTAGATTTTCCCCCATGATACCTTTTGAGAATTAAAAGAATAGATTATGAAAAAAAATCTGCAATAAACTGAGTGCTTCTATCCATAATGATGAGAGCTGCAGACACTGATATATTTAGTTGAAGATTTATTGTAAGTGTGCAGTATTAAATATTTTCCTAAAATCTCAAAAGGTACCAAGACTTCACATCTCATGGAAAAAGTGTACTCTTCTTTCTAAATGCTCTTGTGAAAGTATTTTTAAAGTTTATGTATTATGCATAATATGGCCTACAAATTGTATTATTCATTGGCTTGTTTGCCGTGATATAACGCGCATGATAAATGTTTTAGATTGCTTTGCTTGCTTACGGTAACCATGAACCATATACCATATTTTCTACTTATTTTTTTCTTTTGTGTATGTGGACACATGCATTTTTACATCATCTCATATTACATTTTCTTTTCCTCTCACCAAAAGGAATATACTGCATGGAAAAGATAAATGCAAACATTCCTTTTCTTTGTTTTTTTTTTTTTTTTTCTTTTCAAATTCTGACTCAGAAAATTTCTTGCTCTTATTGGCTTTTTATGGGTGTGAAGCATAACCGACTTGTGCATGGAAGGTACATATTTAAAATACAGTGGCTTAACAGTTTGCACATCAGTTGCCTGTCACTTAAAAGTTATTTTGGATTCTGCATGAAATAGACTTGAGTGGCTTTCTAACAGAGGTTTAGACAGTTAATGTACAGTGCATACATCAATATGGTTCTCTGTAGGTGCAATCTGTATCACCAAAAGGTTCAAGGAAAGGGAACAGTAGAAATTACTAAAATGAGAGTTATATGGTTGCACAAAACAAACATGTACCTAATACAGGCAAAACAGAACAGCTACTGATACTCAAAACCAGCACATAAGAAAGTCAATAGGAAGTAAGAATTGTTTTCCATTGTGGTTATTTTTCTCATCATTAATTCTTCCCTCATGTTTTCCATTTTTCACTGTTGGCCTATTTGGTTGCGATGTGCTTTTCCTGTCTTTCATTTTACATTGTGCTGTTTTTTATTTATTTTATTTGTTTTTTTTTTACTTTGGATTGGTTATGTCTATAGAATTTTTTTTTTTTCTCTTAATTGTTCCATTTGCCTCTTCCATTCTAAATCATGCAAACAATTGTACTTGCTTTTGTAATATTTCAAAGTTTACTGACCAATTTTTTTTCTCTGGTCTCTCTGTTTCTCAACCATTTTTGTTGATTTTTGTGTTTGATTTCATTTTAAAATTTAAGAAACAGTTGAACGGAGTGCAGGAGCAACAAGATCCCTCCCCACCACTTACTCATACAAGCCATTCTTTTCTACAAGACCATACCAGTCCTGGACAACAGCTCCGATTACAGTATCCGGGCCAGTCAAGTCAGGCTTCACTTCCTTATCAAGTTCTTCCTCTAATACGCCATCAGCTTCTCCATTAAAATCAATATGGTCTGTTTCGACTCCTTCTCCAATCAAATCCACATTAGGCGCCTCAACTACATCTTCAGTTAAATCCATTAGTGACGTGGCATCGCCAATTAGATCCTTTCGGACAATTTCTTCACCAATAAAAACAGTGGTGTCACAATCTCCATACAATATCCAAGTTTCCTCTGGTACCCTGGTTAGAGCTCCCACAGTCACGGAGGCTGCACCTTTAAAAGGGCTGGCCTCCAATTCTACGTTTTCCTCTCGAACCTCTCCAGTGACTACTGCAGGGTCTCTTCTGGAGAGGTCATCAATTACTATGACACCCCCTGCATCCCCCAAATCAAACCTTAATATGTATTCCTCAAGTTTGCCATTTAAGTCAATTATTACATCGGCAGCACCGCTCATGTCTTCACCTTTAAAGTCAGTGGTGTCTCCAGCTAAGTCGGCAGTTGATGTCATTTCTTCAGCTAAAGTTACAACGGCATCTTCTCTCTTGTCACCTGTGAAACAGATGCCAGGACATGCCGAGGTAGCACTAGTCAATGGGTCTATTTCTCCTCTGAAATACCCATCATCTTCAACTTTAATCAACGGATGCAAAGCCACTGCCACGTTACAAGAAAAAATTTCTACAGCTACAAACTCTGTGAGCGCTGTGGTAAATGCAGCCACTGACACAGTTGAGAAAGTGTTTTCTACTACAGCAACGATGCCATATTCCCCACTCAGGTCATATGTTTCTTCAGCACCATCAGCTTTCCAGTCTCTAAGAACTCCTTCCGCAAGTGCACTCTATACATCCCTTGGGTCGTCGATATCTGCAACTACCTCATCTGTAACTTCATCAATAATAACAGTGCCAGTATACTCTGTAGTCAATGTTTTGCCAGAACCAGCATTAAAAAAACTCCCAGACTCTAATTCACTTACAAAGTCAGCAGCAGCCTTGCTGTCGCCCATTAAAACATTGACTACGGAGACACGTCCTCAGCCCCACTTCAATCGAACTTCATCTCCAGTTAAGTCATCTTTGTTCCTTGCACCCTCTGCCCTTAAGTTATCTACACCATCTTCTTTATCTTCCAGTCAGGAGATACTAAAAGACGTGGCTGAGATGAAAGAGGACCTAATGCGGATGACAGCAATACTACAGACAGATGTGCCTGAAGAGAAGCCATTCCAAACTGAACCCCCAAAAGAAGGGAGAATAGATGATGAAGAACCTTTCAAAATTGTTGAGAAAGTAAAGGAAGACTTAGTAAAAGTCAGTGAAATCCTTAAAAAGGATGTGTGTGTAGAGAATAAAGGATCACCCAAATCACCAAAGAGTGACAAAGGACACTCTCCTGAAGACGACTGGATAGAATTTAGTTCAGAAGAAATAAAAGAAGCAAGACAAGCTGCTGCAAGCCATTCTCCACCCCTGCCAGAAAGAGTTCAAGTAAGAGCAAAAGCCCCCGCTGAAAAGGATTATAACTTGACCAAAGTTATTGATTACCTAACAAATGATATTGGGAGTAGTTCATTGACAAACTTAAAGTACAAGTTTGAGGATGCAAAGAAGGATGGTGAAGAGAGACAGAAAAGGATTTTAAAACCAGCAATTGCTTTGCAGGAACACAAACTCAAAATGCCTCCAGCCTCCATGAGGCCTTCTACTTCTGAGAAAGAATTATGTAAAATGGCCGATTCCTTTTTTGGAACAGATACTATTTTAGAGTCTCCAGATGACTTTTCTCAACATGACCAAGATAAAAGTCCCTTGTCTGACAGTGGCTTTGAAACAAGAAGTGAAAAAACACCTTCAGCCCCACAAAGTGCTGAAAGCACTGGTCCTAAACCACTTTTTCATGAAGTTCCCATTCCTCCTGTTATTACAGAAACGAGAACTGAAGTGGTTCATGTTATCAGGAGCTATGAGCCCTCAGCTGGTGAGGTTCCCCAGGCCCAACCAGAGGAACCGGTGTCACCCAAAGCTTCACCTACTTTTATGGAACTGGAGCCAAAGCCCACCACTTCTAGTATCAAAGAAAAAGTTAAAGCCTTTCAAATGAAAGCCAACAGTGAAGAAGATGACCACAATCTGGTTTTGAGCAAAGGCATGCGTGTTAAAGAAGAGACTCACATAACTACAACCACCAGAATGGTTTATCATTCTCCACCAGGCAGTGAAGGTGCCTCTGAAAGAATTGAAGAAACCATGTCAGTCCATGACATCATGAAGGCCTTTCAGTCTGGGCGGGACCCTTCCAAAGAACTGGCAGGTCTGTTTGAACATAAGTCTGCAGTGTCTCCAGATATTCACAAGTCTGCTGCTGAACCCTCAGCCCAGCACGCAGAAGACAACCAAATGAAACCCAAACTGGAGCGCATAATAGAAGTCCACATCGAAAAAGGTAACCAAGCTGAGCCCACTGAAGTCATTATTAGAGAAACCAAAAAGCATCCAGAAAAGGAAATGTATGTGTATCAGAAAGACTTATCCCGGGGAGAGATTAACCTAAAAGATTTTCTGCCAGAAAAACGTGATGCTTTTCCTTGTTCAGAGGAACAGGGTCAGCAAGAAGAAGAAGAACTTACTGCTGAAGAGTCATTGCCGTCTTACCTGGAATCTTCCAGAGTAAACACTCCTGTGTCCCAAGAAGAAGATAGTCGCCCTAGTTCTGCTCAACTCATATCTGATGACTCTTATAAAACGTTGAAGCTTTTGAGTCAACACTCAATAGAATACCATGACGATGAGTTGTCAGAACTAAGAGGGGAGTCTTACAGGTTTGCTGAGAAAATGCTTCTGTCAGAAAAGCTAGATGTGTCTCATTCTGATACTGAGGAATCGGTTACAGACCATGCAGGACCCCCTAGCTCAGAGTTACAGGGGTCTGATAAGCAGTCCAGAGAAAAAGTAGCCACTGCCCCCAAAAAAGAAATTCTCTCCAAAATCTATAAAGATGTTTCTGAAAATGGTGTAGGTAAAGTGTCTAAAGATGAGCATTTTGATAAAGTGACAGTGTTGCACTATTCTGGCGATGTTAGTAGTCCAAAACATGCCATGTGGATGCGCTTTACTGAGGACAGATTAGACAGAGGTAGAGAGAAGTTGCTATATGAAGATAGGGTGGACAGGACTGTGAAGGAGGCTGAAGAAAAACTGACTGAAGTGTCACAGTTTTTTCGTGACAAAACTGAAAAATTAAATGATGAACTGCAGTCCCCAGAGAAAAAGCCACGCCTTAGAAATGGCAAAGAATACTCTTCACAAAGCTCCACCAGTAGCAGCCCTGAGAAAGTACTGCTAATGGAACTGTTGGCATCCAATGATGAATGGGTTAAGGCAAGGCAACATGGCCACGATGGCCAGGGCTTCCCCAAAGCTGAAGAGAAGAAAGCATCTAGTCTTCCCAGCAGCCCAGAGAAGAGGATCTCTTCCCAACAGACTGAGGATGGCAAGTCCACAGCGGAAGACAAAGAAAGTGTTCCGCAGAGCAAAGCACCAGAAGGGCCCCAGTCCGGCTTTCAGCTCAAGCAATCAAAACTCAGTTCCATTAGATTAAAATTTGAACAAGGCATACAAGCAAAAAATAAGGACATGTGTCAAGACGACAAAAAACCAGATGGCCAATCCAGAATCCCGGTTAAAAAAATACAGGAGAGCAAACTACCTGTCTACCAAGTTTTTGCTCGAGAAAAGCAGCACAAGGCCATAGACCTCTCAGATGAAAGTGTATCTGAGCAAAAAGATTTTATGGTATTAAAAACTAAAGATGAGCATATCCAAAGCAATGCAATTGTTGTAAATGATTCTGGCTCTGATGATGTGAACAGAGAGAGAACTGAAATGTCAAGTAAAGCAATGCCTGACTATTTTTCCGAGCAACAGGCTAAAGACTTGGCATGTCATGTAACCTCAGATTTAGCAACTAAGGGACCATGGGACAAAAAGGTTTTTAGAACATGGGAAAGTTCTGGAGCTACTAACAATAAGTCCCAGAAAGAAAAACTTTCGCATGTACTTGTTCATGATGTAAGAGAGAATCGCATTGGTCACCCTGAAAATAAAAGTGTTGATCAAAAGAGTGAATTTATGTCTGTGACTGAGAGAGAACATAAATTGTTAACAAATGGCTCTCTCTCAGAAATTAAGGAAATGACTGTAAAATCTCCCTCCAAAAAAGTGTTATATAGGGAATATGTTGTTAAAGACGGGGAACGTCCAGGTGGATCTCCTGATCAGCCTTCCAGGAGAAGTGAGAGCTCAGCAGTGTCACACATTCCAGTCAGAGTTGCTGATGAGAGGAGAATGCTGTCTTCTAATATTCCTGATGGTTTTTGTGAGCAGTCGACATTTCCAAAACATGAACTATCACAAAAATTACCCCACTCAAGTATGAGTAAAGAGACAGTTGAGACACAGCACTTTAATTTGGTAGAAGATGAAAAAGTCACTTATTCAGAAATCAGCCAAGTTTCCAAAAATCAAAGCTATGTAGGCTTATGCCCGCCTCTCGATGAAGCTGAAACCTCCCCCACCAAATCTCCTGATTCTCTAGAGTTTAGCCCAGGAAAGGAATTTCCCTCTAGTGATGTATTCGACCACAGTACTATTGATGGATTGGAAAAAGTTGCACCACTAGCCCAGACAGAGGGAGGGAAGGAGATAAGATCTTTGCCTGTTTATGTCAGTTTTGTACAAGTGGGGAAGCAATATGAAAAGGAGATACAACAAGGATGTGTAAAAAAAGTCATAAGTCAGGAATGTAAGACAGTCCAAGAGACCAGGGGAACCTTTTATACCACTAGACAGCAAAAGCAACCTCCTTCTCCCCAAGGTAGTCCAGAAGATGATACTCTAGAGCAAGTGTCCTTTCTAGATAGCTCTGGGAAAAGCCCTTTAACCCCAGAAACACCCAGTTCAGAAGAAGTGAGTTATGAATTTACATCTAAGACACCAGACTCACTCATAGCCTACATACCAGGAAAACCCAGCCCAATTCCTGAGGTTTCTGAGGAATCAGAGGAGGAAGAGCAGGCCAAGTCGGCCTCCTTAAAGCAGACGACACTGGAGGAAACAACAGTTGAGCCTGAAATGCCTAATGATGTGAGCAAAGACTCTAGCCAAAGACCAAAAAATAATAGAGTTGCTTATATTGAATTTCCCCCTCCTCCACCACTGGATGCAGATCAGATGGAGTCAGATAAACATCATTATCTTCCTGAAAAAGAGGTTGACTTGATTGAAGTCAATCTGCAAGATGAGCATGACAAGTATCAGCTGGCTGAACCAGTCATCAGAGTGCAGCCACCTTCGCCAGTTCCTCCCGGGGCAGACGTCAGTGATTCAAGTGATGACGAATCTATTTACCAACCAATCCCAGTTAAAAAATATACTTTCAAACTGAAGGAAATAGATGAAGAACAAAAAGAAATGACAAAGTCTAGAGCTGCTGCTGAAAAGGCTTCCAGCCAGAAAGAACTGGAACCTAATGGATCTGGAAAAGACAATGAGTTTGGCCTTGGCCTTGATTCACCTCAGAATGAAACTGCCCAGAATGGGAACAATGACCAGTCCATCACAGAGTGTTCCATTGCTACCACAGCAGAGTTTTCTCATGATACAGATGCCACAGAGATCGACTCTTTGGATGGCTATGACCTGCAAGATGAAGACGACGGTTTGACAGAGAGTGATTCTAAACTTCCAGGCCAAACCCTGGAAATCAAGAAAGACATCTGGAACACAGAGGGCATTCTGAAGCCAGCTGATCGCACTTTTAGCCAAAGTAAACTTGAAGTTATTGAGGAAGAGGGAAAGTTGGGACCAGATGAAGACAAGCCCCCTTCTAAGAGTTCTTCATCTGAAAAGACTCCTGATAAGACTGATCAGAAGTCAGGGGCCCAGTTTTTCACACTAGAAGGCAGACATCCTGACAGATCAGTGTTTCCTGATACTTATTTCAGTTACAAAGTAGATGAAGAATTTGCCACTCCTTTTAAAACAGTAGCTACCAAAGGTTTAGATTTTGACCCTTGGTCTAATAACCGAGGGGATGATGAAGTTTTTGACAGTAAATCACGGGAAGATGAAACTAAACCGTTTGGTCTGGCAGTGGAAGACCGATCTCCAGCAACAACCCCTGATACAACACCAGCCAGAACACCAACTGATGAAAGTACCCCTACTAGTGAGCCTAACCCCTTCCCATTTCATGAAGGAAAAATGTTTGAGATGACTCGCAGTGGTGCAATTGACATGAGCAAGAGGGATTTTGTTGAAGAGAGGCTCCAATTTTTCCAGATTGGTGAGCATACTTCTGAAGGGAAGTCAGGGGACCAGGGGGAAGGGGATAAAAGTATGGTCACTGACACCCTACAGCCACAGTCAGGGGACACCACTGTAGAAACCAATCTAGAGGGAAATTTAGAGGCACCTACAGTCGAACCTAATCCCAAAATCCTGGCCAGCGGAGAGTGTCAGGAAGGCACATCCAGTAGTGGCTCCCTGGAGAAAGCAGCAGCAGCCACTAATACCTCTAAAGTTGACCCCAAGTTGCGCACTCCGATAAAAATGGGAATTTCTGCATCCACCATGACCATGAAGAAAGAAGGCCCTGGAGATGTAACAGATAAGCTAGAAACTGTGATGACCAGTTGTCAGGGATTAGAGAATGAAACCATAATGATTTCAAATACAGACAATAGCCAGATGGGCATTAGGCCTCAAGAAAAACATGATTTTCAAAAAGATAATTTTAATAACAACAACAATTTGGATTCTTCCACTATCCAGACAGATAACATTACAAGTAATGTAGTTCTGACCGAACATTCTGCCCCCACTTGTACCACAGACAAAGCTAATCCTGTGAAAAGCTCAGCAGGAAAAAAGACAGGGGTGCTGCAAGGACACTGTATAAGAGATAAGCAGAAAGTTCTTGGAGAGCAGCAAAAGACAAGAGAATCAGTAGAAGTTAGGCGAAAATCCAGACTTCCCATAAAGGCCACTTCACCAAAAGACATCGTCCCACCAAATCATATGCCAAACAGTAAAGTGAGTAAAATGAAGCAGGTTAGTCCATCTGAGAAAAGCAGAATCCTTTCTCCTTCTCCATGTGTAGATGTAAAGTCCAGAATTCCAGTGAAAAACACACACAGGGATAACATAGCTTCAGTTAGAAAAGCATGTGCCACACAAAAGCAAGCTCAGCCAGAGAAAGGCAAGGCCAAACAGCTTCCATCCAAGTTGCCAGTAAAGGTAAGATCCACCTGTATCACTGCTGCCACCACCACTACCACCACCACCACCACCACCACCACCACCACTACCACCACCGCCACCACTACCACCACCGCCACCACCACCACCACCACCACAGTTAAAGTTAGGAAAAGTCAGCTGAAGGAAGTATGTAAACATTCCATTGAATATTTTAAGGGAATTAGTGGTGAGACCCTAAAGCTTGTGGACCGCCTCTCTGAAGAAGACAAAAAGATGCAATCCGAGTTGTCCGATGAGGAAGACAGTACCTCAAGAAACACGTCGTTGTCCGAGACTTCCCGGGGTGGCCAGTCTTCAGTTACATCGAAGTCTGCTAGAGATAAGAAAACAGAGGCAGCACCTTTAAAATCAAAGAGTGAAAAAGCCGGCAGTGAGAAAAGGAGCAGTAGGAGGACTGGTGAGAATGAAGGCAGTCAGGTTTCTTGAGCACTCTTTGCTCACATCCTGGAGAACAAGCCTAGTTTGTAAACACTTTCTAACTTGTAGACCCTAGTGCATGAACTGTTGTGATTGCCTGTGGAGTGACTTAACTGTAGTTTCTCATTCTGTCATTGTCATCTGTACGTGCTGTCTATATACTCTTCTTTCTTCCTTTTAATCAAAGTACACTGTAGACAGCTAGGGAAGCATGCTGAAGATATTGGTGTCATTCAAGATGAGCAACTTTTCTTTATTGTGCAAACAGATACGATTCTGTCAAAGTAAAAGCACAGATGTTGACATCCCATCATGGTGTTTTCACAGCACAACAACTCTGTAACTGTTGTAAAGTAGCTAGCTTGTCAGCATGTTCAGTTCCATTACATTGAGCATCCATGTAGTCTGACATTTGGCCTGATGGAGGTGAAAAATAAGTGAGCCATGTGCAAAAAGAAGTGTTCATGTAGGTGATCAGGACACATTTAAATGTACAGTGTTAGCATTAGTCTCTCTGTAAAGTCTGAGTACTGCTAAACACAATTTTCCAGTATCCTATCTATCTTGATGTTTATTTTAATTAAGAAATTGTAAATCGTAGGTCCACAGAGTCCATGTGAACGGACAGATATCAGGATGGCAATAGTAGCCGATCACCTAGGACTTAGTTGGACAGGTAAGTGTGTATACTCTTGAATGAAATAAGCACAGTTTCTTAATTTTTTTTGTTTTATGCAGAAATAGTTCGTTATAAAAAATAAAAATAAAAAAATAGAAACATTTTTTATCACTCATAATTCTATCTATCTAGAAAAAATTAGTGATGTTATCTCGTATACTGGGAGCTCTGGTAACATAGTGGCTAAAGCACTTGACTGCTAACCAGAAGGCTGGCGGTTCAAACTCACCAGCCACTCCTCGGAAGGAAGGTTGAGCAATCCTACTTCCATAGTGATACTGCCTCAGAAACCCAAGGAGGGGTCGCTGTGAGTCGGGGCTGACTCGACAGCACATAACAACAACAACAACATCTTGTATACTGACTTTTTCCAAAGCTTTTTATTCCATATACCTACAAAACACACACACACACACGGAGTTTTAAATCTCAGTTTACCTTGAATTTAAGCACTTTCTTTACAATGTCATTTCTAGTACTATAGAATAACCCTTTTTCTAATAACAAATTTATTTTGTGACTTAAAGGAAAACTAAGCTCAAGTGTGGCACTTTTAAATAATCCATATTATTTAACATGCTGCCTGTTCTCCGAACAACTTTCTTAGGGAGCAGTTGAATTAACTCATATCTAGGTTTCAAAATTTTAGTAATTCATGAGTCATATTCACAATTTTTGTGATAAACATATACTCCGTATATTTATTTATGTGATAATTTTCTTTAAATGGACTCACTTTTATGCTCAAAGATTTACAGGCAATCCCTGATGTACAAACCAGATCTGTTTCTGTGTCTTAAGTTTGTAGGTCAGTTGGAACAAGTGCATGCAGTTCTTATTTAGCCTTACATTAGTGCAATGTTCAATGCTTTAAAAGCCACAGGTGCAACAAGTAAAGGTAATTGTGATGTAGAATTTGTTGCAGGCAAGTCAGGGTTGGTTCATTTGTTTCAAAGTGAGAGCATATTTATATAACACTAAAGTAGGGTTTCGAAGATGGTGGCCCCTTGCTCAAAGTTGGCTACAGACCATGCCACTTAAAAGCTATGCCTCACCACAGTCCTGCCAGTAATTCCTCATGCATCAGGCTCTTGAAAGGGATCACTATGCCTTTTCCGAGTCTCTCATTCCAGAGCTTCAACCTGTCATATTTCCTGTTTCAGTTACTGTGCCATATCATCCAAAGTATAAAAATTCAGGTCTGTTTCTGTTTTACTTCGCTGGTCATGACAGACCATTTGGAAGCTTTCCACTAATGTGCAAATAGGGTTGTCTGTAAGTTGGAGATTGCTAACCTGGGGTTTGCCTATATTTAAAAGGAAAGCCATATATGACTTTAATCATGGAAAACAGGATCGTTTGCAATAATTATATAAACAAGCAGTAAGCTTACATTTTGGATTAAAGTAAAACATAGAACAAATAAATCTATTCAACTTACAAAAGTAGATGAGTTCTGCTGTGAAATGGATGGAACTATTCACACATGACCAGTGTGTAGAAAATGAGGATTTGGTTTGATTTAACTTCATTAAAGATACGAGGCTCTGTATCAATGAGATCATTCTTTCTATATTGTAGTTTTGATGTTAACAGGCCCCAAAGTCCCATATCATATGAAACTGAGAAATTGTAAGTTTGACAGGTTGAGTATACCTTTTTAAATGCATAGATAAAAATACAAGAGCTAAACTAATAAATGTTAATGTTTTTCATATCTGAAGTCATCTTGCATACCATCAGCAATATTGATTCCATCCTTGGGTAAAGGTTACCTTCATTATTAAAGGAGAGAATATGAAGCTAGTTAATGTGAAACTAGTTCATCTAAATATTTTTCCTTTGAATCTTCTCAGTACTGCCCAAGCTTCCTCTCCTCTCAACATATAGCAAACCCTTTTCTCTTCTTCCACTCAGTCTGGTTCTCAGACTAATGACCAGGAGCCTACATGAATTTTGAAAAGACAGGTGATCTGAGTTATTATTTGCAGGTGGCTAAGAGTTAATAAGGAGCTCTGGT
>NW_006921603.1:6195205-6196967 GCF_000298275.1 Orycteropus afer afer | reverse complement strand
TTTTTTTTTTTTTTTTCTTTTTTAAGAAGGATAGAACTGTGGCTAATTCCATTTAGTTTCTATAATTATTTAAGGTGATAAATACCTTATATATATTTTTTTCTAATTATACAAAATAGTGTAAAAAGTCACCTTCCCATTTTTCTCTGTTTCCTTCTCTGAAAGCAGCCACTAATACTCATACGTATCTTTCCAAAGATATTGTCTGCATTTACAAATTAAATGTATAGGCACATACATGTAGGCGGCTATCTGTCTTTCATTGTTACAAAAGTGGCAAGATCATATATGATGATCACAGTTGGAATCACTTAGCCTCCCCAGTACAGTTCTGGAAACTTGAAGTACACAGAGCAGAGTATTGAGTGAGTGAATTAGGTAGTTCATGAAAATTATCCAAGGCAAACCCCTGCCATCATGTCTTTCTTGTGCCATATTTATGAACTGTGCCCCTGCCTACCTTTTACGTAGTTTGTTCAAATTGCAGAGAATAATTTGGCTAAATTAAAAGAATCAAGCAATATCCTCTTTCATTCCCACAAAAGAGTTAAGTCACTGCCTGTGTATCAAGACTGTGAAATCAAAGCTATCAGGGTTAATGCCCAAGGCTGTACGTGGGCTTTACTGTAAACGTTGTGTATGTGTGTGCCAGTTCAGCATTACATGAAATATATATGACCAAAATGGAACATGAAATCCTAGTAACTCTTTTTCTTTTTCACAGAACTGGCAAGGGAACTGAATTTTTCAGTGGATGAAATCAATCAAATACGTGTGGAAAATCCTAATTCTTTAATTTCTCAAAGCTTCATGTTATTAAAAAAATGGGTTACCAGAGATGGAAAAAATGCTACAAGTATGCTGAAATTATATTACTTTAATTTTAAAACTGCATATATCCAGTATTTTTTATAAGCCTTCTGTTATATTCATTGAAATACTGTTCCATATTATCTGTAATTTTTAGTATAGAAAATTTAAGCAATCATAAAGTAATAGCAAGTCATTTGAAGTTACACTTACTTAATTTAGTGCTAATATTCTAAACTTTTGCCTTTTAGAAGCTTTTTAGAAAGCAAGTAGTGGGGATTTATTATATTATTATTATTATACTACTATTATTATTATTATTGCATTTTGCCCATAATTCAGTGCCCATCAAAACTAACAGCAGTTCTAGCTGCTAAATCATGGGGTGCTTGTCAGAAACACAGCTCTGACCATAGATAAATGGGCAGGGAGGTGGAGAGGGGAGAATATGATCAAATTCGGCCACTAAATCATTTTATTCAGCTTGATTTGTAGTGGCAGAGATTCTCTTTTTTGGGCTGAGTTTGGTTTTGTTGAGTGGGGAGTGTTATACTATGGCAGATGCCAACCCACAACAGTGTGGAATAAATTATTGTGGGTCTGCCTGTGTCAGCCTGACCTTAATGAGTAATTGAAATGTTAAGCATCAAATTTGAGGGTGACCTATTTGGGCATTTTAAAGGACATGGTTATTAGATCTCCTTGTAGCTAAACAGACTCGTTTTGAGGCCCACATGGTCTGTTTCAGTGGAATGAATGCTAATGTCATCACATACAGCTTCACAAAGTGATTTTTAAGACTAGGCATGTCTTCCTTGCAGCAGGGAGCATTCCAGGTTCACTAGATAGTGAGACCTCAGAGCTGGGGCAGGGAGAGCTAAAATGTTGGGGGTGTCACAAGCGTCATGCCTTTATGTAGATGGTATGCTTACTGGAAGAAAACAATTTCTTA
>NW_006921603.1:6169083-6195105 GCF_000298275.1 Orycteropus afer afer | reverse complement strand
AATCGGATAGATATAGTGACTCTGCTAGAAGGCCCAATATTTGATTATGGAAACATTTCAGGCACAAGAAGTTTTGCAGATGAGAACAATGTTTTCCATGACACTGTTGATGGTAATTGAATTTACTGTTCATATTTATTTAATCATTTTGATAAAATTTGAAATGCAGTTGAATAAGGCAGTCATTTGAAACCAACTAAAGTGTGATTCCCTTGACTTAATTTCTCATTTTCACAGCATTCTCTCTCCCAGAATCTGCAAATAAACACTCTGATATTAGAGCTAACTTGGTAATGTCTCTGTTTATAAAATGCCAATAATGAGGTATAAAAGTATAAGATAATCTGAAATGATATTTCAAGTATTTTTTATGAATAAATGAGAATATATTCTGTCATTTTTTTCATTTTTACATTAACTAGAAAACTAGTCATCTCTTTTATTCATATAATGGTAAAAGCAAATTGTGAGCCATTTTACCATGTAAGCAAGGTGTTGGGTCACATTGAAGCATATAGTGTACAAATTCTTAAGATAAATTGGTGAATTATTCTGGGACGAAGTACTAAAGTGTGAGCTTAATGTGTCTAGTGTATCAATTAAATCAAGTTTTAGTTAGTTAGCATCATTTTAACTTCATATGCTGCCGTTTATTCTTTAGAAAAATCCAAGTTGATCTGTCATGTATAAAAGGCAGGATAATATGGAATTCGATGAGTATGATAGTAATAACCTCACAGTTCCTTTCTCACATTAGCTTAATGTGTATGATCATCATCCTTCATTATGTAGCTCTGGGGCTTTTTTTTTTCATCAAAGTATTAAGAGAAGCATATTATCTTGTTATGTCTTAATTTCAAAAGCAGAAATTTATGTCTTCAATGAGTTGTGAGTAAAAAAATGTTGATAGGGTGGAGGTTAGAAGAGGAGCAAGGATATTTTTCTATTTCCAAGTTTTGAAAATATGGTGACTTTTCCATTTTTAAATTGGCAAAGTTAGACTAACAAGAGCCACAACTTATAATTTATGTTCTGTGGCAAAAGATCTCAAATTCTCAAAAAAAATCTAAAGCATGCTTTATTTCCACATAAAATAAACATGATGGGTAGTAATATTGAAAGTGGTTACTTTTTAAGTTTATAAATGGCATAGAGCCTTTTAAAAAAAAAAAAAGTTCTCTTCAGTGTCTTGTGTTATATATGAGGCCATATCTTGGTATCCAAACTCTTTCTGCACAAGACAAATTTAGGCCAGTGTCACATCAAAAAAATAAACAAGGTTCATATAAAACACATCACACTGAATACAAAAATAAAGGCATGGCAGGGGGAGTTAGAAATGGAGATTCCATATATGATCCAGCAGTCCCACTACTAGATACATATCCTAGAGAAATATGTAGATACATACATACCCCTGTTCATTGTAGTAGTATTCACAATAGCTAAACAATATGTAATAACAAAGATTTTATGGGGAAAATATTTTTAAGAAAAGTAATTCTGATAAAAAAATAAAGATCACCAGAAATCCATGGAAGTATTAAATGGACTTAAACTCCATTTAATATTAACATTTTTAAATTTGAATACCATTAAAATAAATTTATATACACTTTTTGCTGCTATACCTTAATATTTTCTATTCCATGTTTAAAAAATTTTGAGGGAAACTTAATGTGTGTATAGATTTCACTTAATACAGATTGTAAACATTACCTAATTTTTGCCAACTTTTCAAAAACCTAGTTTATAGATGACCATAACTGAAAAAATGTTCACTTACCTATATAGCAGTTTTCAGTTTAGAACAAAAAGTCAAATTAGTATTTCTCTTTGATGTGTGGAAAATTAGCCCTTAGTTTTATAGACCAATAATTCAGAAATTTTGCTTCGTTGCTTTTTTTTTTTTTTTCCTGTCTCTCCTCTTTTTTGAACTTCTGCGGAAGTTCCTTTCCTCACCATGACCAGACCCTTGTTGACTTCTCTCTCTGCTGAAGCAGACAAATGCTTCCCTAGTTCACGCAGCAGTGTTTAAAACCAAGATATTGCACCCTCCTTCCCTGTTGTTCAGCTGGCAGCAACCTCTGTGTTCCATATCATTCTCATGAGTATTCAGTGTGCTCGTTACCAGTGGTTTTCTTCTGCATCTGTTGTGTATCATTTCCTTTTCATTTGATTTGTGGTTCTGACTGGAACTCTATCACCAAGTTCACAAGACCTTCATATACAGCACAGCCCTTTCATCTCTGTCACATTATACCTGGAAACTCACGGCTCTTGCTTAGCCTAAGCTTTTTAAATCCTTTTCCTAACATCTTTTTTTTAGATTTTTTTTTCCCCCAGTGCCACTGCTCTAAAATCTAATAATCATTTTCTTCCAAAGAAAGATTAAATTCACTGCTGTAAATTTCATGTGAAATAAGAAATAGAGTTGGGTTGCATTGCTAATATGTAAAGTTTGTAAAATAAGTTATAAGTAATTTATTTCCAAAATTGGTTTCTTGTGGTTTGTTACATTCATTCTACCACAGTAGATACTGCATGCTGAAAGTAGATAAATTTGGCCATGAAATAAATGTTTCTTATATGATGACAACTAACTTTTATAATGAATTAGTTTACTTAGTCATTAAAATTACAAAATTGGTAGAAACAATCATAATTAGTATTTTATTGTAGTTTGCACTAGGCTTTTTATTCCATTGTATTACATTTAATTGAACTAAACCAATAAATTTATCAACATTAATCTATATAATTCATCATACATTTTCATATGTGCTATAATTTTAGTCATTCCATGTTTTGTTTGATGTGCTCTATTTCATTGCAGTTAGTCCAAATGTACTGTCTTCCATAGGTTATCCTTCCCTTCAAGTGGAACTGGAAACCCCCACAGGGTTACACTACACACCACCCACCCCTTTCCAGCAAGATGACTATTTTAGTGATATCTCTAGCCTAGAGTCTCCCCTTAGAACCCCCAGTAGACTGAGTGATGGGCTAGTGCCTTCTCAGGGAAATGTAGAGCATTCAGCAGATGGACCTCCAGTTGTAACTGCAGAAGACACTTCCTTAGAAGACAGCAAACTGGAAGATTCAGTGCCTTTAACAGAAATGCCTGGAGCAATGGATGTAGCTGAGAGCCAGTTGGAGGATGTATGTCTGAGTGAGTATCCTCAATACCGTGGACGTTTGGCCGGGGTCCCAAAAGATGTTAAGCCGGCAGAGCCATTGAAACAGACTAGAAAAGTAGGCATATGCTCTGAGCAGCAGGAGAAGGAGAAATCTGGTCCTGATGAGGAGATGACAGAAGAAAAATTCAAATGTCTATTTGAGTGCATTCAGCTTGAAGAAGGAGTTGAGTCTGAGGAGATGACAGAAGAAAAAGTACAGGCTATTCTTAAATATGTTCAGCAAGCAGAACGGGAAATGTCTTCAATTACAGGTTGGCAGAATGAGACATCAGGTGGAAATCTAGAGTCCCCTGCTCAAGCTCGAAGAATATCTGGTGGATTACTAGATCGACTGGATGACAGGTACGTTCTGTTTAAGAAAAAGGGAAGTGAACCGAAGGGCTACATGTTAATAGTTTGTTTTAAATATATTCCTTTTAAAACAGTGCTTCCTTTTCTGAATTACCATTCCAGTTTGAGGATAATTTGTGCTTTAAAATTCTAGTTACTTTAAACTCAAATATAATTCTCACAGTTATTGAGAGCTAAAAAAATAACAATTGTCAAAGATATATACATTCCTTGGATTTAGAAGGCTGGTCTTTTCTAGTTTAATACTTTTTTCATATAACCAATAATTAATATTCAAAAAAACTAAAGGCCAAGTCTTTCAGAAATACAAGCATTTCTGTGTTTTCTAACTTCAAACATAAATAAGCTTATTATACAAAATTTAGGAATATAAACACAAAAATCAATGCAACCCCACTACCTTGCAATAACCACCATGATTTTTTTGGTGTATTTCCCTCATTCTTTGTACATGTGGGGGAAAAAAAAGTCATCTGCCTCCATATAATGGTAAATACTATTAACATTTTACATGGCATTCCTTACTTTTTATCTGCATGAATATTACATAATTAGACATACAGGATACATACTTGTGTACTCCAATGTGATCAGTCAGGATAGCCATTTCCTTGATCATGAATATCCTTGCTGTTTGTATATGTCCTTTGCTACTGTCTGCAGACTAGAGCGGTCAAAGTCTGCGGTCCTAACAGTTTGATTAAACCCCACCACCATCTTGGTGGCTTTGAATGACTTTCTAAAATTCAAGAATGTCATTTTAACCATCTTTAAAAATAAAACACTGCTACTTTGCAGTTTTATGGATCAAAAACGAATGTAGGATGCAAATGACTGCCCTAAATAATAGTCTCTCCAAACCAGTAAGCCTTATTTTTGCACACATTAGTCTAAAGCATATTTGACTTCAATTCATTTTACTACTGTTTATGAAATAACTTCAGTTCCCCTGAATTCAACATTATATAGTTTTTATTGCTGATAACTTTCTTTCTCAATAAAAATTTCCAAAGAGGAGTTTAAAAAACTCTTTTTTAAAAAATAGAAGCATCAATGAAGTGTATGAGTAGCCTATCAAAAGGAATTTTAAGAGGAAAATAAATAGTATAACTTTTGCTGTTTATAGTCATGTAATTTATAATTGCATATCTGGAAATAGAAGAAAGGTATTCATCTTTATGAAACTTCCTGTTTGATACAGGTTCTGCCCATGAAACATGTAACTCTATTATGAGCATATAGAGGTAGAAAAACTTAGACAAGCAGTGGGGACTAGGGATTGGAAATTTAAATAAAAGTCATAAAGGTATATATTACAAGACTGACCTTACACACACACATTTCATAAATGTGTGTGTGTATAACTCCTCTTCATATACATATATACATATATATATATATATTTAGGAGCTCTGGTAGCATAGTGGCTAAGTCACTTGCCTGCTAACCAGACGGCTGGCGGTTCAAACCCACCAGCCACTCCTCGGAAGGAAGGTTGGGCAATCCTACTTCCGTAGTGATACTGCCTCGAAAACCCAAGGAGGGGTCGCTATGAGTCGGGGCCGACTCAACGGCACATAACAACAACAACAAATATATGAATGAAGAGAAATTCTGGTGGTGTAGTGGCTAAGGCAGTTGCCTGTTAACCAGAAGGCTAGCTGTTTAAACCCACCAGCCACTCCTCAGGAGGAAGGCTGGGCAATCTGCTCTACTACTGAAGAGATACTGCCTCAGAAACCCAAGGAGAGGTCACTGTGAGTCAAATCGACTCGATGGCAGAGAGTTTGGTTTTTTTAATATATATGAAAAGAGTAGTACCTGAGAAAGTAGGAACCTAAGGAAGAAAACTTTAAGAGAAAAAAAACTCAAATATTTTCCATTAAAATGCGTAAGACTGTACCTGTCAAAGGTGGAAAACTTGCAAGACCCAGAAAAAGAGCACAGTTGAGTTCAGGCTCTCACAGGTTTCACCTTATGGGTTTGCTTATTACCTAAAGAAATCTGAAGACAAAAGTGTGTGTGCGCACACAAACACACCCAAACTCACTGCCATCAAGTCCGTTCTGACTCATGACGACCCCTCCTTGGGTTTCCGAGGCAGTATCGCTACAAAAGTAGATTGCCTAGTCTTCCTTCTGAGGAGTGGCTGGTGAGTTTGAACCTCCAGCCTTCTGGTTAACAGTCAAATGCCTTGGGCCCTATGCCACCAGAATGCCTAGGTAATAAGGAGATTAAAAAGAATACACAAGTTGTAAGATATAGTACAGCCTATACTGACACTAGAAAAATAAGTTAGTTTAAAATAAAACGAACCTCAAAGTAACTAGAAGCCAAGGGTGTGCACTAGCACTCTGATCACCATATGGGAGAAGTCAGGAGTAGAGAAAGCAAAGCTATTATGGTTGGAAAAATATTCTGGCAATATTTCCGAGGGAAAATGTATTCAAAGAGCTAGAATTTGGGTTTCTTGGGGATGCTAGAATTTCTGTGACAGGTATCCATTTTTTCTTTTGTTGGCAGTTTCTATCACTGCTAATGTAAGATGTTTTGAGATATGCTTCCTTTTTAGATTCATGAGGTGGGAACTCCAATTATGTCCACGAATCTCTGAAGATAACTTTTCACGATACAATAAGTTTTCAAGATACATCAAGATACAGAATCTAAGTAGCTGTAAAACTTCAATTAAAAAAGAAAAGATGGCAGCATAGCTAGCTGAGTTGGGTTGTGGGGGATATTTAGATGCTAAATAGCTCTTCCTCACCCCATACCCAAGATAGTCCCTCACACTTTGAAACTGAGTGACCAGTTTTTTCCTGCCTTTTATTTTGTTGCCTTCAGAAGTAGTTTACAGTATGACTGATAAAGTTTTAGAGCTTCTGAAGCCCACTTTCAATCATGTGTTGTCACTGTCAATTTGTGCATTTTATCTTTTGTAGCCCTGACCAGTGTAGGGATTCCATTACCTCATATCTCAAAGGAGAACCTGGAAAATTTGAAGCAAATGGAAGCCATGCAGAAATCACTTCAGAAGCAAAGAGTAAATCATACTTTTCAGAATCCCAAAACGATGTTGGAAAACAGAGTGGTAAGGAAGCTCTAAAACCAAAAACACACGGATCTGGCCGTGTTGAGGAACTAGCAGCGTATCAGAAATCTCGGGAAGAAACCAGCAAGCTTGTCATAGAAGAGCCTAAACCCTGTGTGCCTGTCAGTATGAAAAAGATGAGTAGGACTTTTCCTGCAGATGGCAAACCAAGGCTCAACCTCCATGAAGAAGAGGGGTCCAATGGGTCTGAGCAAAAGGTATGTCATCTGGTTACCCAGTGTCCTCTCTTTTAAACTGAAATTACTGATTCTTTGCTTCTTTTGATAAATTTGTGAAGTGGTAGCACTAATGGCAGGGGTAAAGAAAGTATTAAGTAAAACATAAACCATTTGATCACACCTTCAATCATCAGGTAGGAGAAAAGAATGAGCATCTCCTTAGCCATTTAGCCATTTTCCAGGAAGAAAGAATAACAGACAAGTAGCTATTTAAGGTCTAATATTAGTTTTGTGTGGCATTTAGGTTTCTTAACTCCCAATTCAGTCATATTATGGAAGGAATAGTACTTCTGGTCCTTTTGTATATTTTAAAAAATATGTTAGCATCTAGCTTCATGTTGTACCTTGTATGGTCTTTTGTCTGTAAGGCATGACATTCTAAAATTTCCAATCCTAAACTGAGGTGGGTGTATACCACAGTTGGTTGCCAGCAGTTAGAAATTTTGAAATTTTTATATTTAAATTGTAACTACCTTATTTGTCTTCAAAAAACTTAAAACCTTGGTGTTGTAGAATTACTTGCTCTTTGTACTTAAAAAAAAATGTATTACTATATTTTTTTTGACATTTTTAAAACTCACTGCCTTTGAGTAAGATCTGACTCAGACTCATAGCAACCCCTCCCTTACATTTTTATATCTAAAATTTAAAATTTTAAACTGAAATTGATTCATAATGGGGTATTAGAATATAACTCTATTTCTTACATTTTTGACTGCTTTCTTCACGAACTATATGATAGACATAATTAAGGGTTATCTGTCTTCAGAATAGTAGTACTTGCAGTTTTCCCATTTAAAAAAAAAATCTTGTTCACTTAAGGTAGTCACACAGTGTCTTGGAAAGAGAAAACCATAGACTCATTATTTTAGAAAAAAAATTGTTGAGGCATTGATGAGAAGTTTTTCTAAACCTCATCACTCAGGGGCTTACTATCAACTATGTCAACTAATTGTATGCTTCCTTTTCCCTGATGCAGGTTACCTTTTGACCATTTTCCTGGTTGGTTATTAGAGGTAGCAAAAGCCTACTGCATTTCCTCCCCCCCATTTTGAGTTAATATGCATCAAAATGTCTCAGGATATCATTTAGATTTCATTTCAGCATATGATGATTCTACTACCCGTAATCATTGATCAAACCAGTTCTGTTTTTCTCAGGCCTTTTTTTTTTTGTTTCTTTCCCCACCAATGTGGTTTTGAATATTGATTGCTGGCTTTGATTTGACTCTTAGGATATTTAAGCAATATTACTTCAGATGGTGTATACTCCCCTTTAAAATGAGTTTGCATTTGCAAAATATAGGAAGTAGTAGTAACAATATTTTAACTATGAAGATTTATTCTACTAAATCCTATTAAAAATCAAGAGAGAATTTCTGCAAGCAGATGATGAAGATGATGATATAAATTATGTACATAGGTTATTAACTGTGGGTGGAAACTCAGCTGTGTTTATTGGTAATGGAAAATTAAGTTAAGATGTCTTATAAATTAGTTTATTTGTAATTGGTCATCTCATCACTAGCCCTTCCCCAGGGAGCTCTGGTAGCATAGTGCCTAAGGCACTTTAACCAGATAAGGCACTTTAACCAGAAGGCAGGGCAGATGGGGCAATCAACCTCTGTAGTGATACTGCCTCGGAAACCCAAGGAGGGGTCACTATGAGTCGGTCCGACAACAACAACGGCCCTTCCCCAAATGCATAAAGGCTTCATGACCATAAAACTTCAGATGGAGTTAGAGCTTCTAGAGATAGATCCAAGCCAAGAAATCCAAACGTGCTTAGGATGTATTTTTTGCAGCCAGACTACAGTAGTAGCAACCAACTACATCACCTGATGTATGATCTATCTCAGAAAACAGCCCACTTTTTGTCCCCTAAAATATCAGGTCAAAAGTCCGGGTACAGCTCTTACACGGATGGCTGCCTGCTGTTACAAGGTAAAAATCTGCTATTTTCCACCTGTTTTCATGCAGCAACCCCTGGCAAGGAATGATGAGAAGATCCCATTTGGTCTCCCAGTTTCCCCCTATGCCTCTTCCTAGAGAGTTCTCTAAAAGCAATCCTGATCTGGGATTCTGCTTGTTAATTTTTCCCCCCTCACCTTTGATCACCTTTGACTTACCAGAGACTACGTTTTCCTTATGTAAGGGAGTGGTTTCAGATAACTCACTGTAGAATTATGAGGTAATTGGCATCTGTGTTCTCTGTTCTGCTTTTAGATTTTACCAGTGAAAACCTTTCCTCAACATTCCATGTGCAGATAATGCAGATTGGATTTTTTCCCTTTTGCCTCATTAAACCTATTAATCTTTTAATACTTACTAGTAATTATTTTCTTTCATCAGTATGAATTGCTATTACCTTTTTTTGAGCCTCCTTTTGCAGCACTTGGATCATTCTAACTAAGTATCTTAAAATTGCTTTTTCTTACAATTTAAAATAATAATAGAGAATATAGAGAATAAGGAGTAAGGAAATTGAAAACTTTTGACACTATATTATTTTGAAAACTTGTGACACTATATTATTTACAGGGGTATTTTGTTATGGGGCAAGTTTATCAACTTCAATTCTGTAAGACATATTTTTAAATGTTACAGATTATCTTTGGTGCCAAAAAATGGCCTGATAACCATATATCCTAAGCAATTTTACTATTTTTATAAATGTTGTTATTCATTTTTCCCAGTGGATGTTAACTACATTTTCTATTTCCAGAATTTCACCATATTTCACCATTAAAATTAAAATCATTCACTGAATACTCTATGGCATTTAAGTAGAAGCAAAATATTTTTTCTCCGTTAAACTGCGTAGTTTTTCCTTATTCCTGTGCTTACTGTACATCCCTATTCTTGTCAGTTCTTTAAAGAATGTTCTGCATTTTCCCTTCATTTATTTGAATACATCCTATCGAGCATGAATTAGATGGTAAAAACTACTGATATATATAAATATAAATGCTAACTTATACTGTTGTAAATTCTTTATCAAAACCTATTTTAACCTCCACAGAAAGTAAAGTAGTCAACTCCAACCAAAATTTTATAGAAATATTATATTCCTTTCTGTACATCAAGTGAAACATGGTCCAACCTCCAAGATCCAAGATTATTCATTCTAAGTCACATAAGTATGTTTCTTTAACAGCATGCGGCTTTTGATACGATACCAAAAAAGCTCTAATTGTTACTAATATTTTATCATTGAGTTGCTTTGCTTTGCTTTGATCTTTACTTCTTGATCTTTACTTCATTTAGAATCCTGCTCAAAACTTTACTTAACGTTCTCACCAATATATAATATGATTTTCTTTAGTGGGGAAAAACAGCAAGTAAGAGTAATTCTTTCCTGATTTCTCTTCTCAGAATGTTTTTATTTTAAATGTGATGGTAAAACTATACTAAAAAATGCATTTACTAGGACTTTAAGGACAGTGAAAGTGGTTCAAGCTCCGAGGAGGAACGGAGAGTCACTACTCGAGTTACTCGCCGACGTTTGATTATAAAGGTATCCTGGAGTAGCTGGGTCATTATGCAGCATTGCTATATTATTAGAAACTCTCTTCTTGTTTTCACAATTTTCGCATGCTTGATAATGCCGTTTGTCTCTTTGCACATTTGACAGTTTCTAAAAACAACCACCAAACCTAAAAGCCCTGTTGCATGGTAGTGCGTGTTCTATCTAGGCCTGTGTTTGACATGTGGCAAAGAGCTCTGAGTTTTGCCAATTCTGAGAATTCTTGGCAGTTGTGTTTTGCTTTCCTTGGAGATGCATTATATGTGTGAACAAAGATTCTGTCTTGGTGAGAGTCTGGTTCATATCTAGTGACATGTTTACTTGAAATTTCAGAGGCTATAATAAAGCTCCTTCCTCAGTCTTGGATTCCAAGTGCCTTATCAATTGGTGGATGAGAATTGGAAGTTAGAGTCTGTGGATGTCTCTGACATTATGCAAGTCAAGCAAAAACTTCTAAAATAGATTTTAACTTAATTGACTGACATACAAAAACATCATGTTACATTTTTAGGAAGTAATTTTACAGAAAATTAAAAAATTTCACTATCCTGTTACATACAGCACAATTGAAAACACAATGAGTAAATCTCCCTGATTTTTGACATACTGACCTCATGCATAGCAAGGTTCTGCAGAATATTCCTCACAGTCTGCCAAATGTCTTCACAGAGATCTTTCATAATTTTTGATGCATCGGGCTTTGAATGTGGTCCAGATAACTTGAGACTCCTTGATTGGCAGCTCTGAAGCAAAATAGAGAAACCATTTATCAGTCTCAAAGTAGCTAGAGATCCTACACAGGTGTCCAAAACTACTTAATCCTTCTGCTTGTGCTTCTGATGATGATGAAAATGAGATGAGATGAGACTTTCCCAAATCTGATCTAGTATACTTTTTCTGACACTCTGGAAACATGAGAGGAAAATGAGCCCTTCTCTAAACCTTATCTTCAAATCAATTTTGAGTTCACTAGGGCACTCTTAAATTACTTCTTTGCGAACTCCATGTATAACACCAGCTACCAAGCTTCACAGGTTAAGGGTACAGTCCTTCTGAAGACAGATGCCAAGTGTGTGTGGGGTTCCCAGGGCCACTTCTAACCAGCTGGTTACAAATTCCAGTACTTCTGTTGCCCCCTCAGGACACAAGCCATAAGTTCAGGGATTCCCACGATATCTTCACCTCTGACCAAACAAACAGCTAAATAATTTCCTAGAACAACTCACAGAAATGATGAGTTTTGTTATTATAGAACATACCAAAAAGATAAAAATCAGAAACAGTCAAGATGAGAAACACGTAAGGCAAAATCTAGGGGGGTTCCCAAATTCCGGGCTTCCATGTCTCCAGGGATGTGTCAGCCTCCTAGCACACTGATATACTCAGAATACTGTCCCTCAGGGGAGCTGATCCAGCTTCTTTGTCTGGAGTCTTTATAGTCTTCCTGGAGTGGCCAGCCCTCCACCCCCAACAGAATGACCCCAATCACTCAGGAAATTCCAAGGATTTAAAAGTTACCTCTCAGGAATCTGGACAAAGATGAGCTAAATTATTTATTACATACAGCCAAATTACTTCTTATTATCTAGCATATTTATAAGTATTATAGGTCACAGGTTAAATATTCATAATCATTTACCTCCCACATATTCCTTGGGAGTAGGGGGCAAAGCACAAACCAAAGTCAGTTTTTTTTCTAAAGTTATTAAAACCATAACCTTGGCTCAAGTTTTGTTGGTCCATAATCATTATCTTCAAGAAATGATATTTTAAAGTGAAATGCCTAGGAAAAGCACAGGGTGCATATTGTTTTACAACTTGCTTTTGATGCTTAACGTATATTCATATGTCATCTAAATCCATCTCATTCCTATAGACTTTACATAAAACACGGAGTCTGTATTCTACCCATACCTCTGCTTCTAAAAGTTACTGTAATTTTAGGGAGATTAAGTGGAATTGTCGTAGGATGCATTTTATAACTGAAACCTGGGTATAAACAATAGAACCATTCAAGTAAGCTTTGAGAATTGACTTTTATATGTGACCAAGAAAGAGGGGTCGCTATGAGTCGGGTTTGACTCGACAGCACATAACAACAAAAGCAAGCTAAAAAAAAAGTATTAAAATTATTATTATTTTTTTCAACCAGGAACAAGTAAAAGAAAAAAAAAAAAAAAAAAAAAAAAGTTGTAATTATAGTTGTAATTATAAATGGAAGCTGAGAAAAAGAAACTATAAATTAGATATACAGGATCATTTCTGGTAAATATTTTTCTGTATAGAATATTGAGGTCTTTGCAAAGGATTATACTTCATTTGTTTTACTTCGTATCTTTGTAATGTGAAAGAGCTCAGAGACCTGCAATAGTGTAAGGTACTATGACATGGCAATTGTCTGTCAGAAAATGAAAGGAGAATGTTAGGCGACCCAAAGGGGTCATCAAGACTAAAATCCCTCCTTTTTCTAGATGGCAAAACCAAACTGTTTAGATGTATTGATTTACCCAAAGTCACACAGCTAAGGAGTAACAGTTCTGGAACAAGAACCGAGTCCCTAAGCCTTCTAGCAAAATGTTATCTACCTACTTTTTCCCTACTACTAAAAACAAAGGTACACCTTTGCCTAGACTACTCATGAAAGGAGGATTGGGCAATCTACTTCCAAGACATTTGGTCATTCAGTCCATTCTAGTGACCAAGAAGAGGGCAAATTTTGGCTGTGTTTCTTAGAAACACTATTTGATGGGGTTGTTCCATCTGGACTTTGCTAGTGTAAAAATTTAAACCAACCCACAAACTGTTACAAAGTTTGGTAAGATTCAAATAACTCCAATTTTGCTATATAGTTCAATTGTACTTTTGTTTCTATATTTTGTACTGACTTTCCAAATAAGAGTTTACATGTATGTTTTCCCAAAATTAAGCAATTCAGAAGTATATAAAGTTTTATCTGCCCAGTCCGTTTTCCAGGACACAAGTCAGGTCATTTTTATATACATACCAATATATACAGTACATGTACACATATTCCCACCTTGTGGAGTTCTTGGACTATTCTATACATAGCGCCTAGTAACTTTTAGCATTTAATATATATGATGAGTCCATTCTTCTATGGGTGGATACTTAGTATGTTTTAATGTGTGTGTGGGTAGATGGATGGTCAGTCCGTGAGCAGTACAAATGTTTGTATGCTCAGCTATTAACTAAAGACTGGAGATTCTGATCCACCCAGTGGTACCTTGGATGAAAGGTCTGGTGCGTTACTGCTGAAAAATCAGCCTTGAAAATCCTAGGAAGCACAATTCTACTGTGACACAGCTGGGGTTGCCATGAATTAGATTCAACTTGATGGTGATCCCTGGTGGCACAGTAATGAAGTACTTGGCTATTAACCAAAAAGTTGGCACCTTCTAACAGCTCCATGAAGAATACAGCCTAGGAAACCCTATGGGGCCCTTGTACTCTGCCATTTAGGGTCATTATGAGTCACAGTCAACAGCATGCAACACAGTGTATATACACCAATCTTTTACCTTATTTGGAAAGTTCAAGTTTTACTCAAATATTCGAGTACATAGGAAAAATTATAAAACACCCTTTCCATAAAAGGATACATTTATGATATATCTAACAGGATTTCTATTTAGCTGGACTTTCCAGGGACACTGGAATTGCCTATCACTCAGAGCTGGACATATTCTCACATTCATGTTTAGAATGCAGTAAACTATGCATAGGTCAACTATGACTTTTCTGTCATCTTTATACCTTTACTTTTAAAGTAAAATTGTGATTCTTTCCTTAATATATAAAACCAAACATAGGAAATATAAATAATACCCCCATGAAAACATGTTGCAAATTTTAACGCATTTAGGCATGAAACCTCTATGTTTTTCCCAGTTTCCTTTCTCTCTTACCACTAGTACTAATTGGAACTAGTCATAAGCAAGAATCATGGTAAACTAAAAAAAAGCAGCAAGAAAAACCTTGTTTAATTTGGTCCAACCTATACCATGGTGAGATAAAAATGAGTAATTTGTCCTACCCATTGTCGCAAGCCCATAATCTATAAGAATATAAAGTCATTTTGTGAAAAGAAAAAAGACTTTTTGTAGCAAAACAAGATAGTGTTCTAGTCTTGACTGTCGTTTTTACTGCCTTCCTAGTGGCTGTGACAAAGGCAGCCCTAGAATGTTCTCACCATTGGCTAGCCCTGACAGAATCATCGGAGGCACTATCTTTGCCAAGTCTGTAATACTGAGTGAGTTAGAAATCCTAGCTCTCTCCAAAATGTAGCTGTCTTCTTTGTGATCTGCCATTTTCCCTAGAAAGCCACAATCAGAGGTAGGCTATGGCATTAACCAGACTACCTTTTAAACAAAAAGTGTGACTAACAGGTCACTGTGTCCCTAGAATACTATTCTGTATTACAGATACAGTGCTATTTTGGCCTTTGAGTAATTTTTCTCATTATACAATCATAGAGCTAGTAAAGAGGTAGTAAGGAACCATCTGAATCTATCAGATAGGCTTTTAGAAAAAATAGGAAGCCACCCTTGAGAGTGAAGAATTTATGCTACTTTCAAAATATACCTTTAAAAGGAGAATTTGAAGGAAGACCTTTGGCAGTTAGATTGAAAAAAAGCTCACTGCCATCGACTCATAGTGACCCCTCCTTGAGTTTTCGAGGAGTTATCACTACAGAAGTAGAATTACTTAGGTACTGACTTTTTTTTTTTTTTTTGGTCATATGTGGCAACAGATTAGATAAAACCCTTCACTTAGAGATAATATTCATAAACTATGTATCTCATCGGACAGTTATTCCCATTTATTTAGACCTACAAAGGCTTGGAAAAAGTAAGATTTCCTTTTTACCCTGAATTTTTCTCATAGCTCTTGAAAAACAGTAATATATTACGCTTGGTAAATGAAATTTTAAATGAAGTAAACCAAAAAAGAGTAATAATTCCTCACCTAAGGTACTAACTTAAATTCCAAACTACCAAAATCTATCTTTGGAGGGGACATTTGCTAAGATTAAGGAAGAAATACTTTGAGATAATCTAATTAGAGTGCTAAGTTTCACTAAAACTTTTTTTCACACAAATGAAACTTGGTCTGGATGTCAGTGTTTAATTGTGTTCTATAATTACACAGTTTCAAAGTCATGCTTCTAAAAACTTGTTGCTAACTATCTTGTGCATTCTTCAAGTTAATGCTATGAATGTTGTTGACTGCTAAGTAACCATAGTAGAATCTGTATTTTCCCCTTGCACTGGAGTAGCAAGTATAGTTCACTACTTTTTCTAAAATTCCACAGAGCATGTGTGTGGTGTATGGAGTGGGGTGGCTATCTGCCCGTCTAGTATATTGCTAATCTCTATGCCACATCCTTTAGGGAGAGGAAGCAAAAAACATTCCTGGTGAATCTGTCACAGAAGAACAATTTACTGATGAAGAAGGCAACCTCATCACCAGAAAAGTAATAATCAGTGGAATTTCATGCTTTTGTTGGAATTAAAAAAAAAAAAAAAACTTCTAGTCATGTGCTGTAGTATCACCTTTTGAAAATGAAAAAAGACAAATCTCTACTTTTCATTGTTGCTTCCTACAGATCACTCGGAAAGTAATAAGACGAATTGTTATCCCACAAGAGAGAAAACATGATGACGTGGTAATGGAGAGGGATTGCCATGGAGAAAGTAGACGATAAAAGCTTTGTGAACTCTCTAGAAAATGCTGCTAACAGGCTGGCCTACACCGTGTAGCAGCCTAAAGTGTTTGCTGCTTTGACGTGTTGTGCATTTGATGAGGCTCAAAGAAAAACACTTTTCTTCTTGATGTTCTTTAATGTGGTTTCTAAAATTATCTTCAGAGTTCTCACAGAGATAATTTCATCTATGGGGGGATAGTTTCGGAGAGAAAAAATAAAAACCCTCCACTACCACCTAATCCTTTGGTGACACCCATCCCCCACCCAGTGCTGTATGTGCAGCTGAGTGCCTGATCCTAACACTAATGTAAAGCATTCCTTTAGAACAAATTCATGGGCATAATGTTACAGAAAATAAAACTCACTACAGTGGAGTCGATTCAACTCATAGCCACCTCTCCTTGGGTTTCCAAGGCAGTATCACTACGGAATTAGATTGTCCTATCTTCCTTTGGAGGACTGGCTGGTGGGTTTGAACCTCCAGCCTTCTGGTTAGCCGTCAAATGCCTTTGGCACTATGCCACTGTAGAAACTTCAGTCCAAGACCTTTATATCAAACCTGTAACTTTCCCTTTCAACATATTCTGCCAAGGAATATGAATTTCCCCATCTTAACCTAAGAAGTATTTCCCTACTTGGATTTGTAACAATTTCCTCTCATGGGTTTGTAAAACCCCATTTCCTCTGTGCTAGTTAGAGAACCAAACTCATCACTGAGCACTGTAACTTAGAAAATGAGTTCACATGTCTGGTTATTTTTCATTTCTTTTTCTCAAGATCTTTTTTCTATTTAAAAATAGAAACTTCAATAGCCTACTTATACATAAGGAAAAAAGTGAACTGAAACTTTCTCACAAGGACTAAATCAGAAAATTGGGACGGTCACAGTGTTTCCCGTGGTCCTAGGGTAAAACGCCCTTCAACAGCATTTCCATGCTTCTTATTTCTTCACTGAGGCATTTCAGTCTCATGATAAAAGATCACCTAAAACTCTACTGGCTTAAAAAGCTGTAAATTATATTTTTAAAATTACTAACCTACTGAATTTTTGTGAAGTACAGTTATATTGTGTTCATTTTGATGGTAATCTCTAGCTTGCCTTGATGATACTAAGCTGTGTGGCTAAGCGGAATAGAGGTTGTATTTCTGTAATGTAAAGTGACAAAGTGCTTTAAAATGCTTTTCACTTATTATTCTAATCCAGCCTCAAGGGACCAGAATGGGAACTGCTTTATAACTAAAACTCTTTGGCCATGAAATCTTAATACATGCATTCCTTTTAAAGCAGGGAGAAGGTTATAAGGTGAAGACAAAGAAAGAAATCCGGCCGGTGGAAAAGAAGAGCTACTCCTAACAGTAAACGGTCAGTCAAGGCGCTAAATGTGCTCATTTCTACAACAGTCTGACTTAAGTTACTGTGAAACTTTTAAGTTGCCACCAAACATATGATTCAGCTTTGAAAATTAAATATGAACTTGATAGAGTTTTTCTTTAATGTTATGTATGTATCTATGTAGACACTAAAACTTGACTATGGTTCACAGTCCATAAACTTTCTTCTCACAAATGAGTCAAGAATTTAAACGTAAAGTATATTTGCAGAAGCACATGTAAATAGTGATTTTTGAATCTTCTCTAAGAGCTAAGGCTCATTATGAAACAGTGTTGTTGTTATATGCCGTCGAGTTGGACCCGACTCATAGCGACTCCTCCCTTGGGTTTCCGAGGCGGTATTACTACAGAAGTAGATTGACCAACCTTCTTTCCGAGGGGTGGCTGGTGAGTTTGAATGTCTAACAGGAACATTCCTTGAAAACAAATAATTCTACATGTACACGCTGATCCAGCCTTTCATTTTTTAGCAAAGAAACAGCTGAGAATGTGCTTCAGATAAAATATAGTGGTTGCCAAGTTTAAATCAGGAGCTCTGGTAATGTAGTGCCTAATGCACTTGGCTGCTAACCAGAAGGCTGGTGGTTCAAACCCACCATCCTCTCCTCGGGAGGAAGATGGGGCAATCTACTTCCGTAGTGATACTGCCTCGGAAACCCAAGGAGGGGTCGATGGCACGTAACAACAAGTTTAAATCATCTAAATTTCTCTTTACTACTTTAATCTATTTAATTTGCTTTGGTTTATATTCTGTATATAAAGGTACTCTTTGTTGTTTAATGTTACGTGAGCTTTGTTTACAGAGCAGGACATTTTTCTTTAGCATTGATGATGGATTGTTTTCTAAAGATTTTACTTTGTTCTGTTTCTTTCTACATAGGTAAAATGAGAAAGCTCCCTGCCATTGAGTTGATTCTGACTCGTAGTGACCCCCATTGGTTTTCCAAGGTGGTAAATCTTTACAGAAGTAGAGTGCTCCCTCTTCCAGGGAGCAGCTAGTGGGTTTGAGCTGCCAGCTGTCTGGTTAGCAGTCAAATGCCTTAGGCACTGCGTCAGCAGAGGTCGCTAAAATTAGAAAGGTCATTTGGAATAAAAAAGCAGATAGTTTTGAAAAGTACTACATGTTTGTAAGGTAAAGTAGGGTCATTCTTCAGAGCTGTTCACCAGTAATCCTCTTAGTCCCATAGAAAAGATTTCAGTTTTCCCTTTAATATGTTAGCTGTTATCCAATGATCAGATCCTGGTATTTGGAATTCACAGATAAGAAATTGAGAAATCATCTAGTCTCATTGCCCCTGATTTTATAGGTAAAGTAACTAAGGCCCAAATAAATTCTTAATTCCCCTATAACACCTTGTCATTCCTTTATTCAGTCAGATTTATTTCATCTCCTCTCTGTGAGACTGGTTAGGTACTGGGAATTCATCAGTAAACTATACTAGTGTGGTACTTGCATACTTGCCCCTTACCCTCACTAAGTTTAGGCTTTGGGGATTTAATGGCACTGTGAACACTACTAGGAATAGTAGAGTGTTCTGGAAATATAAGTGTTTACTATATATACTCTTCCAAGTGTTTTATGTGTGTTCTTCACATAAATGAAGAAACAGGCTCCTAGCATTTCTGTCAACTGACCCAAGGTCATATAGATAAGAAAGATACAACTCTATCAGACTATCTCTATAAACAACACTCTCAATCACATTAAAGACTTGACCTGAGTCAGAAGTGGTAAGTTTCCTTTAGGCAGTGATGTTTGAGCTCAGTTTTAAAGGATAAATAGAAATCAACTAGGTTAGGGGTGGGAAGTTTGATAATGTTTGAGGTAGACTTCTAAGGCACAGGTTGTGGGAAGTCCAGAAAGTAGGAAGAAACAGGAAAGAAAGAACAGGTCAGTGCGGCTGGCTGGAGAATTTTGCCACTGTGTCTAGAGCGATAGGGAGAATCAAAACCTTCAGACCTCATGATCCTTGCTGCAAGGAATCTGGTCTTTATCCTAAAAGCTGTGGGAAATCATTGAAGGGTTTTAGTTGAATATGATATAACTTATGTTCTGTATCACTCACTGTGCTGCCGGATTGTTGTTGTTGTGTGCCATTGACTCGGACCCGACTCATAGTGACCCCTCCTTGGGTTTCCGAGGCAGTATCACTACAAAAGTAGGCTGCTCAGCCTTCCTTCCAAGGACTGGCTGGTGAGTTTGAACCGCCAGCCTTCTGGTTAACAGTCAAGTGCCTTAGGCACTATGCCATTGGAAGAGCAAAAATAGATAAGCAGAAACTCTTTTAAAAGACTGCTATAGATGGAGAGAGTTAGGCTGAAACAAGAGATATTGACACAACTTGTTTATTGGATGAGAAGATGAGCAATGAGAAAATTAAGGGTAACTTCACTATAACAATATCTAAAATGAAGTCACCTTTTAAGCATGTCCTGTTGTTTAACGTGGTGGAAAATGTGCACATATAATAAATTAATAAACACTAAGCCTGATTTTGGTGTCTTGAATGTTAGAATAAAGTGAAATTAGAAAAGAATTCAGTTGGCTTTAGTATACCACTGTACTCAATCAGCACCTTGTTCTCAATCATAGACCCAGACTTTGAGTGGGAAAGAACAAAAATCACCTACTGCAGCAGAGCCGTTTTCCTGGAGTGGCTTATATACCTAATATCTGTGAATAAATACTAAGTGTTGATGCTACCTTAAGAGTTTGTGTTGGAAGGAAGGAATGATGATTTGACCACAAGTGTCCTTTTACCCTCCAGGGTGCTGTTTACCTTGTATAAATGAACTGAGGAACTTAGTCCAAGGATATAGCCTGGGATTCCATGATACTGAATGTATGTTCTGGAGAAATCAATTAGCAAATATATTGAGATATTTTTGTAGCCTTACTGACTACCCTGTAGTTTGTTTCTTTGTTTTTTGGGGTTTGTGGGGGACTGTTTAAACAGAACCACCAAGCAAGTGGGGTGCTAACCAATTTCACTGATTCTCAGATGTTGTTAGCTGCAGTTGAGTCCGTTTCAACCCATAGCAACTCTACGTACAACAAAATGAAACACTGCTCAGTCCGACATCATTCTCACAGTCTTTGCTACACTTGGGCCGATCATTGCAGGCACTTTGTCAATCCATCCTGTTGAGGGTCACCCTTTACTTTACCACACATGATTATCCTTCTCCGGGGACTGGTCCTTTTGAAAACATGACTAAAGTACAAGAAATGAAGTCTGGCCATTCTTGCTTCTAATGAGCATTCAGCTGTACTTCTTTCAAACCACATTCTTAGTTCTCCACATTCTTAGTTCTTCTGGCAGTCCATGGTATATTCAGTATTCTTAGCCAGCACCACAATTCAAATACATCAATTCTTCTGTAGTCTTCCTTATTCTTATTCATTGGCCAACTTTCAAATGCATTTGAGGCCATAGAAAAGACAATGCTTGGGTTGTATGAAAGTCATGTCCTTGCTCTTCAACACTTTAAATAGGTCTTTTGCAGCCTATTTGCCCAATGCAATATGTTGTTTGATTTCTTTTCTTGACTGCTGCTCGCATGGGCTTTGATTGTGAATCCAAGTAAATGAAATCCTTGACAGCCTCAACCTTATCTCCATTACCATGTTGTTACTTATTGGTGCAGTTGTGAGGATTTTTGTTTCTTTATGTTGAGGTGTAATTCATAGTGAAGGTTGTAGTCTTTGATCTTCTTCATCATTAAATGCCTTAAGTCCTCTTTGCTCTCAGCAAACAAAGTTGTGTCATATCTGCAAATCTCAGGTTGTTAGTAAGGTCTTTCTCCCATCCTGATGCTGTGTTTTTCTTCTCAGTTCATTTGTTCAACATACAGATTGAATTAGTACAGTAAAAGGATACAATCCTGACACACACCGTTCCTGATTTTAAATCATGCAGTATTCCCTTGTTCTTTTTGAAGGAATGCCTCTTGGTTTATGTACAGGTTCCTCATGAACACAATAAGATGGTCTGGAATTCCCATTCTTCATAATGTTATCCCTAATTTATTGTGATCTATATAGTTGAATGCCTTTGTACCATCACTAAAACACAGGTATACACTTTTCTGGTATTCTTTGCTTTCAGCAAAGATCCATCTGACATCAGCAATGTTATCTTTCATGCCACATGGCCTTCTGGATCTGGGATGAATTTTTAGCAGTTTGCTGTTGATGTACTGCTGCAACTGTTTTTTGAATTATCCGTAAAACTTTACTTACAGGTGATACTAATGATATTGTTCGATAATTTCCACATTCTGTGGGATCACCTTTCTTTGGAATGGACACAAATATGGATCTCTTCCAAAAGGTTAGCCAGATATTTGTTCTCCAAACTTCTTGGCATAGACAAGTGAGCACCTCCACCATTGCATCCCTTTTTAGCAATATCTCAGTGGATATTCTGTCAATTCCTTGGACCTTGTTTTTCACCAGTGCCTTCAGTGTATTTTTTACTTCTTGTTTCAATACCATCAGTTCTTGATCATATCTTCTTTTGATGCTGCCTGATATTTTTCCCATAAAATCATTCAGTATTGCAACTTGGGTCTTTCATATTTTTTCTTCAATTCTTTCCTTTAAGCTTCAGAAATGTTGAGTATGTTCTTTCCTTTTGGTTTTCTAATGCCAGGTCTTTGCACATTACTTTGCTTTCTCAAGCCACCAGTTGAAGTCTTCTATTCAGCTCTTTGACATCATCATTTCTTCTATTTGCTTTAGTTACTCTCCATTCAAGAACAAGTTTCGGAGTCGCTTATGACATCCACTTTGGTCATTTCTTCCTTTCCTGTCTTTTTAGTGAAGTTTTGCTTTCTTCATGTATGATGTCCTTGATGTCATCCCATATCCCCTCTGTTCTTCAGTCACTACTGTTCAGTCAGTCCTTCAGATGGTCTCTAAATTCAAGTGGGATATACTCAAGTTTTTATTTTGGCTCTTGCGGACTTTTAATTTTTCTCAGCTTAAACTTACATACAAGCAACTGATTGTCTATTCCAAGTCAACCTCTGGCCTTGTTCTAACTGATGATATTGAGCTTCTCCATCATCTCTTTCCATAGATGTAGTTGATTTATTTCCTGTGTATTCTATCTGGTGAGATACATGCGTGTAGTCTCCATTTTTTGTTGTTCAAGAAAGGCATTTGCAATGAATAATTAGCTGGCCTTGCACAATTCTATCATACAATCTCCAGAGTTAATTTTGTCACCAAGGCCATATTTTCCAACTTTCACATTCCAATCACCAGTCATTATCAATGAGTCTTGATTGCATGTGCCATCAGTTTCAAACTGCAGAAGTTGGTAAAAATCTTCAACTTCTGCATCTTTGGCTTTAGTGGTTGGTGTTTAAGTTTGAATAAATTTTCAGGTAGTCACATCAAACTTTTACTTCCCATTTTAGAGCCAGTTGAATTTTGAGCTATGTGAACCCTGCACCTGCTTTTCTTTAATAGTGAGTCACAGCCATCTTACATTTAAGAGAAGGGAAAAGCCAATGGCTTAAAATAATGAAGATCTGAATAGTAATATACATACCAAATATTTATATAGGATGTAGTGATCTATAGTTTATAAAGTGCTTTCACTTTTTTTGTCCTATTTAATCCTTCAAACAAGCCTTGAGACAGCTTAGGCCAGTTTTGTTTGCCATCTTTTACGGATGAGGATCCTAAGGTCAGGAAGCTTGTATACTCACACAAGTCCTTGGTAGAGCTAGGACTTAATACCAGTATTACTGATGGTCAACCCATTGTTCATCCCATTACACTAATCTGTCTTCTAAAATAATTTATTGTTAGTGTTGTTGTTAGTAGTAGTAACTTAATTTTTTATCAAATGATTACTGTATATCAGGCATAAAGTAAGACCTGTATGTTACCTCACGTAATCTCCAAGACAATATTCTCAGTAAAGTACTACTATTCCCTTTTTATAATAAAGAAACAGAGGTTTAGAAATGTTTAATGATTTTCCCAAGGAGCACAAAGGAATCAAATTTTATCCCATCCAGAACCTAAGTTAATTGCTACTCATGTTGTTGTTATGTGCTGTTAAGTCGGACCCAATTCATAGTGACCCCTCCTTGGGTTTCTGAGGTGGTATCACTACGGGAGTAGATTGCCCTTCCTTCCGAGGGAGTGGGTGGTACATTTAAACCTCCAGCCTTCTGGTTAGCTGTCAAGTGCCTTAGGCACTACACTACCAGCTCCCACTTATTACTCATAGCAATAGTTAAATAGTATTTGGTGGTTACTAGAGATGAAAAAACTTTTAATCAAATGCATGTACAAAGACAACCCATAGTGAATTTCTTTATACTCTACACAGTGAGGGGAAAAAAAAACTACATAGTTTTTGTTCTTTTTTAAAACAATGTGAAACTTCCTTTTTAAGGTTTCCTTTATCTCCAAATTTTTACTTCAAATACCAAGAGAGATGATTAGTAGGTCATGGCAAGAGAAGTTCCGCAGATATAAGCCCTGACTTTGGAATGGTGTATTTTTCCCTTGAACAAAACCTCCGTGGTCCCTGCTCATCAGGATCTCTCAGTAGGGAAGGGGGAAAGACATGGGACAGATATTTAATTGCTAAAAATACAAAGTCTAGGTCCAGTGAGAAATTAGTTTGCAAACCTCTTTGGGCTTGAGAGCTGGTATCTCTGAAGCCATAGCATAGTGCCAGCTATGAAATGAATGAGGAAGAAAAAAAGAGGACTCCAAATAAAGAGTATACAGCATGTTCACGGGCATTGAGGTGGGAAGAATCCTACCCTATTTGAGGAAATGAGAGATGACAGTGTGACCAGGGCCCGGCAAGCTGCTGCTGGATGAGGTAGACCTAAAATGAGTATGACCAGTTAGAACGTTCCTTCTTTAGTCCAACTAAGCCATAATAGGAGCATGGGCTAGGACCTGGGCAGTGGTTTTAAGAAAATCAACAACAGATAGGAAGGGTTGAATCAAGAAAGCCTTCCAGGTTTCTGGCTTAAGCAACTGGGTACTAGAAGAACAAGCCTAAGTAGAAGAGGAATAGGTTTTAGGTTTTAGGAAAAATATCAGGCTTTCAGATTTGGTCTTGTTGAGTTGGAGGTACTTAGGAGATATTCAAAGTATTTATTTCAGATACACAAGTCTGGACCTCTGAGAAGATGTTGATGATGGACATGTAAAAGTGTGAGAGTCATCACTAAAGAAATGAGTATTGAACACCAGAGAACAGAGATGATTATCTATGGAGAAAGCTAAAGTGCACAGAGAAGGGACTCAGGATTAAGCCCTAAGGAACAATATTTTGAGAAGAGCTAGAACTTTACTGCATCCTTCCTAAAAAATCTCCAACCATGATGCTCCTTAATTTCTTCTGCTAGATTCTAAGATGTTTTAGATATGTCCTTTACTCCAATCTAAAATTGCCTTCATGGTCAGCTTCAGCCCTCTAGCATATTTATTTGGTTCTAATAAAATATAGTTTAACCTATACAGTTTCATATCAGTGGATGAGAGAAACTTTTCTATAACAGGATGCAAATTAACTGATCAGCTTCATTTAGTGACCACATACACTTAGATCTCCTTTGACTTCTTATCAGCCCCTCATTTGAGACAACAACTACCCACTGTAACTTTACAGCCTAGTCCAATAGGTAAATTTGATCATAATTAATAGAAATCAAATACAACTACCATAAAAGATAAGGGAATCCAGTGTGAGATATAATTAACTTCAAAAGAGGAGACCTTGCAAAATTTCTTGGAAGTAAATATTTGAACTGGCTCTTAAAGAAAGTAGAATTTTTTTTTGAGACAGGGCAGCATGGAGGAACATATATACCATGCTCAGAAGTTTGGCTTTTATCCTGGAAACAGTGTAGTACCACTGAAATGGTAGAAAACTAATAAGATCAAATATATATTGGATAACCCTAGTAGTAGTATAGAGAATTAGGGGAGAAGAGAAATTGGACACAAGGAACTTAGTTAGGAGACATGGATGAAGGACTGAATTAGGGCAGAGAGACTGGAAAGTAGAGGTCATATATGAGTAACCTTTTAGAAATAGAATCACCAGATTAATTTTATATGGGGAGGGAGGGAAGAATGAGAATTAAAAATGATACCAGAATTACCAGCTTGGGTAACTAACTAAATGTAATCATTAACAAAAAAAAATAGACCTAAGACCACAAAACCACCACCCATCTCTCAGTTTGTTGTACTGTGGAGGCTTGGATATTGTGATGCTGGAAGCTTTACCACCAGTATTTCCACAACCATCAGAGTCACCTGTGATGGAAAAGTTTCAATGAAGCTTCCAGACTGAGACAGATAGGAAGAAATTCTTAGTGATCTATTTCTAAAAATTAGCCAGTGAAAACCCTATGAATCAAAATAAAATATTGTCCAATATAGTGCTGGAAGATGAGCCCCTAGGTTAAAAGACACTCAATCATACCAGTGATTGTGAAGATAGTGTA
>NW_006921603.1:6158206-6165153 GCF_000298275.1 Orycteropus afer afer | reverse complement strand
TGTTTCTCAAAATAAAATTTTAAAAAATTGTAGTGAAATAGCTAAAAAGAATTACTTTTGCCTAAACTGGTTTCCAGAGTTGGTTTCTCCTATCTTGAAAGGCATGTAAAACCCGAAGACAGGCAGATTCCTAAATGAAAATGGTTCTATCTCATATCTATGATCTAAACCTGGAAAGGCAAAATGATTGAAACTTCTTTCTGAAATGTCATCTTAATGTCTTCTGCTCCCATGCGTCCCCCATCAGATGGCGCTCTCATCACAGTACAGAGAGATGCTCTTTCATAACAGACAGACATTACTCAGCCAAGGCATTCATACTTTCTGTGCAACACTCTACTTGGTACAAAGTCTTTTGTTCAACAAATAGCCATCCTGCACCTACGTGGCTGGGCCCTACACACCCTGATTCCATGACTGAGTATGAGATTTATTTGGGGAATGAAAGGGGAACTAACACCTTTCTTTTCAAACTATTACCCAAATCATACTCAAATATAAATAAGCATAATAGCATTTTTAGGAATTATAGAAACATAGCTACTATTTCCAGAAAGATAACTGCTTGCACTGAGAAAGAACTTCTTAATACAAAATCAACCCAGAATGTTGGAATGAATTTTACAAGAGATAAAGCAAAATAGCAAAAGTTCAACTGGATTGTGGTGATGACTGCACATCTATATAAATTTACTAAAAATTATCAATCTGCATATTTATAATTGGTGAAATCTATGCTTTATAAATTATATATCAATAATATAATTGAGGAGATTTCAATAGAAAAAAAAATTGCTGAGGATTCTTCCTAAGAAAATAGGACCCATCTGGTATCATCATGGGAGTATCTAAGAAGCCTAGTGCCTGGAAGATTAGGATTAAGTGGTTAAAACATAGGTGAGAAAATCCTGATCTTCTCTTCTTTGCCCCGCCTCCGGCACGTGACTTGCCCAGATGAGGCACCTTCCTTCTCTGGTACCTCTGCAGAGACTTTGGAGGGGGACTAGTGTTGGAATCGCCCCAGCAGGAATTGATATTTTGATGTTCTTGGCTTCCTGACTTAGTGAGCTGGGGCATGGAGTTTAGTAGCACTTTTAATACAAAAAAGGAAGTCAGAACGATAGTGAGGCAGACAGAGGAATGGAATACATCATGTTTATGTCAGTTATGGGATTGATGAGTGACCCATCTAAAGAGAAGGAGACTTATCTGGGGTAAATAAATAACTTCAAGGTCATTGGGAAATCTCCTGGACCCCAACAGGTATGGAATATGGAATTCTAAAGGTTCTCCTATACCTGCCAAACAGTGTATAACCTACATGTGAGTGAATAGGATTGTTCCTAAAATTGTTCTTGCCTTATTCAAGGTTTTTTTTTTTTAAAAAAAAAATAAGGGCTGTGTCTTGTTCTCAGGCATTCAAAGCATTTGTCAGCTTTTCACTCTGAATGAGAAGGACTGTACATAGGCAAAACTGTATTTTATGGAGGAGTTCATACCAAGAACAGTAGTACACAGAAGTAAGATAAACCTCTGCTGAGGAATATTAATTTATTTTGATATATTAAGACCGGATGTAAAACACTGATGTTTATAGAGGCATCATCTGGTAAGACAAGACATTCTGGGTGGAGCCTCCTTAAAAAAACCTCAAAATTTATTTACCTCACTCATGGCTAATGGAGGGCAAGAAGTACATTTTGTAGTAGTAGAATATAGAGGCTTTGACCTGTATATGGAGAAGCAATTTCTAAGTAATGCAACTCTGACACTAATTTTGAACACTTAGAGCAGCACTGGAGAACCAAAACATCCCCCAAAAGCCAACTTACAGAAAATACCATAGGTGGATGGCCTTAAAAACAGGGATTTATTCTCTAGGAGGCTGGAAGTCCAAAGTCAAAGGGCCAGCTCTAGGGGCTGGGTGAAGGCCCCTTGGCCTTGGGCTTCAGCTCTGCATCTTTCTCCTGGCCCGCTGAAGCTGGATGCATCTCTTAACTCAGGCAGCTGCTGGATGCTGACAAACCCAAGGTCAACAAGTAAAATAGCACAGTCTCAAGACTGACAGACAACATGGCAGGCTGCTGAATGAAGGCTCGGCTACATGCTGGGTCCAAGCGTGCCAAAAACCTCAGAGACCTTTCTCAAAGCTGACTTCTTGTAATACACTGGAAGCAGACCGCATCCCTAAGGCAGTTACTCAGCTGCACCATTACTTCTACTACGGAGTTGATTACCAGTCTCATCATAGGGAATAACTACCTCCAGCTGGTCAGCCAAATTGACGAGCATTTTAACTACCACAAGGGATAAATGACTAGAAACATACAAAAATGACTGAGATGGCTCTATCCTAACTCCATGTCCCTGGCCTTTTGTATCCAGAACACAGACCTCTGACTTTTGATGTCATCAGAAATTTCATTTTATAAATGACAAGACTGAGGCCCAATGAGCTGTAAATGGTTTTCCCAAGTATAGGAGCAAGCTTAGTATTCAGGGATACTAGAAGACCTTCCAGAAGAGAGTCTTTCCAACCCGATCCCTACACCACAGACACAATAAATGAGCAGTGTTCTGTAGCAATCACAGGGTCCCCTACACACAGTCACTATCTTTAAACAGCTTTCCAGTATACCTCAGGGTCTTGTTCTCACATGCATCCATCAGATAGCCTCAGTTGAAAGCATCATATTAAAGTACCCCATCAGGAAACAGAATGCTTGGACAAATTCTAGTAAATTAAGGAAAGAAAGCTAAACTGCTTACCTATTTTCTCTCTTTCTACAGGATCATGTGTTTTTACTGCCAGTATTGAGAAATCCACGGAAGAAAAGTCAGCAGGAAGTAAAAATTCATGGAGAAGGGTGTGTGTGTTTGCTGTTTCCACACATTTACCGCATGAATTTTTTTTTTTTTTAATTGCAAGGGGGAAAAAAAAAAAACCCACCCACATTTTAATTTAGCATGAGCCAATTTACAGAGCATGGAAACTCACTTTCATTCCCGGGATTGGCACGTGTGCAATTAGCAATGCAGTGTATATACAAGAAGCCATGCTGTTAACTGTTGATCTCAAGTAATTTGGTGTCATTTACAAAAGGAAGAAATTCCTGCCACCAGAAGGACAGGAGGAGATGGAATGATCAAATCATGGAGAAACACTAAAATTACTAAATCCACAACAGCTCGCCTTATTTTTCTTGGACCCAAACTGTCAGGGTATAAACACTATTTGTTTCTTTTTTAAAACATCGATAGTTTTGCTGTAAATAATAACACTGTACAAATTCTAACAGAAAAATAGAATTAATGTTGATAAGGCACTGCCTCTTAGAACACAAACAGAATATTGCAAATGCATTTAACATAATAGGGAGCTCAAGTGACTTCACCCTAGGAGGAGGAGGGAGGGGCTTGGGGGAGGGAGATCTTCACTGATTCTTGTATATTAGCGATTATAATGTTTGTATATGCAAAACTGCTAGCTTGATTTAAAAAAAAAAAACAAATCTTTAAAATCTGCTGCAAATTTAAATAATTCCCAAAATGAGGAATTCTGTAGTTCTGTGAAAATTTTTTCTTCAGAATACTAATATTTTGATGCATGTGTATCACGTTATTTTGATTAAATTTTTTCCAATTTTGCAAACACTACAGTATACTGCAACACAGAAGATTTTATCTGTAAACATAAAGCCCTTCATCTAATATTTGTTGCTATTGCAAATTTTTCAATGAAATTACCTAAAAAAGAAAAAAATAACCTATACAGTAGTTGCTTTAGGGGGAGGGGGGTGCTATCAGTTAGTGCTTAAAAGGGGGTACTGCTTGCCGCTTTAGAGGTGGATGGTGCTCATAAGAGGCCCCAGTTGGGGGTATTTAAAATGGACTGAACAGAAATTCTTAGCTAGTAGAATGGCAGCACGCTGTAAAATTATTACTGTATCGTGTACTGGCTTTAAGATGTAGACACCTTTCACTAAGCCAATCATTTGTAACCATTCTAGCAGTGTCATATTAGATTAATAAGGCTGCTGTGTTTAAAAGGGCATTTTTATTTGGGTTTTGGTGAAATTCTTTAATTTGTTGATTATATTCATATAAAATCAGCATTCATTGACACATAGCTCTAATGCCATATGTATGAAAAACCACACACTGGATGACCTAGTTGATTATTTAAGCATAAAATAAATTGTGTTAAACTCTTCACCTATCTGTGCACTATAGTGTCCTGTGTTCTCTGGCAAAGGTCATTGTCTAACCCCTTGTCTTCTTGTGAGGCCTGACTATAAAGCAGTTCTCCCCACCAGTTCTCCTCTTACCCCTGTGGTCACTAAAGGGATCATCTTGAACATTTAATTCTGCTCCTGCAAACTCCCCAACTTCCATAGGTTCTGTGCCTTTCATGAAGGAGCCAGGAAGTAAAGATTAACCGACAAGTAACTTTTGTCGACATCTGGTTCAGACTATCCCCCAAATCCTAGGAATTGGGACTTTTAACAGCCAGCATATCCAGAGATTGTAAACTGGCAAGCTCCAGGAACTATGCAGCCTGCAATTGTATTTAACCCATAAAACACATTTTTGTTCTGTTTTAAATGGACATTTATTGTCAGTGCTTACAAGCTGGGAGATTTCACATAATTATGTCTCTTGAAACACAAGGTTTAGCAACAAGAGTCCTCATTTCCATAAGGTTACAACCTATTAGGGAGCTCTGGGAGCATAGTGCCTAAGGCACTTAACTGCTAAGCAGAAAGCTGGCGGTTCAAAAACCCACCAGCCACTCCTAGGAAGGAAGGTTGGGCAATCTACTTCTGTAGTGATACTGCCTCAGAAACCCAAGGAGGGGTCATTTTGAGTCAGATCCAACCTTGACAGCACATAACAACAACACCACAACCTATTAGAGCCTTGTCACCTGCCCTTTCCAGGCACCACATTCCCAGCCATACCTCTTACATTTGTGTTTTCTCACAGGCCTGGTAGGCATCATAATTTCAAGTCCCTATACTAGACGATCTCAAAGGAAGGTGGGGCATTCTACTTCCGTAGTGATACTGCCTCAGAAACCCAAGGAGGGGTCGGTATGAGTCGAGTCCGACTCAACAGCACAAAGCAACAACAACATACTAGATGATAAGGAACCCTAATGGTACAAACAGTTAACAACTCGATGCCAGTCAAGAAGTTTGTGGTTCACCCTGAAAGGTGATCACCTTCAGCCAAACAACAGACAGGCCTGTAAAGTGAACACTCTTGAGGAACGTACTCCACAGAACATTTAACCATATGAGACCCAAAGCAAAACTCAGAAGGCAGGGAAGAACAACCAATGGATATGGGAAAGCCAGGGAGAAAGTAGGAAGAGTGCTGTTATATTGAAAGGACTGCAATTAATTAATATTAGGAAACAAAATGTGTTTAAAACTGTTGAATAGAAAACTAATTTGTTCTGTGAAGTTTCACCCAAATCACAATTCAGTTCACAAGCTCACACTGCCATGGAGTCAGATCCAACTCATAGCGACCCCTCCTCCTTGTTTTTGAGGCAGTATCACTACAGAAATAGATTGCCCAATCCTCCTTCCGAGGAGTGGCTGGTGGGTTTGAGCCACTAGCCTTCTGGCTGGCAGTCAAATGCCTTAGACTTGATGCCACAATATTCCTTTTTTAAAAAAAAAAAAAAACGTGGTTCAGACTCACGCAATGACTCTGGGGGAAAAGACCTGGCAATCTGCTCCTAAAGACTGCCACCTAGAAAACTCCTTGGGGAATTTCAACTCTGTCACATGGGGTCACTATGAATCAAAATGGACTCGGTGCTCAGTGACACCTAACAGCAACAACAGCACACTGGATGATAAAGCCTACAGGGGCATGTACCATGACCTTTAATTTTCATTCTAACCCAGAGCCTGGTTGGCAGTAGTAGCAGTAATCATTATTAAATGTTTACTGGGTGCCAGACTCTGTTCTAAGTACATTTATTAATTCACTCAGTCCATGTAACCACACTGTGAGCAGGTACTGTCTTTGGTAGTAGCAATCCCCATGTATATATTAAATGAGTGTTGAGCCATTCAGCAATGTCATGTTACCTGTCCATTAAGGATTATTGTCTAATGAAATGAGTTCCCAGTAAGGATTCAGTATCAATGCAGAAAACCTGAATGGAGAACCTACTTTGCATAAAAAAAGGGGCTAGACTACTTTGGGGAGCTCTGGTAGCGTAGTGCCTAAGGCACTTGACTGCTAACCAGAAGGCTGGTGGTTCAAACCCATCAGCCATGCCTCGGAAACCCAAAGAGGGGTCACTATGAGTCAGGTCCAAGTCGATGGCACGTAACAACAACAAGAAGAAGACTGATTTTGCATGGTGCCCCAAATCAAAGGAATACACCCCCTACCCCTGCATCAAAATAAAGATGAACATCATGAGACCCCCAAATGATTAAATAAAACTTGCCAAAAAAAGCTTCTTTGTAAAACAAGGATCAAAATCTAGGTTTCCTAATTTCCTATCTCAGAGTGATGAATTTCTGACTCAGCCCTTCACATAAAGACAAAAACACAATGCGTACTAAGTGAGTGATAGTTTATGTTTATAAACATATTTATAAACAGTTTATGTTTATAAACCTGAAAATTTGACTTTAGGAGTAAACAGGGATAAGAAATGGGATAAGCTTCAGGTCAAGCAACAGTTCATAAATTTACTCAGGTGTCCAATATACGAGTCAGGAGGACTTCTGGCAAGATGGTGGAATAGGCAGATGAGCGACCCAGACCCTCTCCAACAAAGCAACGAAAAACCCACTGAAACAGGATAATCCTGGAACCCTGAGCTTTGAAGGGAAGTTAAAGAAGTGGATTAAATACTGACTAATAGAAGAAACTGAATGAAAACAATGAACAAGGATATAAATGGAGCTACTGTC
>NW_006921603.1:6156955-6158106 GCF_000298275.1 Orycteropus afer afer | reverse complement strand
GAGATCAGCCAGGCAGCATTTGTGCAGGGAGAAAGCTCAGAAGGCAGGAATGCATAGGAAAGAAGGATAGGAAACAGAGTTGTTATATTGTGGGGATTACAATCAACGTCACAAAACAAAACGTGTTTGAACTATTGAATGGAAAATGAATTTGCTCTATAGACTGCCACCTAAATTACAAAAAGTTCAAAAAAAAAAAAAAAAGTGACATTGCTGTAGAGTGGGTAATGAATTCCACTTTGTAGAGGCTGAATTTGCAGTGCTGTCAATATTTGTCAATGATCTGGAAAACAGTCTGGGTTAGAGCTTTAAGTGTGGTTGTCTATGGTTGAGAAGTGAAAGAGCCTGAATGGATAGGATTGCCAGGGAGTTTACTAGGTTTGTGGTGGTGAGCAAGTTGCTTAACTTCTGTGCCTCAATTTCCTCATCTCTACTAGGGCTAATAATGGTAACATATCCCATTGTGTTTCTATGGGAATTAAATGAGTCAATACACATAAATTGCTTAAAACTGGTTGGCAAGCCCATAGTAAGTGTTAGCTTTTAGTAGTATTAAGAGAGGCAACTAGGGAGTCATGACTAGAACCTTGAAGAGCCCCAATAACAGAACCAAGTGGACTGAAAAAAGTAGCTGCCAGGGATGGTTGACTGAAAACAGGCGGAGAAGTCAGGAGTGCCACCCACCATCCTGTGCATGTGATGGGGGGTTACACTTGAGAACACTTGTAGTAGCCCTGGGAAATCACTCAAATGGATATTCTCATTCTTCTTCACTAAGAAATGAGCAGAGGCAGATTTAAAAAAGTAATAATAATCCCTGAGACTCCAGTTAATGACACGTCTGGATTTTTAACCTAGATGTCCTAATGCTGCTTCCAGGAAATCAGAGTTAGAGCTCTGACCAAAAATGCTTCATCCCACATTCAGGAAGTTGCCCCCCAGAAAATTTTCTCAGAGTTGATCTGGCATAGATATGGAAAACAAACAAGAAAAATAGTACATAAAAACATAGCGTTACCTGAAAAAAATAAAAATCTAACCAAAAACTGTAGCTTCAAGGTTAAGAGCTGAGTTCTACAGTCCAGCAGCTTGGCTTTCAATTCTGGCTTCGGCACACACTAACTGTATAACCTTGAGCTTCTTAATAAGCT
>NW_006921603.1:6152132-6154325 GCF_000298275.1 Orycteropus afer afer | reverse complement strand
CCTGCTTCTGCACCAACCAACCAATGATAGCAGCCAATGGCAGTGCAACCTACCCCAACTGCTCTACACAGACAGCTAACGGAGATCTGTGCACACATTCTCATCCTCTGTCATACCCACCAGGAGACAAGTGGGCAGTGCCTAAGTGTTGTCAAACTAGTGAAAAGAGTGACACACCAGCCCTGCTCACTCAGATATATCAAAACAGAATAAAGAAAGAAAGAAAGAAAGAAAATCCTGGGAGAATCACTTCAGCCAACAAATACAATTAAATACAAATACGATGACATTATGATGTCTTGGAAATGATAATACCAGTTCGCACAAAGAAGCAAGGTAAAGTAGTACAAACAAGGGACCAGAATACAGAGCCAGAAAACCTCCCTTAGGAAGAAGTGGTATTGCAATTACCTGATACGGAATTCAAAAGAATTATATTTAGGTACTTTCAATGGATTGAGAGACAGACCAAGGAAAACACAGACACATGAATCAGGATTTTATATGTACATTATTCGTGTATAAATGGATTGAATCAAACATGTTACCTATTTTCTAGTACAGCCTTTGGTCTGCCATCTTATAAAAATGTATTTAAGTTTTTCTTTGATTGACATTGCTGTAAAAAAATAAAAAATTAACTGTGGTAAATTCCTGATATTCTGATTTTCAGTTTTATAGTCTTGCCAAATTCCTGTATTTGTTAAAATGTATTATTACGATGGTATTGCCAAATTATGGCAATCTACTGGGCAAGATTATCTCACGACTTCTAGGAGGGGATCTACTTCTCCACGGAATATGAACCAGCCAGTCTTCTTTCCTGTCTAAGGAAGGTTTTGCCTTCATATCCTATGTTCCACCATGTCCATTTTGCTGTCTCCCTGTGGTTCCATCAGGATTGAGGTTTTATTTCAGGTCAAATAAGCAAAACAAGTTGTTTGCCTTCATTATGAACATCAGGTCTCTTTTGGATATGACAGGCACTTGAGAGAAGCCCAGAAATGAATCAGAGGAGTGGTATCAACATATGCTTCCAGTTTCTCTAAAGCAGCCAATAATTAAAAAAAATTCTTATGTGAGTGAGCCTTGGTATTTCTTGATTTGTTGAGTAAGCTCTGGCATATTAAAAGAAGTGTAATTTCCCATTTATATGGCACTGTTTCTCTTTCATATACTGGTGATCAAATAATCCAGAAGTAAACATTTTCATTATTCGAGACTACAGCTAAAACTTGAAGAATTCTTTAAATAATTAAAGACTCAAGGTGGTGATATGATTTTAAAAAAACAAAACAGTGGACGCTGACCAGCACTCTTAATAATAGGCCCAGTAGCTTTTCCTTCTTTAATTCAAGGCAGACAGTTCAAAAGAGGGTAAAGTGAAATTTATATCTGCTGTCCTCACTAACTGAAAACTATGTGTAATATGTACAATTCACATGACCTACAGTGAAGACATTGTTTATCGCTTGGCAGTTCCTGAGTTAGGCAACACACATCTTGAGGGGTGCATTTCTAATAGGACATCCCTAGGACTCCTCACCTGTTCCAAGGGTATTGCAAAGCAAAGTTGAGATGAATGGGCTTAAAGGATTTTAAGAACAGTGAAAAGAACCCCTAGGCCACAGGAGGTACCAGTAGCAAGAACTGTCAGAACATTTCTTCTAGGACTACCTTGGAACTTTCTGTTAATAGTCAGGAAAACAGGTGATCTTGTTGCCTAAATTCCCCCCACATCCTCAATCGCCATTTCTCTTCTGCTAGCTCAAGCAATGGCATAATTCTGAGAGGAAAAAGAATGCTGGTTTGCCTGTTTTTCAAAAAAACATATAGTCCATCATGTGAGGTCTACCACCAAATCCTCCTACTAGACTGTATGTTCCCTGATGGCAGGGCCTTTGTTTCATTCTCTGTTATACTCAGTACCTAGAACAGTGCCTGACAGCTTGTAGGTGGCTAAGTATTTGTTGAGGGTATGAACGAATCAATCAACAGACATCACAGGGCAAAAAACAGTGAATGGAAAATTTTACTCTGTGCACCATCTCGTGCACAGTTTTTCTTTACAGGTGCAACCAAGTATCAAAGGAAAGCACAGCTTTTTATTCCCACTGACTTCATTCACCAATGAGTGACTTCGTGTCGACCCATCTCCACTAACCTCTTCCAGTTGCACAACCTTCTTATTGG
>NW_006921603.1:6148947-6150687 GCF_000298275.1 Orycteropus afer afer | reverse complement strand
CCCCCCCAACTCAGGGGCAGACCAGCAGTCAGAAAGCTAATGAGAGGCAGATAAACTTCTCAGCAAAGTAGGCCTCTTATGACCTGTTCTCCAAAAGAGATTTCTTGACTGTATTATGACATTATGGGACCAGCTTTTTATTCCATTGACTTCATTCAGAAGGATTGACTACCGCTGGACATCACCAGAACATGCAGTATGCTCACACCTGTAATTGGGTTTGGCTATGGCAATACCTCATGAGTGAACAGCACACTAGTCACGCTACTGAAGTGAACATTTCCCCTATGACTGTGGGCAGTGGTCCTCACCCTCATCACTGACTACCAAGAAACCAGGCAAGAGTGTGGAAAGCCTATCCTCACTTCACCTCTTTCATGAAAACTCATCTTAGTCTCCTTTCAGACATGGTATTTAGGTATATACTAAGACCAGCTGCACTTCAAGACTTCTACTTCAGTGCTGAGTGTTTGCTGAGTTAGTGAGAGGCAACAAGGCACTTCTGGAAGACTCTGGGCCACATTGTCTTCAGAGATGTTTGTTTGGGCCACACAAAATTTGAAAAAAAAAAAAAAAATTTAAATGAATTGACAACATTTAAAGAAAATGAGAAGATAATGAATGAAAAATTGAATTTTAAATTTCCTTTAAAATCTGAAAAAGTGATCATCTTGTTTCTGCAATTCCTATGACAACAATCACCTGAAGCAAAGCTTCACCTGCCACCTTTGACTAGGTATCTGTTTGACCATTCACCATGGCCCCTCTTCTCTTTATTGCCTCTAAAACCCAACCTACTTCATTCATCTCTCTTCCCAGCCCAGTCTCTCTGATCTGGTGTGAGAATGGTCCCTTCTTACAACATGACCAAAGTAGGTGAGACATTTGTCAGCATCGTGCATAAACACTTCCTTCTTTTTGGCAAGCCAAAGAATAAAGGAGTGAGTTAACTAAGAAGAAAAAGATGGATCATGTGTTTCTCCAACCCATCCATCCCTTCATCTATCCTTCTTACTGAACAGCATGTATTCAGTGCCAACCACATTTCAGGTGCTATCCTAGGCACAGGATAAAACTCTGCCACTGCCTTCCAAGTAAGTAGAATACAAACAGGCTTTGCATGAAATCTACACCTAGGGCTCCTCAGGAAGATAAATCTTAGAATGATTTACAGAAACAAAACTATGTGCCACCTTATAGGCAGTATGTGCCAGAGAGCAAGGGAAAATAATGTAAGATGAAGAGGAACAGTCCTGAGGCTGAGTATATTTAGCTTTTACTCCTTCATGCCACACTTTATAAGTCATCCTACTATTCACAATTAAATCAGACAACAGAACCCTTTAAAAATAGTTCAAAAGTATTTAATGACACATGTTCACTATGTTCACTGAAACATTATTCATAATAGCAAAAAAAATGGAAAGAGCCTAAAGGCCCATTAAGAGATGAAATGATAAGCAAAATGTGGTCCACATACACAATGGAATACTATGCAACCATAAAGAACAATGATGAGACCACAAAACATGTAACAACATGGATGGATCTAGAAATTCAATTCTGACTGAAATAAATCAATCACTTAAGGACAAATATTGTGTGATCCCACTTTTACAAGACAAGCATACACACACACACACACACACACACACATATACATATACATTGTTGTTGTTATGTGCCATTGAGTTGTCTGACTCATGGTGACCCTACATACAACAGAATGAAGTATTGCCC
>NW_006921603.1:6145701-6147377 GCF_000298275.1 Orycteropus afer afer | reverse complement strand
CTTGAATTGTAGCCTGTGGTGCTTCCCTAATAAACCCCATAATCTGTGAGCTCTGTGTGGTCACTGCAACGAATTATCAAACCCAGGAGAAAGGTGGTGGGTGCTTTGGGAGGAATGGTTGTTGAAAGTTCTGGAGGGAGGCAGCATGTCTGGCCTTGCAGTAATAGGCCTTGGGTTACTGCTGGTAATCCTGTCTTCCTCTTGTGGGATTACAGGATGTCAGAACATGTGGCCTCCTTGTCCTTTTTGCATTTGCACAGCATACAGGTTGAGTAAGTAAGGAGAAAGGATACAACCCTGACAAACTCCCTTCCTGATTTTAACCTATGCAGTATCCCCTGTTTAGTCTCCTGGTCTATGTACAAGTTCCTCATGACCAAATAATTAAGTGTCCTGGAATTCCCATTCTTCTCAATGTTATCCGCAATTTATTATGATCCACACAATCAAATGCCTTTGCATAGTCAATAAAATACAAGTAAACATCTCTCTGGTATTCTTTGCTTTCAGCCAAGATCCATCTGACCTCAGCTATGATATCCCTCACTCCACGTCCCCATGCATTTCTGGAAGTTCTCTGTCAATATACTGCTGTAACCATTTTTGAATGATCTTCATTAAGATTTTTACTTGTATATAATATTGATGATATTATTCAATAATTTCTACATTCTGTGGATCACCTTTCTTTGGAATGGGTACAAATACAGATCTCTTCCAGTCAGTTGGCCAGGTAGCTATCTTCCAAATCTCTTGGCATAGCTGAGTGAGTGCCTCCAACACAGCATCCATTTGTTGAAGCATCTCAATGGGTATTCTGTCAATTCCTGGAGCCTTGTCTTTCACCAATTCCTTCAGTGCAGCTTCTACTTCCTCCCTCAATACCACTGGTTCTGTCTCATATGCCACCTCCTGAAATGGATGAACATTGACCAATTATTTTTGGTACAGTCATTCTACGTATTCCATCCATCTTATTTTGATGCTTCCTGCATCATTCAACATATTGCCCATGGAATTTTTCAATATCGCAACTCAAGGCTTAAATATTTTCCTCAGTTCTTTCAGCTTTAGAAATGCTGAGCATGTTCTTCTCTTTTGGTTTTCTAATTCCAACTCTTTGCACATTTCATTATAATTGATTTTGTCTTCTCAAGCTGCTCTTTGAAATCTTCTGTTCAGCTCTTTTATCCTGTCAATTCTTCCATTTGTTTTAGCTACTCTCCATTCCAGGTCAAGTTTCAGAGTCTCTTCTGACATCCATTTTGGGCTTTTCTTCCTTTCCTGTCTTTTTAATGACAGGTTTTGCTTTCTTCATGAATGATGTTCTTGATGTCATCCCATAGTTCTTTTGCTTTTCGGTCATTGATGTTCAATGCATCAAATCTATTCTTGAGATGGTCTCTAAATTCAGGAGGGATATAATCAAAGTCATATTTTGGTTTTCATGGGCTTCTTTTGTCTTCAGCTTCAACTTGAACTTGCATATGAGCAGCTGAACTTGCATATGAGCAGTCTGATTGCAGAATATGTATACATATATACATATATATGTTTTGCTAAAGAACATGACATACATAATTTGGCAACAATGATAACCAAATAATGAGTGTAGAGTCACATATGTAAGTATAGAGACATATATGTACATGGGTATATACAGGTGAGAACATATG
>NW_006921603.1:6085437-6114390 GCF_000298275.1 Orycteropus afer afer | reverse complement strand
AACCCCTCCTTGGGTTTCTGAGGCAGTACCATTACAGAAGTAAATTGCCCAACCATCTTTCTGAGGAGTGGCTGGTGGGTTTGAACCACCAGCCTTCTAGTTAGCACTCAAATGCCTTAGGTACTATGCCACCAGAGCTCCTTAATGCTGGTTAGCATGAATCAAACATTTATAGAGTGCCTATTACTTAGTATGTTATCGATGAAAAAATTTAATATCATCAAGGAGGTTTTGAAAGAAGGAAAAAAGTCACCTATAATCCTATTACCATAATGACTATTTCATTTTTGTAGTTTCTACCTCAGTCATTTGTATGACAGCATACCTTTGTGTATGTTTGTGTTTTTGGGGAAGGGGATTGTTTCATTATCTTCTTGGTCTGTGTCCTTCTAAATAAGAAAACTAAAGAAGTCTTTCTAATGTTTGTAATGTAACTCAAAACAAAAATAGGGCTAGCCTCTTTTTATTCTAATACTGCAAATCTGGTCACTTTTAACAATGCAAAAAAAAATTGAATTTTTACAGACATTGGACCCTGAAGAAAAGGGAGTGTATGGGTAGCAGAATGGGTTTAAGAAATGGAGTTGTGTGGGTGTAGTGCTGAAAAAAGATGAAGAGGGAGTTGATGGGGGCAGAGTCTCCTCAGAATCAGGGAGTGAACAAAGGCAGAAAAAGCTCCAAGAGTTAAGAAGAAAAGTGTACCACACTCGTGATAAACCAAATGGAGTGAATTGGAGTAGAGAAGCTACTCTTATTTTCATTCCCCTTGGGGACTTACCACAGTAAGTTCTTGAACTCAATGTACAGCCTGCTCTGCACAGCCTTCCAGACTGCATTTATGACTACTTAGCCAACAGTGAAACTAGTTTTCAGTAACAGTCCCATATTTCAGGTATTAAGGGCATGGAGAATAGATTTTCACATGCATGGATGCTGTTTATATCATACAGTACTAGTCACATGACTTTGGGCAACTTAGTTAACCTTTATGCTTCTTCATCAGGAAAATAGGGTGATAGCTGTACTAACCACAGATACAGAAATGAGATTATCCATGTAAAGTGCTTCAGTAAGTGTCTGACACACAGTAAGTGCTCCATAACTGTTACCTGTTTTTAATTTTCTGTGGCAGTGGTGGTATGTATGTTAAGCTTAGAGGTAAATGGAAGAAAATGCCTTGCTTGGGCCACTGTGACTTGTGAGCTGTGGTGCAGGTAGGAGGCTTGTGACACAACCTTTCATGCTCTAGGATACTGTATGCTGCTCTAAAGGTCAGGGAACAATGCCTCTCGGGGACTCTGCATTCCAGCCCAGCCCTTACTCCCTTCCAGGGCCCCAGGCCTCCATTCCCAGTCCAGAGACATAAAGTGAGGATGCTGCCTAAGAAATGCCCGTCTCCACTAAGTAGCCACATCTCTAAAGCTAGTCACTGACTCCTTCTCTAAAGCAGGAAGGTTCCTCTCGACAAAATACTCCCAATCTCATTCTTATTTCTCCAAATCCACCACCTCTTCTCCAAGGAAAAAGAGAAGCATTTCTGTTGTTCACAGAGCATAAAATGCAAGTGTAATGGGGGGTGGAGTGAAGGTCGAATCGTGGAAAACTTGTACCTGTTGTTGTTGTTATGTGCCCTCGAACCTTTTTTTGCTGGTTGGGCCCACAATTACACAAACGGATTAAAATAAAAAGCTTTTGATTCTCTGATGACTTATCTACCTCTTCAGCATCTAAAATTAAATTGAAGTTAAGGTTTACCCAGCCATAAATGAGAGTGATTTCTCACAAAAAATAAATAGGTTATTAGAATACAGAGCTGCCTTTTCCATTTATCGACTGGAGAAAGCAAGAGTATGAAGGATTCTAAGTACATATGAGAGACCTGTAAAGACCTCTAAATTGCAGGAGGCAAAGTCAGGTCCTAGGCAGGCAGGCAATGGGTATTCCCATGAGGACACTGGGAGGGTTCTAAAAGCCATAACCTATGGGCAAAACTGACTTTGGCAACCAAGCAGGTGGGAGAGAAGGTGAGACAGGAAACTGGATGCAGAAGTATAGGCTGAGTTGTCACAAGTTTTCCCTTCTGCTTGGGCCTAGCTCTATTATATCACCTTCAAATGTGACAGCTGTCACCCCAGGGACATTTTAATGTCACTTGTCTCATATACAAGTCTTTTGCAAAGTACCAAGTATCTCAAAAACAACAGAGATTGTTTATAATGATACTGCTCTGTACAATGTATCGTGACTGATTCATCAGAAATTACTCAGAGTCTATTTTCTTTTCACAAGTATCTACTCTCTTCATGGCCCAGGTGACTAGGCATTTCGAATTTCAGTGCTTTGTTGTTTTTATTTCCTAGTAGCTGTGTAACCAATGGGAGCTCTGGGGCCATAGTGCCCAAGGCATTTGATTGCAAACCAGAAAGCTGGCAGTTCAAACCCACCAGGCACTCCTTGGAAGGAAGACTGGCAATCTACTTTCACAGAGATGTTGTTGTTGTTGTTGTTGTATGTGCCATCGAGTCGGACCCAACTTGTAGTGACCCCTCCTTGGGTTTCTGAGGCAATATCACTATGGAAGTAGATTGCCTAACCTTGCTTCCGAGGAGTGGCTGGTGGGTTTGAGCTTCCTCTTTCATAGAGATACTGCCTCAGAAACCCAAGGAGGGTCACTATGAGTCGAATGGATTTGACAACGGCAATGAGTTTGTGTGTGTGTGTGTGTGTGTGTGTAACCAATACGAAAAAGGCAGTGGTGACTCTGAAGTTCGAAAGACTTATCTCCTGATTTCTCTGGCTTTCAAAGTGCTGTAATTTTTTTTTTTTTTTTTTTAATGTGGAAAAACAACAGAAAGACAAAATGTGAATGCTGATTAAAGAAATTTTGTCCCGTTGTCATAAAACTTTGAAGACATTAATTAAGCAAGCAAAGTAGGGTGGAGAAATGGAAAGGTTTCTGAATGTGAGAGACTGGGATTCAAATCTTGGTTCTCTGTGATCTTGAGCAAATCTAACAGGTAGGTTAGATGATACCACCACCTTGAACAGGTTTTTGAGAACTTGAGATAACATATATAAAAGTTTTTGTTCAATAACTAACACATAATTTGTGCTCCAGAGGTTATAGTTATCATTATATTCACAAAAGAAGTTTTGAACAGAAATCCAATCACTGTGGCCCTAACAAGCTGAAATTGTGCAGACAGCAAATGAGTCATTTTAAAGGTCCCTGGTGCTACGGCAGGAATGCATAGTTGGTTAGGAACAGAAAGAAGTGGTGAAAGGGGAAGAAGTAAATGGATGGTCAGTCAAAATCATTCTTTATGTTTGAATGTGCTCTATTACAATTGCTCCGAAAACTATTTGTACTGAAGACATGTTTCACATGGTTTATGGAGAAATTCAGTTAGAAAAAAAAAAAAAAAAGGCCTTTCTATTCTTGACAGATGGAAAGCTGAAAATTTCTACCTTTACCTCCTCCTCCTGCTCCAGAGAGAAGAGGGAAAATAAAAGAGAAACTTGTTATTATCTCAGAAAATGTGTAATACTTAAGATACCTCATTATTAAGCACATTTCCTTGACTTCTAAAAAAAATGAGCTCTGTGGGTCATTACTAGGTCAGAGGTCTGCTGCCCCCACCTATGCTGTACAGAAAAAAGAGTTCCAAGTACATTTGTATCCCCTTATTTGTCTAAAATTCAAAATGCTCTATTGTCATGGAAACGCATTCCCTGAACATCATATATTAGGATTTTTTTTTTTGTATTCTCTGCAAAGAGATTTCCAGTATTTGTCATTTGTCACATTTGCCAATCTCACATAGAAGAAAGCTGCTTATTCAGAATTTGAACATAATACAAACATCTGTCATAATTGATCAACTAGCTTGAATGTAAATGGAGCTGAAAGGAGATATTAATGGCTAAAGAATGACGATAAGGAGAAGGGACTTAGGTAAGAAAAACCATAAGACAAGACTGCATTATTTTTTCTCTTTAATTTTCTAACATTGATAAGAAACTATTACAATTTAGGGTTCTTGGTAGAAAACAAAGAAAACATACCTGGCTAGCGTAAGCCAGGAGAACTCCTTTAAGAAAAGGAGTTTACTTAAAGAATGCCAAGCAGCTAACAGAACCATGGGAAAGCCTGGGGTATTGGAAAACAGTCATAAACCAAGGGTAGCTGGGAGGCTGGATTTGGAGCCAGGTTCAAGTCATAGGAGAAACTTGGTTAGGGAGAGCCTAAAGCTGGCAGGCACACACAATGCTACCACTGCTGGCAGTGGTGTGAACCCTAAACTGCTCTTGCTTTTTGAGACACTCACTGCAAAGTCCTGAGTAGCAGAATCTGACAGGCTAAGCTCAGGTTGTGTCCTACTGGCCAGAGAGCAAAAGGTTCTGGCCTTTTCAACTTCACAGCTGGAGGTGCAACCACCACCTCTTACCAGACTCACCAAACAGAAGGAGATTTAGATACTGAGCAGCATCTCTCCAAAATTGATGAATAAATACTAAAAATACTAAATACTGATCAAAATAGTAAAAGCAAAGGTGTTCCCTATGGAAGATGACCTTTTGTGTTCATGGATCATATACTTTCCTTACCTTCAGAGAACATTTAAGGAGCAAAGAGTAAAAGTCAGAGATTACAGCACAATGAATTGCTTAATATGGCCCTTCTAGCCAAAGTCCTCCATTTTGTGATGTACTATAAATGTTAGCCTCCATGCCTGTTTAGGAGCTCTGGTAGCGTAGTGCCTAAGGCACCTGACTGCTAACCAGAAGGCTGGTGGTTCAAACCCACCAGCCACTCCTCAGAAGGAAGGTTGGGCAATCTAATCCCATAGTGATACCTGCCTCAGAAACCCAAGGAGGGGTTGCTTTGAGTCAGATCTGACTCAACAGCAGTGAGTTTGGGTTTTGGTTTTTGTATGTAAATGTGCTGGAAAAGTTGTTCTCTCATGCTCAGAATCCCACATTTGGTCCATCACCATCTCACCCCTGGACTGGAGACAACAGCTGGTCATCTGACCCACCAAGTTGGGTTCACCAGGCACTGCAACCATGTGAGTGAGAAGAATCCTCCAGACCTACCACAGATTTGGGAGTTGACAGCTTCCAACACAACTGGAGACATTTCCTTGGCAGCTTGCAAGTTCTATGAAATGTTACAATCAAGTACAGAACCCTAGGACAGGAGGGAGAGTAATGAGGGGAGGAGGAGTTGATGCTAGAGATGATAGAGTGGTACAGCAGTTTGGAAAGGTTGGACATTTGGGCCATCTTTAACCTCCATCTCATAGGAACAAGCTTGTGCTGAGCCTTCTAAGAAATGATTTGATCAGAGATTCTATGGATGGGTGAAAACAAAGAAAAGGAATGTAGAAGCCAAGGAACAAGGCCAAAAAGGCCTTAGAAGATTGGGAGAGGGAGTGCTAGGAGAGACCCCCAAAATTTTTTCCTATTATTTCTGTTTTCCCTCTCCTATTTTTCTGCCTATATTTTCTCCTTCCTCCTATGCATTGCCTTTCAATTATTCTCAATTTGTGTGAAAAGATGCAAAAAGGCACTCCCTGCCCATACGACTTCTAGAATCTCTTCAATCTGGATCTATCTTTTTGAGGTTTACAGACTGCAACAGAACTACCATTGTACAATGTTGAAAATGCTGACATATTACTGATCAAAATATTAAAAGCAAAGTCCTCCAGTCTCTCCAAGAAGTAGTGAGTGATTGAGACCAAGTGCTGTGGTGTCATGAGCCTTAGGCCAAGTTATCAAAAAAACCATATCCTAGAATCAAGGCTTTGCCAATTAGAGGTGAAATGACCAAAGGAAAACCACCTAACCTACATCTCAGTGCTCAAAGCAGCTGGAGTGACAAGAGACAGCATATGAAAGTCAAGTTGTTTCTGGAGAAGCCCATGGATTCACACACTCATTTATTCATCTGTTTATTCACTGAGTACCTACTATGTGATTGTTCTTTTGTTAGTTACAGTTGAGTCAGCCCCCAACTCATGATGACCCCATGCCCAATGGCACAGAATGCTGCATGGCCCTGCGGCATGCCCATGATCAGCTGCAGATCAGACTGTTGTGATCCACAAGGATTTCATTGGCTGATTTTCAGTAGTATATCACCAGCCCTTTTCTTCCCAATCTCTTAGTCTGGAAGTTCTGTTCAGCAGCATAAAAACATAGCCTCCACTGGCACAGGATGTAGCTTTGCTTGAGGTGCGTTGGTCTGTAATCGACCCCAGATCTCCCACACAGAAGGCAAAAATTCCATCACCACTGCCTGGACTATGTGATTAAGCATAGTGAATAAGACACAAATGTTACTAGATACTAACAGTTCATTTAAGCTTTGGACAGAAACTTAAATGCCTTTGGTGGCCAGGAAAATATCAGAAATTGTGCAAAGCGGGTAGATATGTGTCAGTATCGAGTAGTGGAGCCTGTGGCTTAGTGCAAATCCTACCCAAAGATAGTCTGGTACAGAGGTATATATAAATAAATCATTATAATACAGGGCATTGAATGCAATAAAGTATACACAAATTAGTACAGAGGAGACAGTGATTTGTTCTTTCCAGAGCATTATGGGAAGGATGTTAAAGTTTCCAAGAGACATGATGTCTGAAGATGATTTTGAAAGACTTATAGCATATCCCCAGGCAGAAAAGTGGAAGATGGGCATCTCATGCAAAGTGAGTATCATGTGTAAGGCACGTAGAATTGAAACATTTGGTATATAATGAGATCTACAAAAATGTGATGTGATGAAATCCAGAGAGAAGAAAGGAATAATTAAGCTGGGTGAGGTGGGCAGTTAGAGCCAATAAATGGAGGAAACATCATTACCATCTACAGCAGTCTACATATGAATGTGGAAAAATAGAGGAAATTCAAACAGGGAAGTGCTGGGAGGAAAGATTTGAGAAGCATAGCAATGAAAGCAAAGACAACTGTTAGAAAAAATAACATCATCACAGATGATGAGAATCTAAATGAAGTGGCTATGGCAATGGAAAATACTAGATCCAGGGACTACGGAGGAACAACAGTTGAGAGAAATTAGTGGTTTATTAAATCTGTGGATAAACCTACTATGCTGCCACTGAAAGAGACCTATGAGGTTCAGGGAAGTAGAAAGAGGACAAGGAGACCATACTGACATCAAAGTCAACAAAGATAATTTTAAAAGGATGTTATGTAAAGATCACATATGGGCAGAAATATTCATTTAGGTTTTATATTTACAAGGACTTTTGCATTTAGGTAAAAGCAGTATGATTTTAATGGATAGTAGGGGTTACCCACAAACAGGGAAAAATTTCTCAGAAAGGGCATATGTAAGCAGGGTATGTGGTGAAAAGTCTAGCCCACTGGCCCTATATGGCAGATACAAGAAGGGAGAGATGAAAAGGTCTTATCTGATGACTCTTATTTTACCACCCAATTACTCCTTCTTCTAGTGACAGCATTTAGGTTTTCCTTTGGAAAACCAACCCTCCATTCTTCCGAGTCTACTTGGTTTAGGATGGGCATTCTCAACTTACCACATAGACATATGGCCCAGACATAGACAATCAGAAGATCCTATGACCTTGGCTATGGCAATTGATTTGGTGATAAGCCTACCACCCAAGTCAGACTCTTGAGATACAATCTTTTTATCGTCATTGTTTTTGTTTGCTTATCAACTTACATATATTTACCCCTGAAATTACTAAGGAAAGTTTTCTTTCATCTGAGGTTACTAACCTTATAGAACATAAGCCTGGATATGCTGGAGATCCCCAGATGTAGATGACCTACCTACCTTGCAATAAGGCTGACATAGGGGAAAGCAGAGCTGAAAACAGCAAACAGCAGGGGAGGAGAGAGGAAGAGACAATGACACCAAGTTCTAATGACATCATTAGTGCCCTGAAGCTCCAAGAAAAACCAAACTCACTGCTACTGAGTCAGATCCGACTCACAGTGACCTCCCTCCTTGGGCTTCCGAGGCAGTTTCACTATGAAAGTAGATTGCCTAATCTTCCTTCCTCTGAGCGGCTGGTGGGTTTGAACCGCCAGCCTTCTGGTTAGCAGTCAAGTGCCTTAGGCACTAACTAGCCATAGTCATATACTTTTCAATTAAATGAGCTAATAAATACATTTACTTTTACTTAAGTCATTTATAGTTAGGTTTTCTGTGTCTTCTAATCAAGAGAGGCTTGTTTGAAATGCTAGATGGAGATGTACTGGAAGCCAGCCCATTCTCCTGCAGCCTTGCCTGGGGCCAGCTCAGGTCACAGATCTCCAAGTTTGCCTCATCTCCCATTCCTGTACAACTACTAGTTTAGGGACCTTATCCTCCAAGTCCCTCATAGGACTGATTCACTGAGGAAAAGTCGTGAGAAGCCTTGCGGAATCTCAGCAGCTTGGCCCTAACCCAATACTACACTGTTGTTAATGAATCAAGAAGATTCTAGGGACTAGAAGTGAAAAATTGCTATCTACAATATACAGATATTGTATAATTTCTAGAATACTTAGAGCAAGAACTTGTGATTGCTGCTTGTTCTGCAGGAATTCAAATTCAACCACCTTTTCCTGTCAGAATAACCCAAGCTCTGAGGGACAATTACTGTAAGAAAGGGAATCCTAATCCCATATCATCCTGCATTTGAAACCGTTAGCTTCTGTGTGCAGTGCTCAACCCTAGGGACACAAAATGCATCGTTGTGATGTGAATGGCACACCCAGGAGTTGTGCTATGCATAACCTGCATGGCCATATACAATGACCCTGAGAGATGCTCACTAATTAGGAGGAAACTTAGCATCCCTGGAAGGTACAGAAAAGAAGGACTTTGCATCTGTGTATACTGCAGAACAGGGTAAGAGAGAGGAGTCCATTTATAACAGTTCAGGCAGCAAGAATTTAGCAGTTCAATCTTTAAAATTTGAGTCAGTGGAGGGTGTGTATATAAACCCACCTATCTCCACAGTCCTCTGTGCTAAAGCGTGGGGCAAGTATCCTATCCAAGATTAAGGCAACAGTCCATTCTGCTCTGAGCCTCTGTACTTTGTTTCTCAAGGGTACTAAACTGGACAAACATTGGATAAAAAAGCTTATTCCTCAAGAATCTGGTATTTTGGCAATGGTATTCCTGAGCCCATTTAAGTTAAATGGGGGGGGGGTGTCAAATAAATCTAATTTAAATATGGGATACAGCTTGAGGTTTGGACTTCATTAAACCTTCAGAATTTCACTGAGCCTCTTTATCTTTCAGATATGCCACCTGGTAAAAACAGCTTTAGACAGCCTGCTCATATCATACGCAAGCTCAGATAAAAATTGACCAAGATCTTCCCAATATCTGATATTCAATATGTGAATAGTATGTTCAGGTGATGCCTGACAGTCCCCACAGAGGTTAAAACAGACACCCACAATAATTTGTGAACAAATCCAGCTCAATTTACTCTGGAGCTAGAGACCATGCTCCCTTCTCTTGAAATATGGGCCACCTCAGATGGCACTGAACTAGGGAAGTGAAGGAGTACAGCACACAGAAAATAAAAGTTTTCTACCATATTGATGTTTTTGCCTTTTTCTTTATTTGCTTGTCAGTTCGTTTCTGTAAACCTTCGACTAGTATCTGCTAGCTTCTGCTTGGTGTTTTGGTGGTACTTTTGTTGAGGGTTGGAAATGTGGACCCACGCATGGTGCCATCTCGCTATAGATCCCAATCTAGCACCTAGAAGTTTGAAATGCCCTTCCAAGATGAACTATTCCAACATAAGAACTGCCTTAACAATTAGCAGCGGTACTTGTCATCTTTCTACCCACTTAATATTATGGTCTCTCCCAGTTCAGCTTGAAATACCGGTGTTAGTTTATACATATCAAACAGAAGAACTTTGGGTTCCCTTTAGTATTTTGGATGTAGGGAGTATGGACAGAAGGTGACAACAACTATCATTTATTGAGCACCTTAGATGTATAGTACAAGTACTATCTCTCATTCTTAGAATAACCCAGCAAGAGATAGTATAAGCCCCATACAGAATTATTAGGTACTGTAGCTGAGATTTAAAACATTCTACCTAACCCGAAAGTCCAGGATGTCAGACTATGGAGATGCTCACTAAATCACCTCAACAATGGAAATGACAGAGGTATCCATGAAGCTGAGGAAACTATAGGATTTTGTCAACTTGACATCATACAAAACATAGTCTCCTATCATGGCTTATTTGGAGATCCTGGTTGTGGCAAAGGAGCAGTTACTAAGAAGGTGATGACCTGCTACAGATTAGAAGAGGAATGGCAAAAAGGAGATGGAGATGTCAGTCTCATGATGGTAATCCAGATTCTGAAGGCATCCAAGCATATGAGGCACAGACATAAAATATTAAGTCAAAGAAAGGAGAACCTAAGTGGAACACATATGAGGATAAATATTTTTTGCCTGATGATTAGAATCACTTTTCAGACAGTCATAACTGGTGTCAATGAAATTGTACTTTCTAGAAAACATACTGATAATTCTATCAATACCACCGTAAGTATGTAGTGTATATTGAAAAGCAAAGAATCCTTCACATCTCGATCTCAGACACGTGAGGAGGTCACCAAAAATCTCTCACCAGTTATGGTTTTCATAAGACTTTTAGTATTATATCAGATGATAATTATGTGAACAGAAATACTGGCATTATATTATACTGCAGGCAGATTAGTATATATTATATATTCAATTTTATTAAGCCTGGAAACTAATTTTGTAATCTTCTGGATTTTACTAAAAAAGCATGGATTTTAAAAGATGAAATACATGTGTCTGAATATAAACCAGAGCTTTAAAATATCAAGATATTTTAAATATTAAGTATTTAGAAAGACAAGTATCCTAAATTTAAAATTAAATCTTATTTCAAAATCTCAGCTCATTTTTACATTCACATAAAGGGATGACAAAAAACACAGGATCCAGGTAAGGGGAGGGAGACAGGCCCCACCCCAATGTCAGGGAAAGGAGGGGAATGCCAGGGATGACAAAAGCCATAGGATCCAGGAAAGGGGAGGGAGACAGGCCCCACCTCAGAGGAAGGAAAGGGAGGGGAGTGCTGGAAAAGACAAAGATGCAGGATCAAGGTAAGGGGAGTGTGGAGAGGTTTCGAACAGCTAAGGGAGCAGAACTTGTCTGTCAGTTTGTCATACTGTGGTGGCTTGCGCATTGCTGTGAGGCTTGAGTCTGTGCCACCACTGTTTCAAATATCATTAATATTGCATGCAAGTAAAATCTTCCTGAAGATAATTCAAAAATGATTGCAGGAGTATATTGACAGAGAACTTCCAGAAATGCAAGCTGGATTCAGAAAAGGGCGTGGAACAAGGAACATCAGCTGATGTCAGATGGATCTTGGCTCAAAGCAAAGGATACCAGAAAGATGTTTACTTGTGTTTTATTGACTATACAAAAGCATCTGATTGTGTGGATCATAACAAATTGTGGATAACATTGAGAAGAATTGGAATTCCAGAACACTTAATTGTACTCATGAGGAACCTGTACATAGACCAGGAGGCTGCCATTCAAACAACAAGGGGACACTGCATGGTTTAAAATGAAGAAGGGAGTGCATTAGGGTTGTATCCTTTCACCATAGTTATTCAATCTGTATGCTGAGCAAATAATCTGAGAAGCTGGACTATGTGAAGAAGAACATGGCATCAAGATCGGAGGAAGATTCATTAACAACCTGTGATACACTGGTGACATAATTTTGCATGCTGAAAATGAGGATGACTTGAAGCACTTACTGATGAAGATTGAAGAATACAGTCTGCAGTATGGATTACATCTCAATATAAAGAAAACAAAAATCTTCATAACTAGACCTATAAGCAGCATCACGATAAATGGAGAAAAGCTTGAAGTTGTCAAAGACTTCACATTTCTTGGTTCTACAATCAAAGCCAATGGAAGCAGCAGTCAGGACATGAGATAATGTATAGCACTGGGCAAGTCGGCTGCAAAGAACCTCCTTCAAGCATTGAAGAGCAAAGATGTCTCCTTGAGGACTAAGGTGCGCCTGATACAAGCCACGATATTTTCAATCACCTCATATATATGGGAGAGCTGGACAATGAATAAGGAAGACCAAAGCAGAATTGATGCTTTTGAGTTGTGGTGCCGGCAAAGAATGCTGAGAGTACCATGGACTGCTAAATGAACTAACAGATCTGTCCTGGAGGAAGGGCAGCCAAAATGCTCCTTGGAAGCGAGAATGGCCAGACTTCGTCTCACATACTTTGGTCATGTTATCAGAAGGGACCATTCTCTGGAAAAGGATGTCATGCTTAGTAAGGTAGAGGGTCGATGAAAGAGAGGAAGGCCCTCAGCAAGATGGATGGACACAGTCGGTGAGGCGATGGGCTCAAGTATAGCAAGGATTGTGGAGCTGCCATGGGACTGGGTGGTGTTTTGTTCTGCTGTGCATAGGGTCGCATGAGTAGGAGGTGACTGGACGACACCTAACAACAAGAAATGCAAAAGGAAAAATCACAATGAAATAATTTTTCTATTTTTAAGAGAGGAATACATTGTAATAACATTATACAACATGTTTTTTTTTTTTTTAAATACATATAAAAATATTCAATGGTATGTAAAGAGTTAAATATATGGGTTCGAGAAGTTCATGAATTCCCTGACATCTTTTGAGTGTATATGCATTAGTGCTGTTGGTGAGACACTATTTAGATTTATGATAAATCTAATTTACCATTAAAAAAATAAAATAAACTGCCATTGAGTTGGTTCCAACTCATAGCCACCCCTCCCTAGGTTTCCATAGTATTTCTCCAGAAGTAGATTGTCTAGTCTTCCTGCCAAGGAGTGACTGGTGGATTTGAACCACCTGCCTTCTGGTTAGCAGTCAAAAGCCTTAGGCATTACACCACCAGAGCTCCTCTAATTTACCATAAGGTGGTAATAATTCAGAATGTATCAGATTCTCAAAGGAGTATGTGACCAGAAAATGTTAAGAATGACATAGTAAAATATGAGAAAAAATTTAGAACTATTTTGGTTATTAGAAGCTGTGACCGTCTGATCAGAGTCCAAAATGGGAACTAGCTAAAATATCAGTTCAAAATCTCTGAACTCCAGCACTCAGTTGAATAAAGGATTTTTCTGGAGTGATAAAAATGCTGACTCTGGGGCCCTTGATAGTATCCACATAGCCAATAGTCCACTGGGGCATTGTTCCTCTCTATACCCTACACAAAGGACAAAATCCTTAACATGTAAGGATTTGCTTTATTTTTCCAACTCCAGGGCCCTCACAGTTCACAGCAGCTGGAGCCAGTCCAAACAGCCTGCTGGATGGGGATGGGTTGTATATTTCATTTTTATAGACCAAATAGCTTCTCAATAATTTATAATCTGTGTAATGGAAAAAAACTGCCAATAAAACATGATTGTAAATCTTCACCTTCTTCCAAGATGAAGGAAATAACTAAAGGAAGCTAAACGGGAAATGGCAGCACAGTTTTGTGAGCTGAAAATGTAGTTTTCTCAAAATCAATTGGCTGTCCCTGGTTCCTGAACTAAATGTCCTTGAAAATGCCAGCTGAATTTTTTAAAAAAGCTTCCTGAGGTAGAGTCTTTGATAAAAGGCCCCCAAGAAACATTTTTATCTGTTGCTGTCTCCTGTTAACATGTAGAACTGTGTCACTATAACACAGTTTTTGAGCCCTATATCACAGAAAGGGTTCTGCAGTGATAAAGGAAAATAAATAACAAGGGGGATGGAGTTCACATTGCTAATGGTGGTATGAAATAAAAGTCATCACAGAACGAATTTCACTAGATTCTATTTCTAGGATTTCTCCTATTTATATATTTGAGGCATTTGTTTCTCCTGTAAGAAGGTATTTTCATTTATTCCCCCCTCACACACCCCTTTTCAGTAGAACTTGAAATCTTAGGCAGGTATGTGTGGCTTTAGAGTCTCTCAGATGCATCCCTAGCAATACCTTAAGAGGTCAGTGTACTTCCTGAAATATGATGGTGTGAACAGGTCTACACCCCTCTTCTCCCACATGATCAAGGAAAACAACCAAAAATCTTCAGACTCATTTCTGTAAGAACTCTAAAAAGCAATTAGAAGGTTGCAACAACAAAGTAAACATTGAATCAAGAATAAGGCTATGCATAAGTGCTAGAAATATTTCCTTTTTCACTGTCCATGCCCCTGCCATTTCCAGCTTAGTGGTGGCAGAAGATCATGGATTCCACTCTCAAAAGGGGCTTAATCTCTGGATCTGCAGTGCTCAGCACAGACTTTGCTGGTGAAATATTGTATGCATTTGTTCTAATATCTCTGAGGGCTTTCTAAAAGACTGAAGCAGGGTGTTCCCCCTGGTTTAGTCTGCTTCAGAGCTCACAAAGGGTAGCAAAGTGAGCAATTGCTGAAGGCTCTGAATGCATTAGTCACCAGGGATGAAATAGTGTGGATGAAGCATACAATTCATTCCTAACAGCTGATAGAGAACTCAGAGTGAGATTTTTCTTGTACAGACTAGCTCTTTCAAAAGCTATATGTATACAGGAGAATTGAGAAAGCCATACTCATGCTTAAGAGCAAAATATATGTTTAGTAAATATGTAGGAATATCCTATGCTTTCATCTCATAGGGATCCATAAGAGTACTACAAGTTTAAGGGTTGACAAATGGTTCTAACAAACAGCAAAGTTGCAAAGACTGGGACAGGCATGCCTGTGTATTTCGTTTTTCCTTTTTATTATTATTTTTTTTCCCTAGAGTATAAGGTAATCTCTTTCAAATCACTAGTTAAGCAAAGGCAGAGGAACAAAGTCCTCAGCGTCCTGCATGGCCAGGAGGGCAGTCACTGCAAAAATAGTTAGCGTTCTTAAAGCAGATATGGACTATTAAACAACATACAATAGTTTGATTTTAAAAGAAATTTCACAGTCCTGGGAAAAGGGAGTAATGTGTGTCTCAAAGCTAATATGTTAAAATATTCTTATGTTCCAATTTCAACAAAAATGCATATAAAGAATGCATATAAAGAAACAGGAAATCACGGACATGAAAAAGAACAAAAAGTAACAGAAATTACCATCATGGAAGCCCAGATAATGGACAGAATAGAAAAATATAAAACAACAGCAATAAACATGCTTAAAGACCTAAAGGGAAAATGCAGACAGAACTAAAGGAAGTCAGGAAGATGACACATGTGCAAAATGAGAATATTAATAAATAGAAAACATAAAAAAGGAACCAAAAAGAATTACTGGAGCTAAAAATTATAATCACTGAAATGAAAAAATCACTGGAAAGGCTCATCAGATCTCAGCTAATCTAAGAAAGAATCAGTGAACTACAAGATATAAAGAACCCTTGTAACTGAAGAAAAAATGGACAAAAGACATTAAGACATTTCACCAGAGTATATACAGACCACCAACAAGCCTATGGAGCTCTGGTAGCGTAGTGCCTAAGGCACTTGACTGCTAACCAGACAGCTGGTGGTTCAAACCCACCAGCCACTCCTCGGAAGGAAGGTTAGGCAATCTACTTCTGTAGTGATACTGCCTCGGAAACCCCAGGAGGGGTCACTATAAGTCGGATCTGACCTGACGGCACATAACAACAACAACAACAAGCCTATGAAAAGATATAACATCATGAATAACTAAGCAGATGCAGCTCAAAACCAAAATGAAATACCACTTCATCCACTAATAGAATGGCTATTTAAAAAAAAAGAAAACAAAAAATAACAGTTATTGGTGAGGGTGTGGAGAAAATGGAACTTCTACTGCTAGTGGGAATGCAAATTAGTATAGCCACTGTGAAAACACTTTGGTGGTTCCTCAACAAGCTAAATGTAGACCCAGATGACCCAACAATCTCAATCCCAGACATATACCCAAAATTGCCGAAAGTCAGAACACCAAACAGAAACTTGCATGCTAATGTTCATCAAATCACAATTCACAATAGCCAAATGGTGGAAACAACAAAAACATCCATCAGAAGATGAATGGATAAACAAAGTGTAGTATATACAGACAACAGAATATTACTCATTCATAATTAAATGAATCCTATAATATGAAATCAAGTGCAAAATACATGGATGTATTTTGAAAACATTATGCTGAGTGAAGTAAATCTGATACAAAATGAAAAATGTATTCCTACTTACATGAAATAGACAAAAATATACAAAATTAATAAACTGGATGAGAGGATGGGGAAAGAATCATTGCTTAGGGAGCACTAAGTATCTTTTAATGGTGGTAGAAAAAATCTGGAAAAGAATAATGGTGATGGCTACACAACATGGTAAATGTAATCAGTGTCACTGAATAGTGTATGTGAAAATTGTTGACAAATGTTTTGTTTTATATATTTTTACCATAATAAACAAAAATAATGAGAAGAAAATTGAGACATTTCTAGATAAACAAAACCTAAGAGAGTTTGTTATAACTAGATCTGGTCCAGAAGAAATGGTAAAGGCACTCCTTCAGTTTGAAATGAAAGGATGCTAGAAAATAACCCAAAGTCATAGATAGAAAAAAGATTTCTGTAAAGGTAATTTCATGGGCAGATATAAGAGCCAGATTTATGATATTTTGGTTTGTACTTCAAGTAGTTATGTTCAACAGAATTTTAAATTGGAAATGCATAAAAATAATTATAAATAAATGTGACTAAAAACAAACAAACAAACAAAAACTAAACTCACTGCCATCTAGTTGATTCGACTCATAGCAGCCCCTCCTTGGATTTCCAAGGTGGTACCCTCAATGGAAGCAGATTGCCCACTCTTCCTTTCAAGGAGTGGCTGGTGGGTCTGAACCACCAGCTTTCTGGTTAGCAGTCAAATGCTTTAGGTACTATGTCACCAGTGTTATTGGGAACAAAATGTGTAAAGATGTAATCTGTGATAACCATATAAAGTGGCAAAGGAGATTGATAAAATAATGTATCTTTTACACACTATTGAAGTTAAGCTGGTATCAATTTGAACTAGGTTGTTATAAAATTAAAATTTTAAATAAAATTCTCATGGTAACAATAAAGAAAATACACACACAAAACAAAATAAAGGAATAAAAATGGTTCATTACAAAAAATCAACTAAATGCAAATGAATGCAATAATGAAGGACAAAAAAAAGGTACAAGATGAAAAAAAAACAAACAGCAAAATGGCAGAAGTAAATCATGCCTTATTAGTAATTACTTTAAATGTAAGTTGATTAAGCTTTCTAATCAAAAGGCAGAGATCAGCAGAATGTTTTTTATTTTTTTTTTTTTAAATCTATATGCTGTTACAAGAGTCAAACCTTAGACCCAAAGACACAAACTGGTTGGAAGTGAAAGGATGGAAAAATATTCCATGCAAATAGTAACCAAAAGAGAATGGATGGGGTGACAATATTGTACCAAACAAAATAGATGTTAATTCAAAATCTGTTATAAAGGACAATAAAGGACATTATACAATGATAAAAGGGCCAATTCATCAAGAATATATAACAATTATAAATATATATACACTTAACATCAGAATCCCAAAATATAAGTAGCAAACACTGTCATAATTAAAGGAGAACATGGATATTCTACAATAATAGAATGGAGGAGGAGGATTCAAGATGGAAGACTAGGCAGATACACTACCCAGACCCTCTACAACAAAGACTTGAGGAAATTAGTGAAATGGCTATGAATCATAATTCTGGAACCCAGAACGTCCATGGAAAATATAAAGAAGTAGATGAAACATCAATGAGAGGAACAGATTGAATGAAAACAATGAGCACTAATTGTCAACTAGCACAGCACGGCCATTTTGAATTATTGTAAGCAGCATTCCAATTGGATTAAGAACCTGATAACCAGCTCCATTTGCCCAAGACTACACCAGCTCCCATATCAATGATAGGGTGACCAGAGAGTTGGGAGCCAGCGACCCTACCCCAGCCCTTCTCACCACATCTGTCACCTTTCCCACTGGGTAAGTGTCACCATCCATGCCTTTACCACTGGATCAGTGATGGATGGCAGCCAACACCTGCCCAGCTTTCTTTCAGCTGCTCTGTATAATCAGTGATCAGAGAGACTCATGGCCACACTCCTAATGGCTACCAAATCCACCCATAAACAGGTGGTGAACACCCCAGTGCTGCCAAACTAGTGACCAGAGTAACACATCTGCCTGTTGCCTGGATATATTAAAAAAAAAAAAAAAAAAATCAGGTTGAAGCAAACCAGTATACATTAACATATTAATGCAATAGCACTACAATGTTTTAGAGGCAACAGACAACTTCAGATTACACACGTACCTCAAACCAAAAAAGAAACCAAACTCACTGCCATCAAGTTGAATCTGACTCATAGTGGCCCCCAATGGGTTTCCAAGGCAGTAAATCTTTACAGAAGTAGATTGCCCAGTCTTCTTTTCATGGAATGGCTGGTGGGTTTGAACTGCCACCCTTCTGGTTAGCAGTCAAATGCTTTAGGCACTATGCCACCAGAGCTCACACATACACACAAACAGGACAAGATGGCTCAAATAAATGACCAAAACAGGACCAGAAAATATTATTGGAACTACCTGATAAGATATTCAAAATAATTATATTTAGGCATCTTCATTAGATTCCAATAAAGTTCAAGGTAATCTAAGACACAATCAAGGAAAACACAGACAAAACTGTAGAAATAAATTTAAAAGAAGAACAAATTGATAAAACAGATGGAAAATTAGAAACCATACATAAAACAGCAAATAGAAATCCAGAAGAACAATACTAAAATTTCAGAAATAGACAATGCACTGGAAGGAAAAATGAGCAAAATTCAATGGAATTGAATGGAAGAAAGAGATTGAAGACAAATTTCTTAATACTCATCTATCAGAGGAAAGTTTTTTTTTTTAAAGCCTAAGAATTGTGTGTAACATTATCAGAAAGCATAACTTATGTTTGATCAGAATTCCAGAATAGAAGACCAAAAAAAGAAAAAAAAAAAACACGCTGAGGAAATTGTTGAAGATTTGTTGGAAGAAAATTCCCTATTATGAAAAATGAGAAGATATTCATTCAAGAAGGTAAAGATAAAAAAACAGGATGGATCTCAAAAGAAAATAACTAGGCCATATCATAATAAAACTTTCCAAAACCAACACAAAGAAACAATCATGAAAGCAGTTGCAATAAACAAAAAAATAACCTACAAAAGGGAACCATTAAGACTAAGTTCTGATTTCATAGCAGAAACCATGCAGGCAAGAAGGCAATGTCATTGTCGTTATGTGCCATCGAGTCACACCCTACTCACAGCCACCTCTCCTTGGGTTTCTGAGGCAGTATCACTACAGAAGTAGATTGCCCAACCTTCCTTCCAAGGAGTAGTTGGTGGGTTTGAACCGCCAGCCTTCTGGTTAGCAGTCAAGTGCCTTAGGCACTATGCTACCAGAGCTCGTAAGAAGGCAATAGGATGACATGTATAAAACCTGAAAGAAAAATTTTGCCAACAAAGAGTTATATATTCAGCAAAATTGTCCCTCAAATACAGTGGCAAAATTAAGGTATTCCCAGATAAACAGAAATAAAGGGAATTTTTAAAAACCAAAGCAATCATATAAGAAATGCTAAAGGGAATCCTTCAGACAGAGAACCAACAGCAGGAGACAATGACTGGAGATTAACACACATGACAATGTCACTTGAAAATCAACCTAGATATAGAAGTATCAAAAATAAAGCAAATGTACAAGACTGAAAATAAGGAACCAGAGACATTAATTTGGAAATGATGATAACTTCAAAACAAAAAGAGGGAATAAATGATAAAATTACAGAACTTATAAATGGAGACAAAGTCAAGACAATATCAAGACCGAACAAACTACTTTAAACTTTGGAAGATAATCATAAATTATAGACTAACCTCAGAGAAAATTACTAAACCTTCTCACCAAAGTAAAAAAGAAGAAAATCATAAAGTCTCAGTAAACATTAAAACAATAGCAACAAAGGAATTAAGAATAGCCATGAGCCAAATGCACGCAGCACAGAAAAATATATGGAACAAAGAAACCAACACCACACCAAAAAAAAAAAAAAAAAAACCAACAACAACAACAAAATGAAAGCAGTAAATTCATCCATATTGATAATTACACTGAATGTAAATGGTTTACATGCACTAGTCAAGAGATACAGAGCAACAGAATGGATAAGAAAACATGACCCATCAATGTGCTGTCTATAAGAAACTCACCTTAGACACAAAGACAAGAATAAGCTAAAAAACAAAGGGTTGAGAAACATATCAAACAACTGGCCACCAAAAAAGAGCAAGAATAGCAGTGTTAATTTCTGGAAAAATAGACTTTAAGGCAAAACACAGCAGAAGAGGCAAGGGAGGACATTATAAAATGAGTCAAGTGCCAATCCAACTAGAGGACAGAACCATAATAAATATCTATGCACCCAATAAAAAAGCCCCAAAATATATAAACCAAACTTTAACTAAGCTGAAAAGAGAAATACACAATTAAATAAAAATAGAAGATATACACATCACTGTTGATGAAGGACAGAACAAGCAGAAAAAATCTCAACAATGATGCAGAAGATCTAAACACAATTAACCAACTAGACCTCATAGATGTAAACAGAACACTCCACTAAACAACAACACAACATACATTCTTTTCAAGTGCATATGGAACATTCTCCAGAATAGCCCACATCTAGGCCACAAAACAAGGCTCCAAAAATTAAAAAACATGGAGATACTACAAAGCATCTTCTCGGATCACAATGCTATAAAACTAGAAATCAACAAAAGGAAGAGCAAGGGGGACAAAAAAATTAACTACATAGAAAGTGAATAACACCCTGCTTAAAATTATTGGATGATAAAATAAATAAATCGGAAGAAAGATGGGGCAATATACTTCTGTAGTGATACTGCCTTGTAAACCCAAAGAGGGGTCGCTATGAGTCAGGTCTGACTCAACAGCACATAACAACAGCAACAACAAAGAAATTTAAAAAATTCCTTGAATCAAATGAAAATGAAAACTCAAATCTTTGGGACACAGCAAAAGCAGTGCTCAGAGGACAATTTATAGCAACAAAGACACACATCAAAAAAGAACATCAATATCTTAACACCACATCTGCAACAATTAGAAAAAGAAAAGCAAAAAAAGTCTACAGTGCACAAAAGAAAGGAAATAAAAATTAGAACTGAAATAAATGAAACAGAAAACAGAAAAACAATACAAAGAAGCAATAAGACTAGAAGTCATTCCTTTGAAAATAATAAAATTGACAAACCACTAGCAAATTAAATAAAGGAAGAGAAGGAGGAAATGCAAATAGCATGAATAAAACAGCAACAGACAATGTGACAACAGAAGTTATTGAAATAAAAGGCTAACAACAGAATACAATGAGGAACTGTACTCTAATGAATTTTAAAACCTAAAAGAAATGGAGAAATTTCTAGAAGCATACTATCTACCCACTAACACAATCTGAGGCAGAAAATTTTAACAGATCCATTACAAAAGAAGAAATTGAATAGCTCATAAAAAGAACTCCAACAACAACAACAAAAAGTCCTGGCCAAGATGGCTTCACTGGAAATTCTAGCAAACATTCAGAGAAGAGCTGACATCAATTCTACTCAAATTATTCCAGAACACAGAAAAGGATGGAATGATCCCATACTCATTCTATGAATGAAGCATAACCCTGATACCCAAACCAGACAAAGACATCACTAAACAAGAAAATTATACACCAATATCCCTCATGAAATTTGATACAAAGATTCTCAACAAAATACTAGCCAATAGACTCAAACAACATATTAGAAAAATAATACATGATGACTAAGTGGGATTCATACCAAGTATGCCAGGATTGTTCAACATTAGAAAAATCATCAACATAATCCAACATATAAATAATTCAAAGGAAAAAAATCTTATCAATTGATGCAGAAAAGCCATGACAAAATCCAACACCCATTCTTGATAAAATTGCTCAGCAAAATATAAATAGAAGGGAAATTCCTCAACATAATTAAGAACATATAGACAAAGCCAAAGGGAGCTCTGGTAGCATAGTGGATAAGGCACTTGACTGCTAACCAGAAGGCTGGCAGTTCAAACCCACCAGCCACTCCTCAGGAGGAAGGTTGGGCAATCTGCCACCTTGGAAACCCAGGTGGGGGTCATTATCAGTTTGGTCCAACTTGAGGGCACATAATGACAACAACAGTAGACAAAACCAACAGCCAAAATTATTCTCAATGGAAAGAGACTGAAAATATTCCCCTTGCAAACAGGAACCAGACAAGGACAACCTTTATTACCAATTCTATTCAATACTGTATTCAAAGTATTAGCCAAAGCAATAAAGCAAGAAAGGAAATAAAAGGCATCCAAACTGTCAAAATCGTAAAACTATCTCTATGTGCAGATGATATAATCCTATACATAGAAAATTCTAGATATTCAACAAGAAAACTATTTGAACTAATAGAAAGATTCAGCAAAGTGACAGGGCACAAATTAGTTGGAGTCTTCTATACTAACAAAGAGATCTCTGAAAAGGAAATCAGGAAGATAAACATCATTTACAAAAGTCACCTGAAAGATTAAGTATTTAGGAATAAATCTAACCAAAAGCCACAAATGACCTATACAAAGAAAATTACAAAACACTACTACAAGAAATCAAAAGAATATTATATAAATGAAAGATAGACCATGCTCATGGACAGGAAGACTTAACATTATGAAAATGTCAATACTACCCAAAGCAATCTACAAATATAATGCAATCCCAACCCAGATTCCATCATCATTATGTAAAGAGATATAAAAACTAATCACTAACTTTATATGGAAAGGAAAGAGACCCCACATAAGCAAAGCCCTACTAGAAAAGATGAACAAAGTAGGAGATCTCACACTCTCAAATCTCAAAACCTACTGTACAGCCACAGTAGTCAAAACATCCTGGTATTGGTACAATGACAGACACACAGATCAATGGAACAGAATTGAGAACCCCAAAGTAAATCCATCCAACTATGGACAGCTGATCTTTGACAAAGAGCCAAAACCCATGAAATGGGGAAGACACAGTCTCTAACAAATAGTGCTAGCAAATCTGGATATCCATTTGCAGAAAAATGAAACAGGATCTATATCTCTCACCATATATAGAAACTAACCCAACATGGATTAAAGTCTAAATGTAAAACCTAAAATCATAAATTTCATCAAAGATAAAAATAGGGGCACTAATATATGGCACAAATACACTATCAGACATAACTGAAAATGCACCAACAGCAGAAGACAACAACTGGGACCTCTTAAAAATTAAACATTTATGCTCATCAAAAGACTTTGTCAAAAGAGAAAAATGAAACCAACAGAATGGGGGAAAATAGGTAACAACTAAAATTTATAGAAAACTTCAATATCTCAACAAAAAAAGTTAATCAAATTTGAAAAGGGGTGGGGGACATGAACAGACACTTCACCAAAGATGACATTCAGGTGACTAACAAACACATGAAAAAATACTCGTGATCGTTAGCCATTAAATAAACCAAAACAACCTTGCTGCCATTGAGTTGATTCCAACTCATAGTGACCCCCCACTGGGTTTCTGAGATGGTAAATCTTTATGTAAGTAGATTGCCCCATCTTCCCTCCAAGGAGCAGGTGGTAGGTTTGAATCAGCAATCTTCTGGTTAGCAGTCAGATGCCTTAGGTGCTAAACCACCAGAGATTATAGGCCTATCATTGGCTTAAAAGTGAGCCACGGGATGAGTTCAGAATTTGCTCTTGGCAGTTCTCTGTAAAGTAGTCATTAGAGAGATGTAAATCAAAACGAGAACGAGATATCATCTTACCCTAGTTTTAGTAAGTTTCAAAATAAGAAAACAACAAATACTAGCAAGGGTATAAACTGGAACTCTCATACGCTACTGGTAGGATTGTAAAATGGTATAGTGCTTTCTTAAAAAGTTGGAAATAGAAATTCTATATGACCCAGCAATCCATTATTAAGTATATATCCTAGAGAAATAAGAGCTGAGACATGAACAGATATATGCACACCCATGTTCATCACAAATTTATTCACATAACAAAATGATGGAAACAATAAGTGCTCATCAATGGATGAATGGGTAACTAAACTGTGGTACATATACACCATGGAATATTATGCAACATTAAAGAATGATGAATCTGTGAAACACATAATAACATGGATGAAACTACAGGACATTTTGCTGAGTGAAATTAATCACAAAAGGACAAATACAGCATGAGACTCTTACTGTAAAAAGTTAAGAAAAAGTTTATACACAGAAATAATCATTCTTTGAAGGTTATTGGGGTGGGAGGGAAAGGGACGGGGATGGTAAATCACTAACCAGACAGTAGACACATATTAACGTGGATGGAGAGAAAGGCAACATCCAAGAAGGGGGAGGTCAGCACAAAATGATCATGGCAGAGGAAGATACTGGTATGAGCACAAGAGATAAAGGCAGCAAAGGTAAATACTATCACATACACAATCCTGAAACAATGTTGTTGTTGTTGTTATGTGCCGTCGAGTCAAACTGGACTCATAGCGACCCCTCCTTGGATTTCCGAGGCAGTATCACTATGGAAGTAGGATTGCCCAACCTTCCTTCCGAGGAGTGGCTGGTGGATTTGAACTGCCAGCCATCTGGTTAGTGGGCAAGTGTCTTAGCCACTATGCTACCAGAGCTCCCACAAATATATATATGACACAGGATATTTCTACCTATGTGTCTATATATGTTATAAATAAATGTATGAATATAGTAGAGCATACAGGAGGCAACACTATGAAAGTTTAGCCATAATCAAACATATTGAGGGAAAGAGTTACTGGGAATGGGGGTTCAGAACCATAGTCTCATGCAATAGTGAGGTCAATTGACATGACATTGTCCACAAAGACAATATTCTACATCCTACTTTGGTGAGTAGCAATTGGAGTCTTAAAAGCTTGTGAACAGCAATGTAAGGTGCAACTATTGGTCTCTCCTTATCCAGAGCAAAGAAGAGTGAAGAAAATAAAAGATAAGAGGAAACAATTAGTCCAAAGGACTAAAGGAACACAAAAACCACAGCCTCCATGACCTTGAAACCAGAACTAGATGGTCCTTGCTACCGCTGCTGGTTGCTCTGAAAGGGATAACAATAGGTGGTCCTGTATACAGGAGAGAAAAAATGTGAAACGAAACTCAAAATCATAAAAATGATCAGGCTTACTGGTCTGATAGAGACTGGTGGAAGCCCCAAGGTACAGCCCTTAGATACCCTTCAAGCCTGAAACTGAAGTCACCACATGGCTCACTTTTAAGCCAAATGCTAGTCATTTAAGGTAAAAAAATAATACCAGGAAGGTACCTGCTCATTAGAACAGTCAACCACAGGAGATCAAAGGGCAGGATTCGCCCGGGACTAAAGCTCAGAAGGCAGGACCGGATAGGAAAGAAGGACAAAAGGAAAAAGTAAAGACAGGGAAAAGTTGTCAGAGTGCTGTTATCCTGTGGCAATTGCAATGAATATCACAAAACAAAATGGATACAAATTTTTTAATGGATAACCAATTTGCTGTGTAAATTTTCACCCAAATCACAATAAAAATAATAGATGATTATTTCAATATACCACTTTCAATGGATAGAAAATCTATAAATAAGATCAATAAGGAAACAACTTTGGCAAGTTGCGACTGGGATCTTAAAAGCTAGCAAGCTGCCATCTAGATGCAACGATGGGCCTCTCCTCGTCCAGAGCAAAGAAGAATGAAGAAAACCAAAATTCATGGAAACGATTAGTCCTAGCGACTGGTACACCATCCAATCTGCAGCCTATACAACTATGAGACCAGAAGAACTAGATGGTGCCCAGCTACCACTGTCATCCAGTGAACTTGGAAGACACTATGCTAAGTGAGTAAGTCAATTACAGAGGACACATATTGTATGAGCTCACCATTATAAAAAGCCAAGGAAAAGTTTACACATGGAAGGAAACTTTGTTGATTACCAGGGATTGGAGGGGAGGGGAGGGGACAGAAAACTGCTACATAGGTAAAAGGTAGGTATTGATTTAGGTGAAGGGAAAGGCAATATACCAAAAGCGAGTGACCAGCACATTATGGTGTTAGACTGAGTTTTCTAGAGAAGCAAAACCAGTAAAGCTTATATACATAGAGAGAGAGAGAAAGAAATTTATCTTATGAAAATGGCTCACACACTTATAGAAGCTGGCAAGTCCCACGTTCTTGGATAAAATGTCAAGCTGGAGGCTTTTGCCAACTCATACAGCTGCAGGGGCTGAGGAGCTCAAGGTAGGCAGGCAGTATACTGGCTGTTGACTCCAATGAATGACGAATCCAAGATCTCCAGCCGGATGGTGGGTTGTTCGCTCACGGACTATTGTAGGCAGCACAACAGAATACCAATCCACAGAAGAGTGTCTCTTTTCCCAGGATGTCCATAAATATATTGGAACCAGGCCACACTCTTAGGGAAACTCCCTCTCAATGGATTGGCTGCTCAAAACATATACATCTGATCCCATCATGGGAACAACCCACATCATAATTGCTTAAACCACACAGAATTATGGTCTAACCAAGTTGACACAGCTCCAACAATCACAGTCCACATCTTGTCAACTTGGCAGTTGTACACATCTTCTTAACCATATATAATCTCTAAATAAGGAAAATCTTTTTTTTTTTTAACTTTTTATTGTGATTTGGGTATAATTTTATAAAGCGAGTTCATTTTACATTCAACAGTTAATACATGTTTTGTTTTGTGACACTGATTACAATCCCTGCAATGTAACAGCTTTCCTCCCTTCTCCTCCCTGTGGTTACTCCTTCCTTGTGTCCTTCTCACCTATGCATTCCTGCCTGCCTAGCTTTCTCCTGTGCAGATGCAGCCCTTCTGATCTCCCATGGTTGACTCTTCTAAGGAGTGCATCTCCCTGGTGTAGTTCAACCCCTAGGTCTGTCTATTGTTTGGGTGAGAGTTAAGCCACAATTAGGTAACATTTGAGAACTTTGTTTCCTAGATTTAAAGTCTCAAGGGCAAAGAATTAAAAAGGCTGGGTCACTGTCATAAATCAAATTAGAGACCAAGTCTGGTTAGAACTTTCCACACTTTTGATGTGTCATATTATTAATTAAAACTCTGAGTCTCTCTCATTTCTTTTTTTGAGAGACAAATGGGGTTCACCATGTGACAGAATTCTCTGAGGAACTTTTTTAGATTGAGAAGAAAGAAGTCACCATAGCCCAACTAGATTATTCCTCAAGTTGAATTTCATCTTGTTACGAAATAAGTTTTTCTCTCCATTGATCACCATAACTTTTTTTTCTCTCTCCTAACCAAAGCACCAAACTCACTGCCATAAAGTCGATAATCAACTAATAGTGACCCCATAGGACAGAGTAGAACTGCCCCATGGGGTTTCCAAAGCTATAAATCTTTACGGAAGCAGACTGCCACATCTTTATCCTGTGGAGCAGCTAGTGGGTTCGATCTAGTGACTTTTCTGTTAGCAGCCAAGTGCTTTAACCATTGTGCCACCAAAGCTCTTTTCCTCTCTCCTAGCTGGTCTTTCATATTATTGTGGTTCCTTACCACTTCCTATGACCATGCTAAGACACAGTAAATCTGACAATGAACCCATCTCTGTTCTGCTGCTCAGGGAAATCCATCAATAATTAGACTTTCATTTTTCAATTTTGACATCTAGAAAAAGAAAATGCCCATAAATCTCTCAAAACAGAAATCAAATGCAGCCCATTTAATTACCATCAAGTAAACAAAGTGATTCTTCCTCCATAAGATGCCTGAACACATTCATAATTGGTTAGTTAAACTACCATAGAAACAATTATTCAATATAAAATAGAGAAAGAGAAGGCGAGAGGAGCAGGAGTGTTAGCAGACACACATTGCTTTTAGCTGGGAAGATAACGAATTGTTATGGGCCAATGGAATGAAGGGAAAAATAATGGGGGAGTGGGAAATAACCCAGTGATGGTGGCATTACTTCTGAAGACAAGTGTATGAATAAGGAGACCATCATCTGTTCTCATTTTTAAAAAAACATTCTTTCTTTTCCCTTTGGTGCCTTCCCTACCATCCTGTAGGAAAATGTACCCAATAAGCTTTCCTTGGAGTAAGTTTCTTAGCATACAGAGTTAGGGGTATCTTGGATGCTTTGGGAGATTCAGTGAGGTATAATTAGGTTGGCTATATTTTCCATTTCACCTGAGATAACCCTAGTTTATGCCTGTATCCTTGCATGATTATCACTGATAGTGCTCTCTTTCACTCTCAGAAGTGCTCGTTTGAATGATAAATTATATGGTCACCCTATATATAAATGCAGGAAAAGTAAAAGATTATCAACTTGTAAGTCAACACTAGTGGGTTGATAGTTGTTGCTTGGAGTACTGTGTTAAGAAGGATTCTGAGGTTGTGTAAAGTAAAACTCAGCAAGTAAAACCATGGCGATAGATAAGTAGTACCTGTTAACAGGAGAAGCAATGGTAGAGGCAACATTGCCTCATGTAATGGAGTAAGCATTGGACAAAGGTCAGGAGATCGGGATTTTTAAACCCTACTCTACTCCTCCTCGGAAGGAAGATGGGGCAATCTACTTCCATAGTGATATAAATAAGGACAAACTTTTTTTTTTTTAGGATTTGGGTGAAGATTTACAGAGTAAATTCACTTTTCATACAGCAGTTCACATATACTTTGTCTCATGTCATTG
>NW_006921603.1:6080380-6081027 GCF_000298275.1 Orycteropus afer afer | reverse complement strand
ATAAGCATAGGCCCATTGCTTCACTTCATTTGCTGTGAAGTGAGTCCCTTGATCTGAAGCAATGCTGTGTGGGCTACCATGGCAGTGGATAAGGCATTCTGTAAGTCCACGGATGGCAGTTTTGGCAGAAGCATTGCATGCAGCGAAGGCAAATCCATATCCAGAGTAAGTATCTATTCCAGTAAGAATAAAACGCTGTCCTTTCCATGATAGAAGTTGTCCAATGTGATCAACCTGCTACCAGGTTGCTGGCTGATACCCCGAGGAATGGTTCCATATTGCGGATTCAGCGTTGGTCTCTGCTGCTGCCAGATTGGGCACTCAGCAGTGGCGGTAGCCAAATCAGCCTTGGTAAGTGGAAGTCCATGTTGCTGAGGCCATGCATAACCTCCCATCCCTGCCACCATGGCCACTTTGTTCATGAGCCCACTGAGCAATGACAGGAGAAGCTGGGGAAAAAGGATAGGTAGTTTCCACAAAACATCCACCTGATCATTAAAGTCCTCCTCTGCTGAGGTCACCTTTTGGTGGGCATTCACATGAGACACAAATATCTTTACTCCTTTGTCACAGAGAAATCTATACACATACCTCTTCCCCATAACATCCTTGTCACCAATTTTCCAAACATGTTCCCAGACCATCCA
>NW_006921603.1:6054841-6055776 GCF_000298275.1 Orycteropus afer afer | reverse complement strand
AGCATCAGAACTCTAAGCACCTGAGAGAGAGTGGGAACCTCCCAGAACATTGTTTTGTGCCACTCCCAACAGAAATACTCCAGGTGGACCACTCTAGCAATCAGGATCTCCTCAATTGCTAATAGCAATTCCCACCTTGGAGTTTACAAAGACTTATGGGTAGAAAAGCCACACTAAGTAAGTTACTACACCACAGCTGTGCTTTCGTTCTCATTTGATTCAAGGGATTTTTTTATTCTGCTACCCAGTAGTTTTTGAAGAGGATGCTATTTCTATGTTTTGTCTTGTTTTCCTTGATCTTGTCTTGTTTTTGTTGATTTTTAATTTTATAGTATCATGATATTAGAAGATGTTTTTCACTGTTTCAATGTTTTTAAATGTATTGAGGCTTATTTTGTGGCCTTATATGATCTATTCTAGAGAATGTTTCATGTGTGCTGAAAAAGAATATAAATTGTGCTGCTGTTAAGTGAAGTGCTCTGTATATGTCTAGAAGGTCAAGTTGGTAAATTGTATTATTTAGTTCTTCCATGTCTTTGTTGTATTTCTTTTTTTCTTCTTCTTCTTTTAATTTTTTACTGTGATTTGTGTGAAAGTTTACAGAGCCAATTCACTTTCCATACAGCAGATCACTTTGTCTTATGACATTGAGTGGAATTTCCCACAATGCAACAGCTCCCCTCTCATTTCCTCCCCATAGTTACCTCTTTAATGTGTCCCCTCCCATGCACTCCCGAGCCCTGAGCTGTCTCCCTGAGAATACACAGCCCTTCTATTCTTCCATGATTGATCTCTCCAAGGAGTGTATCTACCTAATATAAATGTTCACTTCATGTGCTCGTCTGTTGTTTGGCTGGAAGCCACAGGAGTGGGTTCAATTTCAGACCTGAAGGGCAGCTAGGGGCCAAAATCTCAGTGGTTCCATCAGGCTCTAT
>NW_006921603.1:6052641-6054601 GCF_000298275.1 Orycteropus afer afer | reverse complement strand
GGGTTTGAACTGCCAGCCTTCTGGTTAGCAGTCAAGTGCCTTAGGCACTATGCTACCAGAGCTCACAAAGTAGGATGTAGAACAATGTTTTTGTGTAGTAGGCTATGCCAGTCGAGCTTGATGTCCCTTGCTATCTTTGTAGTAGTTCTTATCCTTCATTGAAAGTGGTGTATTAAATCTATTATTACTAGGGAGTTGTCTCTTTCTCTTTTCAATTCTGTTAAAGTTTATTTATTTCGGGGTTTTTTCATTGGATCCATACATATTTATTAGGGTTATATCCTCTTGTTTGATTGATCCTTTAATCATTACCTAGTGTCCTTCCTTGACTCTTATGGTGGTCTTTGTCTTAAAGTGTACTTCATCAGAAATTAATGTTGCCACTCCTGCCCTTTTTTGATTCTCATTTGCTTGATAAACTTTTTTCCAACCTTTGATTTTTAGTCTCTCTTTGTCTTTGTGTCTACAGTGTGTCTTTGTAGACATCATATTGATGGGTCATGTTTTCTTATCCAGTCTACAACTCTGTCTCTTGATTGGTGCCTTTGAAGTCAGACTAAAGTGAGTCCCTGCCTGCTGTGTGATAAAGCCAAATCAGTTCATACATACCAACTGCTTGAGAGAAAGATTATTTATTGCAAAGCAGCAATGCAGAGAGACAATGTTTGTCTCTCCAGGTTGGGGTTGAAGTACTACTATTTTTGTAAGGTTCAAGGAAGGGTCTATACTTACTCATATAAATTGCAGTAATTTGGATATGAATTACTTGGGGACTGGCTAAATGAAGTTTCATTCACCTCAGTTAAAGAGACAGTTAATTTTTTAATGCAGTGTGCTTGTGTGCTGGATGAGTTACACTGACTTTCTGTCATCAGCTGATTGTGGCTTGGGGGGGGGGGGCGTGGGGGGGTGGGCAAGAATGTTATTTCCAAACAACTCTGTTCTGTATGTCCCACTGCACATTTCTCTAGGCCAAAACAGATCTGAGCTGGTTTTAACCAACTTCAGATTGGTCTTGGCTGGGTTTCTGACAAACAACTTTAAGGAAATGAGTTATACCTGCTCATCTGATTCCAAAGAGCATAGGAATGATTACAGAAAGAATGTGGAATTGAGGTAAACTTGGCTTATATTCAATCCATTTATATTCATTGTCATTATCAACAGGCATGAATTTATTACTGTCATTTTGTTAAATTTTTTTTGTGTGTGTGGTATTGGTTTTTTCTTTGTTCTATGTAATTTTCTGTGCTGAGCTCATTTTATGTATACATTTTTTAAGTAATTTTCTTCCTTGCTATTGTTTTAGTATTTGGTAAATATTTGTGCCTTTCTTCTTTTTCATTTAGATGAGATTTATTTTCTTCGTGGTTACCCTGTGATTTATTATTTTCTTCCCAACTTTAAAACAGTTTTTTCTATCTCAAAATCATCTTGACTCTCCTCTCCATTTGGAAGTGTTCTGTACCTACACTGTTTATTGCCTCTTTTTGCTTTGTCATTGTCCTCATTTACAAATTGATGGTCTCTGGTTCTATTTATAGTCTTTTAAGTTTATTTGACTTTGAATACTTCTATCCCTTGGTTGGTTTCTGGGTTATATTGTCATGTCTTAATGTGTTAATCACAGGTTGTTTTCTGCTGTTGTCAATCCTCTGTCCAAAATGCTTCCTTTAGCAACTCTTGTAAGCTTGGTCTGGTTCTTACAAATTCATTTCTGTTTATCTAGAAATGTCCTAATTTAGCCATCATATTTGAGGGACATTGTTGCTGGGTATATAATTCTTGGTTGGCAGTTTTTGTTTTTCATGGTTTTATATGTCATCCCTTGCCTTCTCACCTGCATGATTGCTGCTGAGAAATCAGAGCTTATTCTTACTGGTTGCCTTTTGGTAGGTAGGTGGTTTTTTTTTTTTTTTTTTTTCAGGATTCTTTGCCTTTGGTTTTGGAAAGTTTGTTT
>NW_006921603.1:6043952-6052541 GCF_000298275.1 Orycteropus afer afer | reverse complement strand
CCATTGTCCTCTTATATGCATGATTTCTACTGAGAAATCTGAGCTTAGTTTTATTGGTTGCCCTTTGTAGGTAACTTAGTTTTTCCCATGTGCTGCTTTCAGGATTCTTTGCCTTTGGTTTTGGAAAGTTTGTTTATAATATATCTTGGTGATTTACTTTTGGGGTCTGTCTTGTTTGGGGTTTTTTGATCTTCTTGAATACACATCTTCTTATCTTTCATCATATCAGGGAAATTCTCTTCCAACAAATATTTGACAATTTTCTCTGTGGTTTTATTCAACTAGATTCTGGAATTCTGATCACATGTAAGTTATTCTCTTGATAGTGCCCCACATAAATCTTAGGCTTGCTTTTTTTTTTTTTTTAATTGTTCCCTTAACAAAGTAATATTAAGAGATTTCTATTCAATCTCACTAATTCTGTCTTCCATTGATTCAACTAATCCTTTGCTCTTTCAGTGTGTTATCTATTTCTGAAATCATAGTCTTAATCTGGATTTCCTTTTTTTTTTGTATGGTTTCTAATTTTTCATTTATTCGGTCAATTTTTTTCTAGTATTGTTTCCCCAAATTCTTCTACAATTTTGTCTGTGTTTTCCTTGATCTGTCTCTCAATCCCGTGAAGGTACCTAAATATAATTCTTCTGAATTCCTTATCAGGTAGTTCCAATGTCACTTTTTCCTAAGGAAGGTTTTCTGGCTCTGTATTCTGGTCCCTTGTTTGTACTACTTTATCTTGCTGCTTTGTGTGAACTGGTATTATCTCTCTGAGATACTGTGATGTCATTGTGTTTATATTTAATTGTTGATTCTATGTTGGTGTGATTTATCCAGGTTTATTTTTTTTCTTTGAATATCCAAGTGAGTGGGGCTGGTTTGTTTCTCTGTTCACTAGTTTGGCAGCACTTAGGCACACCCCACCTGTTTCCTTGTGCATGTGATAGATGATGAGAATGTGTGCACAGATCTGTGTTAGCTGTTGATGTGGAGCAGTTGAAGGCAGTTTGGGCTGCTGCTGGTGGTGGTTTTAGGTGCTGTTGAGTTGGCTGTGACTCATAGTGACCCTGTGTGAAACAATGAAACACTGCCTGGTTGTGCATCATCTTCATAATCCTTGCTATACCTGAGCCCATTGTTGCAGCCACTATGTCAATCCAGCTCATTGAGGGTCTTCCCCTTTTTGCTGGTATTAGCTGCTGTCTATTGTTGATTTGTTCTTGTAGAAGCAAGTAGTGGCCCTCATCCAGTGGGTGAGGCTGCAGGGGTGAGTACATGGTTAGGTTGTGTGGGCACGGTTGCTTTCTGGTCATCAGCCACCAGTGTTCTTAACCATTCAATCCTTGGCAAGGTGCAAGGGGTACAGATTATCAGGTTGCTGCCCAGATTGGAATTCCACTTGCAAACGTTCAAAATGACAGACTATCAGACCAGTCAGTAGTCCACAGCTCTGTTTGTCTCTTTATTCACTGTTTTCATTCAGTTTCTTCTTCTAGTTGATATTTAATCCATTTTTTTACCCTTGTCTTTGAAGTTCAGGGTTCCAGGATTATCCTCTGTTTCAATTGCTTTGTCATTTCTTTGTTGTAGATGGTCTGGGTAGCTTGTCTGCCAATTCTGCCATCTTGCCAAAAGTCCAGAATTCAACTCTCATAAATATCACAGTTTTTTAAGAACAAGACCCAAATAAAGTCTAACCCACTGTCATCAAGTCAGATCCAACTCATAGCGACCCCTTCTTGGGTTTCTGAGGCACTGTCACTACAGAAGTAGATTGCCCAACCTTCCTTCTGAGGAGTGGCTGGTAGGTTTGAACTTCCAGCCTTCTGGTTATCAGTCAAATGCCGTAGGCACTACACCACCATAGCTCCCAAATAAAGTCTACTTGTTACAATTGTTTTAAATTTATTTTAATCTTTGGATACTTACTTTAGTTTGAGTTCTCCAGAGGAGCAAAACTAGTGAAATGTATATGTAAATAGAGACTTACTTCAAGGTAATGGATCACTCATTTTGGGGGGCTGGCAAGTCCAAAATCCATGAATACACATCTTTTTATCTTTCATCTAACAGCAGGGTCAAACCTCTGCTGCTTCACAGGGTTACAGGGGTTCATGGAACCAAGAGCTACAGGCCGGAGGGCCATCTGGAGATAATTCCAGCTTCTATCACAAGAACCAGAGGTCAGGTGATCATAATCATGCTAGAGAGAAGGAAGGGAAGGGGAAGGGAGATGTCTGCCAAAACATACACTCATATACTGAAGTAAGGCCATACCTCCAATGAAACTCTAATTTCAACTGATTGCTTGCTCAAATCAGATCATAAAATATAAAGTGATTACATTATGGAAGAGTACAGTCCAAACCACTGAGAATCATAGTCTAGACGAGTTGACATATAACATTGACCTTCACGGTACTTCTCTCCCAATTTATTTTCTTTCCGTCTTTCTCTTTTCTTTTTTTTTTTCCTCCCCTTGTAATTTTTTTGTTAAAAATACTGGGTAGTTTTTTCTCTAAATTTTCTCAGAATTTGCATTTTATTGATTATATCCCAGGAGCATCACTTAATGATTTCCTCTATCTATATTTTTTGTAAATTGGTGGCTGAATATAGAGGCTTGATCGGATGCTGGTTCAATGTTTTTGGAATGTGTACTTCGTAAGTGGTATTGTGTTCTTCCTTATACCAGGAAATATATAATATGATTTTCTCTTCTGTGATGTTATCAGCCATTGATATTCAATATCTGATTCAACTAGTTTATTAGAGGTTCATAATGGTGATTTTCTATTATATCATGTATACATGTATGTGTATCTGTAAATCATACCTTCTTTATTTATTAGCTAGGATACTTAAATAGAATGTTGCCTTTATGTGTTATCTGGTTACCTAGTGGTATAGTTTTTTAAAGGAAAGACAAGGTAAGTGTTTATTTTCTTTTGTGTTTTAGTTACCTAGTGCTGCTCTGACAGGAATATACCACAAATGGGATGGCCTGAGCAAACAGGAGTTTATTCTCTTACGGTTTGTGAGGCTAGAAGTCCGAGTTCAGAAGTGCCAGGCTCTAGGGGCTGTGTGAAAGCCCCTCAACCTTGGGCTTCAGCTCTGCCTCTTGCTTCTGGCCCAGTGAAGCTAAAGGCATCTCTTCATTCAGGTAGCTACTGGTTACTGAGGCTAACAAGCCCAAGGTCGACAAATAAAATGGCACAGTCCCAATGTTACCAAACCACATGGCAGGCCTTTAATTCAAGTTCACTGAAAGTTCCAAGGTTGGCAGAGCATGGCAGGCTGCTGAACAATGACACAGCTACATGCAGGGTTCAAGCATGCTATAAGCTGGAGACCATTCTCTAAGCTGCTGCTTATATACGGGAAGCAGCCCACATCCCTAAAGCAGCTACTCAGCTGCTTGTGGTAGGCCCCACCACGCAGTTGATTGCCAGTCTCATCATGGGGAATAACTACCACCAGCTGCCCAGCCACTCAACCAGACCCAGCCAAGTTGACACACAAACTTAACCACCACATTTTGTTGATCAATTTTGAAAATAATGACTTGATTCCCTAGCATTCTCCATGGCCATCAATTAATTGTTTTTATTGTGATTATGAACTCAGAGTTTGACACATTTGATTGTTTTCAGTTAATTGGCATAGTTGTTATTCTTAAATAATCCCCCCTTTGATCATTCAGAACCTCTGCAAGTTTGCTTCTGAGTCATTTCATACAAACCCTAGCAGTTTTTGACAGCTTTATTATTATTATATAAGATGTCCCATTCACATTTTTATTTCCTGCCCTGCCCTTGGAATTATTCATTTCTCTATGTAATCCTGGTTCTCCTAAGTGGAAATGATATTTGGAGATTTCTGCATTTTATATTGGTAATTAATTAAAAGGAAAACAAAACAAGTCTGATGCCTGGATTCCACCTGTGACTTAAGGCATCTCTTCACTAAGGCAGCTACTGGCTGCTGAGGCTAACAAACCCAAGGTCGACAAATAAAATGGCATGGTCCCGATGTTACCAAACCACACAGCAGGCCATTAATTCCAGTCCATTGTAAGTCCCGAGGTCGGCAGAACATGGCAGGCTGCTGCAGGATCCAAGTGCGCCATAGGCTCGAGACCATTCCCAAAGCTGCTGCTTATATACAGGAAGCAGACCACATATCCAAAGCAGCTACTCAGCTGGTCCAATAGATTTCACCATGGACTTAATTACCAATCTCACCATTGGGAGCTCTGGTAGCATAGTGGCTTAACACTTGCCTGCTGACCAGACAGCTGGCAGTTCAAACCCACCAGCCACTCCTCAGAAGGAAGGTTGGGCAATCCTACTTCCGTAGTGTTACTGCCTCGGAAACCCAAGGAGGGGTTGCTATGAGTCGGGTTTGACTCGACGGCACATAACAACAACAACAACAACAACCATGGGGAGTAACTACATCCAGCTGCCCAGCCACTCAACCAGGCCCAGACAAGTTGACACACAGACTTAACCACCACACTTTGGTCAGTCATGTGGCCTTAGCTAATTGGAATGGAGGTTGGGTTATATAAAGGCTAACTGAGCTGAGGAGTTATATTACAAAAATATATAGAGAAGGAATATTGGAGGGAAATTAAGCAATCTCGTCTACTCTTGCAGTTTATACCTCTTTCCTCTAAAAAACATGAACTAGCATTGTCTTTATTTAAGAAGGGAAAGAGAGTTTTTCTAGTATAAAAAGAGAGCTACATTGAACTTTGCAGGAAGGCAATGTTAATAGTTGTGAGGTGGGTCTGATGGTGAACATCCCTGAGACAGTACTTAAATCCTAGGAACACACCTAGAGATAGAGGAAGCAGGCAAGCTGGAGAGATGCTGATAGTAAAATATGGATACTTCACAGAGAACTGTCGAGCAAATTCTTTATATAGGCCCTGGTTTACTTTTAACTTTAAACCTAAAATCACATTCTGCCAAAAACATTTCATTTTCTCTCTAAAATTGTAAACACTTGAAGTCAGTGTGAGGGTACTTTTTACAAATGACATTGTTCTTCAGAAAGTAAGATCTTCTACTCCATTGTTTGCCAAGTTAAAGACTTCATTTATTAGAAATAAAGAGCTAATTTATCTCCCTTTAGCTGAATTTAGGTGAAGTAAACTGGAATTCCTTTTTTCTTCCCAGAACATCAATTTGTATTTTCAGCTGCTTTTCTGTGATACTGGTATTTTGAGGTATGGCAGTCTGCTTCCATAGATTACAGCTTCAGAAACCCTGTGGGGCAGTTCTCTTCTGTCCTACAGGGCTGCTATAAGTTGGAATTAAGTCAACAGCAGTGGCTTTTTTGTTTTGGTTTGGTTTGTTTTGGTTTTTACAGCTCTTCAAATTTGTTCGTTCTTGCCAGTGACGCTTGAAGCAATCAAGCCCTTTAGTCTTCTCTATATCTTTCACATACGGGAGAGCAAGAAACCTAGAGAACATTTTTATTTCTTAGAAACTTGATTTCTGCGCCCCTTATTTTTGTCTGAGTGAATGGTCCTCTATTTCCTTAATTTACAAATGAAAAAGTTTTGTAAGGAATTGAAATGTTACTGAAGCTGTGTGGGTGACGGATGACCTAAAGAGAGCCCTGGAGAAAGAGCACTGACTGGCTTGGGTTTGGTTCTGACTTTACTACTCACTAATTGAATTAACTCTGGATAGTCACTTGACCTCTTTCTGGCTCATACATCTTATCAAAAAGTGGGAAAATTATTTCTAACCCATTGGGTTCTTATTAAAATTAAATCACAGTTACACTACTTACTACCTGTGTGGCCTTAGGCAAGTTACTTAAGCTTTCTCTGATTCAGTTTTCTCATCTGTAAAATTGGATAATAATAGTACCTACTATGTAGGGATTTTGTGAGGTAAAATGTGTGGAACAGTGCCTGGTACACAGTAAGCTCTATATAAATGTTAGCTGTTGTTACTAGTCTATGACCACCTGTGTACATTGGCCTTGATTTGGGACATTGACAAGATGGAATTCTATAAGCTCCAGCATTTACAGGGAGCAGTAGGCTGCTCAGAGGCTGAGCTACACTGACCTTTTCTTTATTATTTTAATTAAAAAAAAAAAATTGTGGTAACATACTTAACACAGCAGTTCCCATTTTAACGTGTACAGCTCATTGACACTGAGCACATCCCCCATGCTGTGCAACTACCATTTCCAAATACTTTTCATCACCCAAAATAGAAACTCATTACACTTTACGTGATGACCTCTCCCCCAACACCTGCCTTGGTAACCACTGATAAACTTTTGTCTCTATGCATTTGTCTATTATAAATATTTCATATATAGAGAATAGCAGTAGAATCATATAGTAATTGCCCTTTTGTGTCTGGCATATTTCATTCAGCATAGTTTTCAGTGTTTGTCCATGTCATAGCATATATCAAAACTTAATTTCTTTATGGCTGAATAAATATTCCATGGTATATATGTATCCTGTTTTGCTTGTTTACCCACTGATCTAGTGGGCATTTGCATTATTTCCATTTTTGCTATTGTAAATATTGTTATAATGAACATTGCTGTGCAAGTATCTTTGAATCTTGCTTTCAAGTCTTTTGGGTATATACCAAATTGCTGGGTCATATGATAATTTTGTTTAACATCTTGAGGAACTGACAAAATATTTTCCACAGTGACTACACCATTTTACATTCCTACCAGCAATGAGTGAAAGTTCCAATTTCTCCATACCTCATCAACATAATTATTTTTTGTTTTTACGATGATAAAGTTAGGTGTTATTCCATTGTGATTTTGATATGCATTTCCCTAATAGCTGATGATGAATGTGCATCTTTTCATGTGCTTATTGGCCATCTGTGTGTTTTCTCTGGTGAAATATCTAGTCAGGTCTTTTGCTTATTTTTTATATTGGGTTGTTTGTCTTTTTTGTTGTTGAGTTGTAGGATTTTTTTTTTTTTTTTAATGTGATTTGGATGAAAATTTATAGGGCAAATTAGTTTTCTATTCAACAATTCATACACATTTTGTTTCATGACCTTGATTGCAATCCCCACAATCTAACAGCTCTCTTCCTACTTCTTACCTGTGGTTACCTTTTCCTGGTGTCCTTCTTTCCTGTGCATTCCTGCCTGTTCAAATGCTGCCCTTCTCATCTCCCATGAGTAATTGTTTTAAGGAGTGTACCTACCTGGTGTGAATATTCATCTTGTATGCTTATTTATTGTTTGGCTGGAAGCCGCAGGAGTGAGTTCAATTCCAGGCCCAAAGGGTGACTAGGGGCCAGAGTCTCCGGAGGTTTCTTCTGTTTCAATTAGACCAATAAGCCTGGTCTTTTCTTTTTTTTTATGATTTTGAGTTTTGTTCCACAATTTTCTCCCACTCTATCCAGGATGTCTTGCACTGATCCCTTTCTGAGTGGTTGGCAATTATAGCTGGGCACCAACTAGTTCTGCTCTCAGGTTTGCATGGTCCATTAGTCCCTTGGACTAATTATTTCCAAGCATCTTCATTCTTTTTTGGTCCAGAGAGAAAAGACCAATTACTGCATTTAGATGTCTGCTTGCAAACTTTTAAGATCCCAGTTGCTACTCACCAAAGTGGGATGTGTTTTAGTGTAATATGTTATGCCAATTGAGCTTGATGTCCCCTATGAGCATGGTTCCCAGCCCAAAGGCTGCATAACTCTCTCAGGGTTGTTGGCTGTAACTAAGAAGTTAGCATAACTTGTCCCCTGTGTTAGTTCTATTTATGTGGACATTCTTATAAAACTAAAAAAACAAACTCACTGCCATGGAGTTGATTCAACTCATAGTGACTCCTCCTGGGGTTTCTGAGGCAGTATCTCTACGAAAATAGATTGCTCAATCTTCCTTCTGGAGGAGTGGCTGGTGGGTTTTGAACCTCCAGCCTTCTAGTTAGCAGTCAAATGCCTTAGGCACTATGTCACAAGAGCTCCCAGACATTTTTATAGCACATACAAATATGCATGTAGAAAAATTGTCTGCCAAACTTACATGTGGTCATGGGTATATTCCCTTTTGCCTAGACATACCTGGTCGTTCAACCTGTCTACCTATGTGTCTACCCATAGGTTAATGTTTGTTATTGCTGATAATGCAGTATTCTGTACGTGAAAGTGTTTGTCTGTGTTGTCTGTACCTGTGAACCTGTTTGTAGCTTCTGTTCCCTTAGTGTTTGTGATAGTTGGAGCTGTGTGTCAACTTGGCTGGATTACAATTCTGTGTGCTTTAAGCAATTGTGATGTAGGTTGTTCCCATGATGGGATCAGATGTATGTGTTTTGAGCAGCCAATCCATTGAGAGGGAGTTTCCCTAGGGATGTGGCCTGGTTCCAATGTATTTATGGACATCCTGGGAAAAGAGACACTCTTCTGTGGATCAGTATTCTGTTGTGCTGCCTACAACAGTCCATGAACAAAGAATCCGTCATTCAGCCTGGAAATCTTGGAGTTGTCATTTGTTGGAGTCAACAGCCAGTATACTGCCTGCCTACCTTGAGCTCCTCAGCCCTTGCAGCTGTGTGAGTCAGGAAAAGCCATTTTCT
>NW_006921603.1:6040972-6042807 GCF_000298275.1 Orycteropus afer afer | reverse complement strand
AGGCCTCCCCCTCTTTCGTCGACCCTCCACCCTACCAAGCATGACATCCTTCTCCAGGGAATGGTCCCTTCTTACAACATGAGGGTGATCACATATTTGATTCTTATCTGCAATTTTGTCTGCAGGAGGAGTATAAGGAAGCTGGTTGGTTGGTCCAACTTACACTAGACAAAGTGGTGAAAGAGTAAGATGAGTGCAGGGCTGCTGTGTCACAGCTTAAGTGCCCTATAAAAGACTTCAATGTTTCTAGTTGTGCTCTGAAAGAAAGCCTTATTTCTTCTAGTAACAGAGCTGATATTGCTGAAAACCAAACCCAGAGTCTTATCCTGAGGGTGGCTGAATTACAACACCAATTAAATTGGCAACCCAGAATGGTGTCTGAAGTTAAAGTGAAGGCATTGATTGGGAAAAAATGGGATCCTGAGACCTGGAATGGGGACATATGGGGAGATAGTCAGGAAGATTAGGATATGGAGCCTGTAAATTCTGTTGAATCCCTCCCATCTGAAAGGATTACTGTAAAACCATTATCCCCTTCACCTCAGCTTGATGGGATTAGCTGTACTGTTCCTGCTGGATCATTGCCTGAGGCAGAGGCCATGGTAGACATTCTTGAACGTTCTCAGGAACTGCCCCAACCACCCATTGTTGCTGCTAGACCTATAACTAAAGTTTAGTCCAAGCAAGCCCCAAAAGGTGAAATAGAAACTGTGACTGAGGAGGTGGTAGGCTACACTGGAAAAGACCTACTTGATTTTGCTACCATATTCAGACAGAAACCTAAAGAATATGTGTGGAATGGCCACTGAGGGTATGGGATAATGGCGCAAGGAATGTAACATTGGGTCAGTCTGAGTTTATTGATTTGGGCCCACTAAGTACGGATTCTTCATTCAGTGTTTCAGGTTGAGAGGTTAGGAAAGGATCTAATAGTTTATTTGGTTGGTTTACTGAAGCATGGATTATGCGGTGGCCTACCTTGGTATAATGTAGAAGAAGGTATCTAGAGGCTTAAGGAAATTGGCCTGTTAGAATGGTTTTATCAGATTAGACCCCTAGAGCCATAAATGGAGAGTCAAGAAGACATGCCTTTCATCAGTATGGTGAGAAATAAATTTGTGAAGGAAGCCCCAGCATCCTTGAAGACTGCTGTGATTGCTATTTTATGTAAGCTAGATTTGACAGTGGAAACTGCCCTAATTGAACTAAGACACTTAACTACAATGGGGCTGATTGGACCCCATGGTAGTAGGGGGCCAAGTGGCAGCAGTTAATAGACAAAGGCAAGGTGGGCATAGTTACCATAATGGAGAGGAGCTGGAAACAGTAATCAGAATACTCTGACTCATGTGGAATTATGGCATTAGCCACTTAGGGTGTTCCTAGGAGTGAAATACATGACAAACCTGCTAAATATTTACTTGATCTGTGTAAAACAGAAGAATTCTAGGTCACGTGAACAGCAGCCTAGATTGAATCACCAGAACACAGTCATGGCCCCTCAATAAATTCCCAGGCTTTACTCAGGTTACAGACCCACAACTCCTTGAATGAAGGGGAGGCCAGGTCCCTTTGAAGAAGGACCCCAGTACATTGCCCAAAATTTATAATGTCAATATTTCTCCCAGTCTTCCCCAAAGGGATCTGATGCCTTTTACGAGAGTGACTGTTCATTGGGGAAAAGGAAATAATCAGACTTTGGGGGGATTACTGGTTACTGGCTCTGAACTGACACTAATTCCAGGAGACCCAAAGTGTCACTGTGGCCCACCAGTCAGAGTGGGGGCATATGGAGGTCAAGTTATTGATGGAGTCTTAGCTAAGTTGTGCCTCAC
>NW_006921603.1:6039405-6039997 GCF_000298275.1 Orycteropus afer afer | reverse complement strand
AAAATCTATTGGGTTACAGAACAGATAAAAACTGAAATAAAAAAATTCCTAGAAACTAATGAGAATGAAGATACATCCTACCAAAACCTATGGGATACAATGAAAGCAGTACTCGGAGGACAGTTTATAGCAATAAATGCATACATCAAAAAAGAGGAAAGAGACAAAATCAACACTCTAACTTGTCAACTCCAACAACTAGAAATAGAACAACAAAAGAATCCTACAGTATCTAGAAGCAAGGAAAAAAAGATCAGAGCAGAAATAAATGAAACAGAAAACAAAAAAAAGCATAGAGAAAATCAACAAAGAGCTGGTTCTTCAAAAAGATTAATAAAATCGATAAACCATTGGCAGACCTAACAAGAAAGGAAGGAGAAGACCCAAATCACAAGAACTGTAAATGAAAACAGTGTGATCACAACAGAACCAACTGAAATAAAAAAGATACTGACAGAATATTATGAAAAACTGTACACTAATAGATTTGAGTACCCAGAAGAGATGGACAAGTTTCTAGAATCACAAGACCTACCTAAATTATCCCACTCAGAAATAGAAAACTTGAACAGACCCATAACAAGGGAAGAAA
>NW_006921603.1:6026599-6027109 GCF_000298275.1 Orycteropus afer afer | reverse complement strand
TGGCATAACATACTACACAAAACATTGTTCCACCTCCTACTTTGGCGAGTAGCAACTGGGATCTTAAAAGCTTTCAAGCTGCCATCTAGATGCAACGATGGATCTCTCCTCATCCAGAGCAAAGAAGAATGATGAAAACCAAAGATTTGTGGAAACAATTAGTCCTAGTGACTGATACACCATGCAATCTTCAGCCTATATGACAATGAGACCAGAAGAATTGGATGGTGCCCAGCTACCATGTCAACCATTTGGAAGGGGATCTTTGTAAGAGATCCTAGATAGAGAGGGAGAACAATGTGGAACAAAACTCAAAATCATTTGGAGAAAAAAAAAGGGGGGAGGGACCAGGTTTGCTAGTCTGATAGAGCCTGGTGGAACCACTGAGACTATGGCCCCTAGCTGCACTTCAGATCTGGAATTGAACCCACATCTGTGGCTTCCAGCCAAGCAAAAGATAGGCATATGAGTTGAACATTTACCTGAGGTAGATACACTCCTTGGAGAGAA
>NW_006921603.1:6019231-6026254 GCF_000298275.1 Orycteropus afer afer | reverse complement strand
AAACCCACCAGCACTCCTCGGAAGGAAGGTTGGGCAATCCTACTTCCGTAGTGATACTGCCTCAGAAACCCAAGGAGGGGTCGCTATGAGTTGGGGCCAACTCGACGGCACATAACAAATTCCAGATAAAAACTCTCAGAAAAATTGGAATAGAAGGGAAATTTCTCAACATAATAAAGGGCATATACATAAAGCCTATTATCAACAGAGAAAGATTGAAAGCATTCCCCTTGCAAACCGGGACCAAACAAGGATGTGCTCAGTCACCACTTCTATTCACCATTGTAGTAGAAATCCCAGCCAGGGAAATAAGTTAAAAAAGAGAAATGTAAGGCATCAAAACTGTCAAAGAAGAAGTATAACTATTTCTATTTGCAGATGACATGATCCTATACATAGAAAAACTAAGAAACTCAGCAAGAAGACTACTGGAACTAATTGAAAGATTCAGCAAAGTGGCAGGATAAAGGATCAACATACAAATATCAGTTGGATTCCTCTAGGTAAACAGAGACTTCTGAAAAGGAAATAACAGTACCATTTATAATAGCTACCAATAAGACAAAATACTTACGAATAAATCTTAGCAGGAACACAAACGACCTATACAAAAAACCCCTAGAAAACACTACTAAAACAAAGTGTAAGAGACCTACAAAAATGGAAGAATGTATCATGCACATGGACAGAAAGATTTAACATTATGAAATGTCAGCACTACCCAGAGCAATCTATACATTCAATGCAATCCGATTCTGATTCCAGCAACACTCTTTATTTAAAAAAAAAAAAAAAAAAAGAACCTCACTGTGGTCGAGTCTATCTCATCTTACAGCAACCTCTCCCTGGGCCTCCGAGGTGGTATCTCTATGGAAGTAGATTGATTGCCCAATCTTCCTTCTGAGGAGTCGCTGGTGGGTTTGAACCACCAGCCTTCTTTCTGGTTAGCAGTCAAATATCTTAGGCACCACACCACCAAAGCTCCTACACTCCTTAAAGACATGGAAAAACCAATCTCTAATTTTATATGGAAAGTAAAGAGACCTCAGATAAGCAAAGCAATACTGAAGAACATAGCAGGAGGTCTCCCACTCCTGGTTCTCAAAATGTGCTATACAGCCACAGTTGTCAAAACAGCCTGGAAATGGTACAACAACAGGCACACAGACAATGGAACAGAATTGAGAACCCAGAAATAGATCCATCTACCTACGGTCAGTTGATCTTTGACAAAGGGCCAAAAACCATTAAACGGGGAAGAGATAGTCTCTTGCACAAATGGTACTGGCAAAACTGAATATCCATTTGCAGAAAAATGAAACAAGATCCATACCTCACAAAAACTAACTCAAGGTGGATCAAAGACCTAAATGTAAAACTTGAAACTATAAAGATCATCAAAATAAAAATAGGGACAAATTTAGGGGTTCTAACTTATGGTGTAAGTAGATTATCATATTTAGCCCAAAATGCACAAACAGCAGAAGATAAACTAGATAACTGAGACTTTCTAAAAATTAAGTTCTTATAGACAGCAAAGGTAAATATTATTACATACAGAAACTGCATGATCAATAATAACAAACATTAATCTGGGTGGATACATAAATAGATACGCAAGATGATAAGGTCTGGGTAGGCAAACAGGAATACATCCATGACCATGCATAGATATGGCACACTATTATTTCTATATGCATGTTTATATGTGAGATAGCTGTTGGAAGATTGAAGTTGTCAAGGACTTCATATCACTTGGTTCTACAATCAACACCAATGGAAGCAGCAGTCAAGACATCAGAAGACATATTGCATTGGGCAAATCTGCTGCAAAGACCTCTGTCAAGTGCTGAAGAGCAAAGACATCTCCTTGAAGACTAAGGTGTGCCTAACCCAAGCCATGGTATTTTTAATCACCTCTTATGCATGTGAGATCTGGATAATGAATAAGGAAGACTGAACAAGAGTTGATGCTTTTGAGTTGTGGTGTTGGTGAAGAATCCTGAAAGTACCACTGGTTGCCAAAAAAAAAAAGAACAAATATGTTCTAGAAAAAATGCAACCAGAATGCTCCTTGGAAGCAAGAATGGCCAGACTTCGTGTCACCTACTTTGGTCATGTTGTCATAAGGAACCATTCCCTAGAGAAGGACATCATGCTTGGTAAAGTGGAGGGTCAATGAAAAAGGGAAAGACCCTCAATGAGATGGATAGAGACAGTGGCCGCAATGATGGGCTCAGATATAGCAAGGATCATGAGGCAGCATTTTGTTCTGTTATACATAGGGTTGCTATGAGTCACAGATGACTCAATGGCACCTAACAACAACAATAACAACAGTGTGTTGTAACAGGGAGCAAAGTTATGGTAACTTCTGAGCCACAACCAAACATTTTGATGGGGTGAGGTGCTGGTCCTGTGGTCTTGGGACTATGGTTATAGGAGACAGCAAGCTCATTGGGCATAACATAGTACACAGAAACATTGTTGCACATCCTACTTTGGCAAGTAATGACTGGGGTCTTAAAACCTTGAGAGCAGCCATCTAAGATGCAATTATTGGTCTCTTCTCATTCTGAACAAAGAAGAGTGAAGAAAGTCAAAGACACATGGAAACAGTAAGTCCAAGGGACTAGTGGAACATGGAAACCACAGGCTATAGGACCCTGAGATCAGAATAACTAGATGGTGCCCAGTTACAAATACTTGGAAAAGGATCAAATCCAAAGATCCTGGATAGAGTGGGAGAAAAATGTGGAACAAAAGCATTAAAAAGACCAGGCTTATTGGTCTGATAAAGACCAACAAAACTCCTAAGACTATGGCCCATAGTCACATTTGAGCCTGAAACTGAATTCAGGTGGCTTAACCTTCAGCCAAACAACAGACAGGCCTACAAGGTGAACAATTACACCAGAGAGGTGCACTTCTTAGAACAATCAACCATGGTGATCAGCAGGGCAGCATTTGTTCAGGGAGAAACTACAGAAGGCAGGAATCCTTAGGAAAGAAGTATGGGAAAGAGAGTTGTTACACTGTGGGGATTACAATCAATGTCACGTCATGAACAAAATGTGTATGAACTATTGAATGGAAAATGAATTTGCTCTGTAAACTTTTACCCAAAGCACAATAAAAAGAAAAAATATTTTAATTCTGACTAGATATTAGATTCTATTAAAGAAATATTATGTTTCTAGATGTGAAATGTTATTCTGATTATATTTTCAGTCCTTAGAGATACATTTTAAATATTTATAGGTGAAATATTGTCAAACTTCTATTTACTTCAAAATAATATGGTATCAGGGGAGAAAATGGGAGTGTGGTTAGGGCTAAATTTGGTTGTCAGATTGTTATTACATAGAAGTTCATTACACTATTCTCTTTACTTTTCTGTATGTTCAATTTGCAATTTTTTTTTTTTTTTTTAACAATCTAGAGATAACACATTTTAAAAATCCAGATAGCTTGAAAAATTTAGACTATTTGGCAGCACTGATTCTAAATTTAATTGGTGACAGCCATCTGTTCAACTTCTTACAGTTCTTATCAGACCTCTTTCACTCATTTTTGTTCCATGCTGGCCCTTGTTTACCATAGAGTTTTCAGCCCCTGTTGTAGGCCTTCACCTTCTCTTCAGATTCTACAACAGCCTTCTCATTGGTCTCTCTGCCTTTCCTCTTGGTTCTTCCAACCCCTCTCTAAGTAAATTTCTAAAAATGCAAATATGAGCATATCTCTTCTTTCTTAAAACTTTTTTGGGGCCCCCAATCACAAATAGAATGAAATTCTAACCCTTAGATTGAATTTTCAAGACCCTCAAAATTATGTCCAGGCCTTTCTTCCAGTCTTATTTACCACTTACTCTCACAAACCATGTTCTATCAAGTAGGGCTATTTTACTTGTCCTACTCTTTCAAATCTTTTACCAAGGTTTTCTATATATCTAAAGTATCCTTTCCTTGTATTCCTAATACGTACACATATTCCTCAACAATATCATCTCCTTTCAAACTTCAGTTCAAATGTCACTTATGCCAGGAAGCTGTTCCCAAGTTTTCCAGGCAGCATCAGAGCCTCCCTCTGTCCTCTCACAGAGCACTGGAGCTTATTTTCCTCAGCTGTCATCTCATTTAAAGTCATTGTTCATTTTCTAATGTGTCTCCAATGCTAGACTCTGAGACCTTGTTAGGTCCTGACTGAGTTCTACATAATTCTGGTATCTAAGCACACAGTGGGATGCTCTAAGGCATTTGGCTGGGCATTCAAGACCATGAACTGTGAAAGTTCTGAAATTTTATCCTCTTGTAAGCTAAAAAGTTTCATGGATGCTAGGAGAAGACATAAGCCCTATGGATCGGAGAAAAAAAGAATTTTATTACTCACACCAATAGCAGTAGACAGATTATTTGTATCATACCAATTCCTCAAGTTCCCATTCCTATAAGGCAAATTGAAGAAGGCCAACTGACATCTTGTACATGCAGTGGATTCCTTAAAGGAGTGGAACCCTTAGTTTAGGGAATCTTTAGGAGCTCTGGTAGCATAGTGGCTAAGTCACTTGCCTGCTAACCAGACGGCTGGCGGTTCAAACCCACCAGCCACTCCCCGGAAGGAAGGTTGGGCAATCCTACTTCCGTAGTGATACTGCCTCGAAAACCCAAGGAGGGGTCACGATGAGTCGTGGCCGACTCAACGGCACATAACAACAACAAATCTTTTATTATGGGTATTAAGCATACCTGCCCTATCCTTGGAAGGAGACACATCAGAGAGATTTAAAGTCAAGTTCTGCCTCGGCTATCTATTAGCCATTAGCATGGGGAAATTAATTTAGTCTCTTTAACCTTAGGGTTATTCACCTGAAAAACAGTAGTACTCAGAGTACCTATCTTACAGGGTTGTTGTAAAGATTGAGATTTTAAAAAAAAACAAAACACAAAAAAAACTCACTGCTGTCGATTCTGATCCGACTCACAGAGACCCCTCCTTGGGTTTCTGAGGCAGTATCACTACGGAAGTATTGCCCAATCTTCCTTCCGAGGAGTGGCTGGTGGGTTTGAACTGCCAGCCTTCTGGTTAGCTGTCAACTGCCCTAGGCACTATGCCACCAGAGCTCCTAAGATCGAGATAATACACATAAAATACTTAGCTCATTGCCTAGCTTATGGTACAATGAAAGTTATTTTTATTATCTTTACCATTAGAAAATATGTGCTGAATGATTAGATGAGTAACTAGAATTAATCTGATCAAAATATTAGATGTGAGCTATTCTTAACCTGACAGTGTTATCCATGTCATTTACTTGATATTTATTAGGCACTAGGGCTGATGCTGGATATACAAAAATGATTAAGATGTGACTTCCACTCTCACAGTTTCACCCTTTTATAAGGAGATCATCAATCATCAATGTCTTAATTCTAAGGAATATCAACTACTGAGGAGTTCAAGGTCCACAAACAATCTGCTGGGAAGAACTTTTAGCTAGGAGGGGCACCAAATACTTGTTCTTTCAAATAGCACCTCAGTGAGGGTGGATAGTGTTCATTGCCATGAGAGTTTACTCTTCATTGTTGAATCATTTCAGAATTACTAACATTCTCATGATGCCGGCAATTCTTGCGGTGGTTCTCTTCTGCTCTCTCTGCTTCCACTTGTTCTTTTCCATCCATAATGTTTCTTCTCACCCCATACACTTCCTGAGAAATAAAAGCCTACAACACATTCTTCTGTCTGCCTTGGACTAGGAAAAGAATAAATAAACAATCTTGCCGAAATGTTTAGAGAACAAATACTTCCTCATTAGAGAGGAGACAAGTGACCTATTTAAAATCAATATACAAAAAACTAATGCAGTACAGACAGTTCCCACCTTAAAAACACCTGACTTACAAATGACCCAGACACACACAATGGCCCCACCCCAGCAGGCTGCTATTGCCATGGGAATTAGAGGGGGAAAAGGGAAAATGAGGCTTAGAGAATTAGCTTAAAACAAAACAAAGAGGAAAAACTGAGAAAAGTAAAAACAGTATGTCTTCCCTAGCATGTCTCAAATTTGTTCAGTGAGATTTTTTCAATGAGTCAAATTCTGTCATTATAGAAGGCTAAGTTCTTTTGCAAAAAAGTAACAACTTCTAGTTGGAATTTTTGCAACAATACTCTATTTCATTTGGGCCAAGTTTTCACTAATGGCAAAGAGTGATTCTTAAAATCAGTATTTTTATCAGGGACTGATAAGTTGCCCAGATGTCACCAACCAGGATGAATAGTCAGCATCCTAAGCACAGCATCCTCGGCAAAAGGCATTCATTTCCAAGAACAAATCTCAGTCACCGAGCGTTCAAAACTTCAGCCACCATTCCTACATGTAATAAAATCAGAGAGCACCCTGTAGGGTTGCAGGACAAAGCAGCTCTAAGCCTCAGCAGTCACTTGGGTGACAACAACATTAGGAGGTTTGCCACAAAAACCCATTGACAGCAAAGAGAGGAAAGGTTGAATTTGAGATTTTATAAAATAGACAAAACAACAACTTTTGAGAGAGTGCCTGAACTGGTCAGCCTACCAGAACTACTCAGAAGAAACTGAGAGAAATAGAAGTCCCAGAAAGAAAATCAGTCCAAGTCAGATATGTTTTTCTGTAATACATTCTTGTGGCCTACTTTTGCCACTGAGTTGGTATGGGCTGTAAAATAGATCTTTTTTTTTTTTTTTTTTAAGTCGGGATATATCTGTACGTAAGAGGATTTTTTGAAGAATAAATTTATCCAAAAAGTGTTTAAGCAGCTAATTATCACTTTTGAAATTTGTCTGTCTGAATTCAATCTTTTAAGCCCCTTTTTAAATTATAAAAGTAATGCATTATCACTTTAAAAATTGAAACAATCGTAGTCATACAAAATAAAGGCTTTCCCCATTTCCATTCCAGCCAAACCTCACTGTCTAGAAGGGACTGATACATATACTTTCAGATATTATCTATAAATATCTGTATTGTTAATTGTTGTTGTT
>NW_006921603.1:6009531-6016896 GCF_000298275.1 Orycteropus afer afer | reverse complement strand
CTTAAGGGCAAGTTTCAGAGTCTCTTCTGACAACCACTTTGGTCTTTTCTTCCTTTCCTGTCTTTTTAATGACTTCTTGCTTTCTTCACAGGTGATGTTCTTGATATCATACACAATTCTTCTGGTGTTCGGTCACTGGTGTTCAATGTATCAAATCTATTCTTTAGATGATCTCTAAATTCAGGAGGGATGTATTCAAGGTCATATTGTGGCTTTCATGGACTTATTTTAATTGTCTTCAAGTTGAACTTACATATGGGCAGTTGATCATCTGTTCCATAATGAGCTTTTGGTCTTGTTTTGGCTGAAGATATTGAGCTTTTCCATTGCCTCTTGCCACAGATGTAGTCAGTCTGATTCCTGTGTACTCCATCTGGCAAAGTCCATATATATAGCCACCGTTTGTGTTGTTGAAAGAGGTATTTGCAATGAATAAGTCATTGGTCTTGCAAAATTCTATCATGCGATCTCCAATGTTATTTCTGTCACAAAGGCCAAATTTTCCAACTACAGGTGATTCTTGTTTCCAGCTTTTGCATTCTAGTCACCAGTGATAATTAACACATCTGGATTGCACGTTCAGTCAATTTCAGACTGCAGAAATTGATAAAAATCTTCAATTTCCTCATTTTTGGCAGTTGGTGCATAAATCTGAGTAACAGTAGTATTAACTTGTCTTCCTTGCAGGCATATGGATATTATCCTATCACTGACAGCATTGTACTTCAGGACAGATCTTGAAACATTCTTTGTAATGACAAATGTCATTCCATTCCTCCTCAAATTGTCATTCCTGGTATAGTAGATCATATGGTTGTCTGATTCAAAATGGCCCAAACCAGTCCATTTCAGCTCACTAATGCCGAGGATATCAATGTTTATGCAACTTCCTATTTTCCTAGTTTCATACTTCATACATTCAATTATTCCAATTATTAATGGATACTTGTAGCTGTTTCTCAACTTGAGTCATGTCTCATCAGCAAATGGAGGTCTTAAAAGCTTTACACTTTATTGAGATCATTAAGGTTGGTTCTACTCTGATGAGACAGCTCTTTCCCAGTCTTATTTTGAGAGCCTTCTGACCTAAGGGGCTCATCTTCCTGCACTGTATCTGACAAGTTTCCAGGCTATTCATAAAGTTCTGCAGTAATGTATCAGACAGTGTTTCTCTCCTGTTAATGAGGTTTTCCCTGGCCAATTCTTTGAGAAGTGGATGGCCTCTTCCTTCTTCCTAGTCTGTCTCAGTCTGTAAGTTTTATTGAAACTTATGCACCACGTGTACCTCTGCTGGCATTTGACACACTGGTGGCACAGCCTTAAGCCTCATAGCAACATGCAAGCCACCACAGTACAACAAACTGACAGACAAGTTTGTCTCCCTTAGCTGTTCAAAACCTCTCTACCCTTCCCTTACCTGGATCCCTGCCACGGCTCAGCCTGTCCTCCCCCTGGCTTTTCTTTCTCCCCTCTTTCTTGCCTCTTGAGGGTGGGGCCTGCATCCTTCCCCTTACCTGGATCCCTGCCACTGCTCAGTCTGTCCCCCTGGCTTTTCTTCCCCAACCCTCCCCACCACTTTCCTGCCTCTTGGGCATGGGGCCTGGTTCCCTCCCCTTATCTGGATTTCTGCTGCTGCTTGGTATGTCGTCCCCCATTATACACACTTAAATATAGACATGCACACATCTATAAATCTTACACACATAAAAGATATCACACTATACCTACCATTCTCTTATTTTCATATTTTCCTTTTAATTTGTATTGGAACTCCTTCCACATCAATACATAATACTTCCTTTTTTTTTTAAAGGCTGTCCAGTAGTTCACTGTATTGATTAATCATATTTACCCTACAATTAGAGGACCTGTAAATTTTCAATCTTAACAATTCAATAATAAGTATACTTGGTATGTCTTTGCCTATTAATGCAAAGCATTTCTGTTAGGTAAATTCTTACAAGTAGAATTGTTGCATCAAAGAATGCTTCTCCTAAAGTATTATTACAACACTGAACTCAATAAGGTGGTATTTTCCAAAAATTATTTTTAAACATACAAGTACACAGGAATCATACAAACCCCAATCAACTGACGTAGTAGACAAGACCTACAGTAAGATTCTCAAACAGGAATTGCCCAACCCACTAACATCTGCTACTTGAAAGTCTTTCTCTAGTTTTTCCAGGAGAAAGACAACTGATACTTGAAAGGGCTCAGTGACTGTAATAGGTGATTGCCAGCTTCCTGCCTGGACCAGCTCTACTCTGACTACATATATTCCATCACAATGTATTCTGTTTTCCTTCTTTTATTTGGCTTCTTTTTGCTTTAGCTTTCTCCAGCCTATCTACTGTAATGGGCATTCTTTATTTCTTTTGCTAATAACAGCTAACTGCCCAAATCCCCCATTTCAGTGGTTCTGCTGAGGCTGACAATCTTAATCTCATTCCAAGGATACTGGGAAAGGGTTCGTCATGCAAACCTGTCCAATTTCATCCTTATAGTCAAAGTGATAAGCCCTAAGATAGACATAAATGTCTTAAAACTAGCCAGAGTTTTCTGAAATTTTACAATGTAACACTGAGAATGAACATGAACCTAGGACTATCTACAACAAAATTTGTGTTGTAGACACAACACAGCTGCTGGCTCCTGAGGCTGACAAACCCAAGTTGATAAAAATGGCACACTCACAGAGAAGATCTGAGAAATGGAGAATCCTGAAGAAGTCATTTGAGTTCCTAAAAGTTGTATACTTCCTAGTTACATGTCAATACAGTCTCATAAATCTCATAAACTACTCTGAATTATTTTTGTCACTTGCAAACACAAGTCTCCTTTAATAAGGGTCAAGCTCAGAACCATTGATTCTCCCCTCCCTGGCTTCTCTCCTTGCTGATAGGTCGGTATTCCTCCACCTGTTTACCGAGAGTTTTAACCTCTATAACAGCCTCAGGACCTTGCCTGCCAAGGACATCCACAGGATGAATGCAGGCAGTCCCTGAATTACAAAGGAGTTCAGTTCCTAAATCTGTCTTTGAGTTTGTATGTAAATTCTAACAGTTAGGGACATCATTTAGTCAAATGATCAAATATCAGTGAATTTATGTGAATGGGGAGGAACAACTCAGAAAAGGAGGGTGAGAAAAGTTGCAGAATTTGAACATCATCAATGTCACTGAATTGTACACGTAGAAACGTTGACTTTGTATGTTTTGCTGTATATTTTCTCAACAATAAAAAAATATTTTTTTAAAAAGGGAAGGGCACTTTATAGAAAAGAAAACTAAGTAACAAAGGATACAAATCAGAGAGAACAAAGCTCAAGAGATTTTCTTTTAAAGGTTCTACAGAGTTACAGACAAAGGGATTAAAATTTATGAACCAATATCCAGAAACATCTTAATCAGTTTTTGATCCTGAATGTCCCAGTCCCAAGGTTTAAACCTTCCTCTAAGACAAGCACACAATCGCTAAAGCTCCAGGGTGCTATATTTAGGAAGCAATAACAGTTAAGGTGGGCTATGTGGGCTTCAGAAAAATCTTTATTTTAACCTTGGAATTCTGCCAAGAGTGAGAAGCTGCTATGAGCCAAACCTAGGCAATGAAGACTGAAATGACAGACACATTTAAATAGTTGTGGTCAGACTTCAGGGACTAGCAATCCCAAAATATTTTGGATGGAGACTTGACAGGCTGTTTTCAACTCCCTGCTTGTTCATCAGAGAAATGTATGTAGTCTTCATAAAAGTAATGGACTGTGTCACATAGCTAGCAGTATGGTGATCACACTCCCTACTCTAAAGTTCTGGAATAAAAACAAAACTGTTTATCTACAAGTTTTTGTTGTTAAAAATATATAACAATGAACAAGCAGTTAAAGAGAAAACTGTTCCTCATCTAAATCTAGAACTTAGGTTACTGAGAGATAATGAATGTAAAGTAACTAGTATATTTATCCCTACATTCATTCAACATTTGAGTATCTCTGAGGTGCTGGAAATACCACAGTGACGAAAGACAAGTAAGGCTCTTGTCCTCTGGGAACACATTTCAGGAGCTGGGGGTGGGGCAGAAAAGTAAATTAAATAAGTACTTGTAAGTTGTGTATGTAAGTTCCCAAAGTTCCCAGAAAGAATGACAAAAGGACCTAAGGTGGAAGGTGACAAAGTCATGAAGGTGAGGAGAGCCTGAACAGTATGTCTCTTTGTGATTTATTGCAGCTATCATTTTTAAAGGATATGCCTATCCTTGTTTCTTTCTCTTCTCTCCCCTATTTGTTGCTATGGCCTCTACTAGTCTTGAGCAGATTCCTGTAGGTAGCTATACAGGTCCACACACACTTTTTCTGATGCCCCCAAGAGTTAGTTTAATATTATAAGATTAAACAAAACAACAACAAAAAGAAACCCACTGCCAATGAGTAGATTCTGACTCATAGAAACCCTATGGAACAGAGTAGAACTGCCCCATAAGGTTTCCAAGACTGTAAATCTTTATGGAAGCAGACTGCCACATCTTTCCCCCATGGAGTGGCTGCTGGATTTGAACCAACAACCTTTTGCTTAGCAATCAAATGCTTTAACCACTATGCCACAGGGCTCCTTATATTGAGCCCCTATTCTTTAAAACAGAGCCCCTATTTTTAAGAAATTGTGCTATAAGTATTCTTGCAAGCAAAAAAAAAAAAAGAGAGAGAGAGATTTGGCTACTGCAAATGCACCTTGATTTTTCTTTTTTGTTTTATTGTGGTGAAAACATATACACCAAAACATCTACCAACACAACTTCCACATTTATAACACAATATTAATTTTTTTGTTGTGCCACCATTATCACTATCCTCATCTAAAACATTCTACTACCATTAACATAAATTCAATGTCCCATCCATTGATTTCTTTTATAATCATCATTATAATCCCTTAAATTATATTAATCAAAAACTACTGCACAAACAGCATTCAAAAGGATGGAATGACTTAGCACATTGTCTTTCTGGACTATGTTATGACCTATTGACCTTAGGGTACCTGGAGACCATGGTCCTGATTCTATTTTGGTGAGTATCAACAAGAGTGAAGAAAAGCAAAAATGCAAGGAATAATTAGTCCAAAGGACTAATAGTCCACATGAATCTCATCCTCCATGACCCTGAGACCAGAACTAGATGGTGCCTGGCTACCACTGTTGATCTTTCCAAAACAGATCACAATAGGAGGTCCCAGGTAGAATGGGAGAAAAATGTGGAAAAAAATAAAAATCATTAAAAAAATAAAAAAACAGACCAGGCTTACTGATCTGATAGAGACTGTGGCCCTTAAACACCCTTCAAGCCTGGAACTAAACGCATCCCGGTGGCTCAACTTTCAGCCAAATGGTAGCCAGTCTTATAAAGTGAACAGTAACATCAGACAGGTACACACTCATTTGAACAACCAAAGCTAAGAGATCAAAAGGGCAGTATTTGCCAAAAGACAAAGTTCAGAAGGGTGGAAGGGACAGGAAAGAATGAAAGGAAATGGTAAACACAGAGAAGTAATAAACAGGATGCTGTTACATTGCGAGGATTATAATGAATGTCACAAAATAAAATGTGTATGAATTATTGACTGGAAAGACCAATTTGCTCTGTAAATGTTCATCCAAATAATAAAAATAGCTGACTTTAAACACAAAGAAGAAAATTTATAAGAAAGAAGCATCAGTTCTACATATATTTCAAACCAATGCACTTTTCTATGATGCTGCCATGAACATTAATTTCTTCCCACAAAAAGTCAGTATCAGTATTTCCTATGAACTCAGATAACATAGAGTCAGCACTCCTAAGCTTAAAAATCATGTAATTCTAGTTCCCAATGTAGTCCCTCACCAATTCAAAAGAAATGAGATAGATCCTATCTTGGAATGTCATCTAAAGGCAACTTTCTCTAATTTTGTAGGAATTTTGTTCAGGAATTTCAGTAATGTTGAACACACCAGAAAAATATATCACAGCTGAAAAAGGGGTCTCATAAAGATTCCCTCCCCCCCAAGGTAGAGTACAGATCTTACTAACATCCTTTATTTTGTGTGCCACTCTGCTTATTTCCCTAAAAGATAATTGTGGTAGTTGTGTGTCAACTTGGCTGGGCTTGGTTTTGAGTGCTGGGCAGCTGAATTACTACCAGGATGTAGTTATTCCCCATGATGTGACTGGTAATCAACTTCATGGTGGAATCTTCTAGAGCTGCTGAGTAGCTGCCTTATGGATGTGGTCTGCTTCCAGTATATAAGACGACAACTTTGAGAAAGATCTCTGAGCTTTTTGGCACACTTGGACCCTGCATGTAATTGAGTCTTCATTCAGCAGCCTGCCATATTTCCTCCCAATGTTGGGACTGTCTCTGAACTTGAATTAGTGGCCTACCATGTTGTTTGATAATCTGGGGACTGTGCCATTTTTACCAACTTGGGTTTGTCAGCCTCAGGAGCCAGCAGCTGCCTGACTAAAGAGGAGTCTCCAGCTCTAGTGGGCCAGGAACAAGAGGCAGAACTGAAGCCCAAGGTCGAGGGGCTTTCCCCCAGCCCTTAGAGCTGGCACTTTAAACTCAGACTTCTAGCCTCCTAAGTTGTAAGAGAATAAACTCCTGCTTGTTCAAGCCATCCATTTGTGGTATTTTCTCTTAGAGTGGCACTAGGTAAACAAAACAATGATTTTAGAGGATAGCCTCAGTTCTAGTTTAAAGAGTGTCTCATGGCAACAGTATCAGGGAGTCCTCTGTTCTTTACTGCTCTGGTTTTCCAGTTTGCCGGGCTTTTTCATTATTTTATTTTCTATGAATTTGTGTTCTCTCTTCATCAGTGCTGTCTTCAGAGGTGGCAGACATTTCCTACTGGCATCAGGCTGTCCTCAAACCCCTGGTAAAGCCTAAAATCATCAAAAAGAGGATCCAAGAAGGTCATCCAGCATCAACCAGACTGTTATGTCAAAATTAAGTATAACAGGTGCAAGCCCAGAGGCATTGGCAATAGGGTGCAGAGATTTCAGGGCCAGATCTTGATGACCAATATTGGTTACCGGAGTAAGAAGAAAACAAAGCACATGCTGCCCAGTGGCTTGTACAAGTCCCTGGTCTACCATGTCAAGGAGCTGGAAGTGCTGCTAATGTGCAACAAATCTTCCTGTGCCGAGATTGCTCACAACACTTCCTCCAAGAACTGCAAAGCCAATGTGGAAAAAGCAGCCCAGCTAGCCCTCAAAGTCACCAATTCCAATGCCAAGGCTTTGCAGCAAAGAAAATCGAAAGACAGTCTGCAAGTTTTATTTGTGCTAGCTCCTAAATAAAACTATATATATATATATACATATATATATAT
>NW_006921603.1:5988985-6009287 GCF_000298275.1 Orycteropus afer afer | reverse complement strand
TGGTGGTAGCTGGGCACTGTCTGGTTCTCCTGGTCTCAGAGAAGATGAAATTGTTGCTCATATAGACTTGTTTCTTTTTTGAGCTTTTGATTACCTTCTTACTGTTTTGCTCCTGCTGAGTAGAGACATGTAATTGTGTCTTAGATGACTGTAAGTTTTTAAGACCCAAGATAGTATTAACTTCACTAGGATGTAGATCATAATTTTATGAACTACATTATGCCAATTGACTGAGTTGTCACATCAAACTATGATCCTATCTTTCTAACCCAGAAAAAGAATCCTGGGAAGTATTTAGTTATGTCTGAGGAGTAACCGTATTTGTGCTTTCAATGAATATATATATGCCTGCACCCACATATTTATATTTACATGTACCTATAGAAACTTCTGGAAGCTCTGGTAGCTTAGTGCCTAAGGCACTTGACTGCTAACCAGAAGGCTGGTGGTTCAAACCCACCAGGCACTCCTAGGAAGGAAGGTTGGGCAATCTACTTCCGTAGTGATACCGCCTCGGAAACCCAAGGAGGGTCCGTTATGAGTCGGGTCCAACTCGACAGCACATAACAACAACAACATAGAAACTTCTATCTATTCTCCTTTATGTACACATCTGCACCTACCACCCATATACCAATATGCTACACCCATTCATATGTGCTCAGCTGTTTCTATTTTGGTTATGCTGTGCTCACTATATCCACTTTCAGTGCCACTTTTCCCATCACCAAAAATAACAAGTCTCTTTAATTTAAAGCATATCTTCCCCTTCTGCCTCATTTCCCTGGTAACCACCAATGAACACTGATATCTCTCAGGATAAGTATTTTTCTTCTTATAAAAAAAGGATCATATAATATTTGATCTTAAATGCTAGACTTTTTTCACTTAGCATTATGCCCTCTGTGATAGTTCAGTTTGTATCAACTTGGCTGGGAATGGTTGAGTGGTTGGGCAGCTGGATGTAGTATTCCCCAGGTTGAGACTGGTAATCAACTCCATGGTAGAATCTACCGTGAGCAGCTGAGTAGCTGCCTTACAGATACGGTCTGCTTCCCATATATAAGGACAAGCCTTAGGGAGAGTCTCTAGCTTATGGCACTCTTGAATCCTGTATATAGCTGTGTCATTGTTCAGCAGCCTGCCATGCTCTGCCGATCCTGGGACTTTCAATGGACTTGAATCAACAGCCTGCTCTGTGGTTTGGTAACACCGGGACTGTGTCATTTTATTTGTCGACCTTGGGCTTGTCAGACTCAGCAGCCAGTAGCTGCCTGAGTGAAGAGATGCCTCTAGCTTCAGTGGGCCAGAAGTAAGAGGCAGAGCTGAAGCCCAAGGTTGAGGGGCTTTCACACAGCCCCTAGAGCCTGGCATTTTGAACTCCGACTTCTGGCCTCCCAAACAGTAAGAGAATAAACTCCTGTTTGTTCAAGCCATCCCACTGGTGGTATATTTCTGTCAGAGTGGCACTAAGTAACCAGAACACCCTCCATATCCATCCATGTTATAATATGTTCCACAGACTCATTATTGTTCTTTACGGTTGAATAGTATTCCATTGTAGATATGTATCACAATTTGTTTATCCATTCACCCATTGATGGCACTTCAGTTGTTTCCATTTATTTGTTATTGTGAATAAAGCAGCAATGAATGTAGGTGTGCTGTTTGTGTCATTATTATTAAGTCTCTAGGGTATGTACCTACCAGTGGGACTGGTGGATCACAAGGTAGTTCTATTTTTAGTTTTTGAGAAAGCATCATACTGTTTTCCACAGGGTAGTTCTGTTTCTAGTTTTTTGAGAAAGCATCATGTTGTTTTCCATAGAGATTGTACTATTTTTACAGTCCCACCAGTAATAGATAAGGGCTCTAATCTCCCCACATCCTTATCAACATTTGCTATCTTTTTTATTTTTAATCAGTGCCATTTTAGCTGGGGTGAGATGGTATCTCATTTCAATTTTGACTTGCATCTCTCTGGTGGCATAGTGTCTAAGGCATTTGACTGCTAACCAGAAGGCTGGGAGTTCAAACACACCAGCCACTCCTCAGAAGGAAGGTTGGCAATCCACTTCTGTAGTGATACTGCCTCGGAAACACAAGGAGGGGTTGCTATGAGTTGGATCTGATTCGACAGCAGTGCGTTGCTTTTGTGTTTAAAGGCTGATGACTGTGAACATCTTTTCATATGTTTGTTGGCTGCTTGGACATTCTCTTTGATGAAGGGTCTGCTCATGTCCTTTGCCCATTTTGTGATTGGAGTATTTATCTTTTGTTGTTGTTGTTGTTGTTGCAGTTTTCTATAGATTTTAGAGGTTAGACACTTATCAGATAAGTCATTTCTGAAGGTTTTTCCAAGTCTGTGGATTGTCTATTTACTCTTTTAATAAAGTCTTTTCATGAGCATAAGTTTTTAATTTTTATGTGGTCCCATTTATATATTTTGTATTCTTCTATTCATGCATTTGTTGTATTTGTTATCCTGTTTTTACAAAGATTAGGTCCCATAGTTTTTTCTCTATGCTTTCTTCCAGGAATTTTATGGTTTTAGGTTTAACATTTGATCTGTTTTGAGTTTGTTTTTGTGTATAGTGTGAGGTATGAGTCTTGTTTCATTTTCTTGCAGGTAGATATCCAGTTTTGCCAGAATCATTTATTAAAGAGACTGTTTCTGCCCCATTGAATGGACTTTAATATCTTTGTTAAAAATCAGTTGTCCATAGATGGCTGGGTTTAATTCTGAGTTCTCAGTTCTATTCCACTGGCCTATGCACTTACTGTTGAACCAATACCAGGCCGCTTTGATTACAGAATGGTATGGTTTGATATTAGGGAGTCTGAGGCCTCTTGCTTTGTTCTATTTCTTCAATATTGTTTTGACTACTCAAGGTTTGTTTCCTTTCTATATGAAGTTGGTCATTAATTTTTCCATTTCAGTAAAGAATTGTTAAGATTTGTATCAGGATTGCATGTATCTGTAGATCACTTTAGGGAGAATTGACATTTTCACTGTACTAAGTCTTGCAAACCATGAGCATGGGCTATTTCCCCACAAGGTTTTCAATGGCTGATTTTTTTAGAAGCAGAACATCAGGATTTTTTTTTTTTAAGTGGTTTAGGTCAAAGTTTACAAAGTAAATTAGTTTCCCATTCAGCAATTTATATATACAGATTGTTCTGTGACACTGGTTGCAATCCCTATGAGGCATCAGCATCATCCCCATTTCTACCTTGGGGCTTCCCCAATTTCTATTCACCCAGTTTTCCTGCCTTATTAAATTTGCTTTTTGGGCAAATGCTGCCCAGTTGATTTCATCTAGTTGACTGTTCTAAGGAGCATGTTCCTCCCAGGGATTACTAATGATTTTACAGGCTTCTCTTATGTGGCTGAAAGGTGATCTCTGGGAGTGGCTTCAGTTCTAAGAGACAAAGTCTCGGGGGTTCTACCCAGTCTAAGACTTGTAAGAGTCTGGTATTTCTTATAATTTTGAACTTTTTTCTCTTTTTTTCCCCACTGTATCTGGAAAATTCTATTATGACTCTGACCAGAGTAGTTGGTTGTGGTAGCCAGGCAACATCTAGTCCTTCTGGTCTCAGGTTAGTGGGGGCTATAGTTCATATTGTTCATTAGTCATTTGGACTAATTGTTTCCTTGAGTCTTTGGTTTACTTCACTCTTACTTGCTTCAGACATAAAGAGACCAATAGTTGTAAGTTAGATGCTACCCACAAGCTTTTAAGATCTCCATCTCTATTCATCAATATAGAATGTAGAACATTGTCTGCACAGACTGTATTAAGCCAATTAAACTACATGCCCAAAGGCTATGGTCCCTAATCATCAAGTCCAGAGCTCAGGAAGTATTTGGTTATGGCTAAGAGCTTTCCATGACTGTGCCCTTCATATTGAGCACTGGCTTTTGAAAAAGTCTTCTCACATGCTAATGTGCAAACTAAGTTGAGAACCACGGAATATAGTTGCATCTTTATTTCCTTTTGTAAGTGGATTGGTAGATACAAGTAGAGAAAGAAGTCTGGAGAATTATATACCAATATAATTCAATATACTGAATATCAATAGTGGATATCCCTATGTGACAGGATTACTGTGATTTTTAGTTTTTCTTTTAGCCTTTATTTCTAAACTTATCAAACAATACAACCATTATATTTTTTAAAAGTCAGTCTTTCAAAAAGGTCACAAGCTTTCAAAAGACATTAATTATGTGCTATTCTTCTGAGGAGGGACAACTGAAAAACACTTTAACAAATATAGCAAAACTCAGCTTATGGGTTATAAGAGGTAGTTTTCCCAAGTCAACTTTCCCAAGTGTTTTCCCAAGTCAAAAGCACCCATTTTCAAAATTATCCTAGCGGAAAAATAAGTGAAAGATTTATCATAACAAAACACACAGTACCCCAATTTACTCCGAAAGTAAATTCATGTGGATAAATGCAACTTAACATCTCCACTTGGATGTTTCAAGGATATTTCAAACTTAACATGTTCTAAATTGGAATCTTAATTTATCTCCTCTATGCCAATTCTGCCCACAACATCCTTTCTCTCTTCTAATTAAGTGTGTCTAACACCTGTTTCTCCTTCTAAATAACTACCTATTCTAAATACTTATCCATTTACTCAGCCAAAAACTTGGAAGAATCCTTGGTAATTCTTTCTCTAGACCCCCTATCCAAATCACCAGAACTGCATTGTTTTCTGCTTATAATAAATCTTGTTAATTTCAGTCAGCCTTAGAACAAAGTTACCCTCTATGTATTCTTAAAAAAAAAAAAAGATCTGCAACAAGTACAAATAAAATCTCACCTGATCCATGGCTTCAAGTATGTTGTTGCTGATAGGTGCTATTGAGTTGCCTCCAACTCAGTGACCCTACATATTACAGAACAAAAAATGTCCTGCGCCATTCTCTAAATTGTCACTATGTTAGAGCCCATTGTTACAGCCACTATATCAATCCATCTCATTGAGGATCTTCTTTTTTGCTGAGCCTCTATCTTACCAAACACTCTTCCCCAGAGTCTGGTCCCTCCTGGTAACATGTCTAAACTATGTGAGATAAAGACTCACCATCCTTGTCTCTTAAGAAGTATTCTTGCTGCACTTGTTCCAGTATGGATTTTTTCATTCTTCTGGAAGTCCATGGTATATTCAATATTCTTCACCAACATCACAATTCAAAGGCATCAATTCTTCTTCACTCTCCCCTATTCACTGTCCAGCTCTAGCATGTGTATAAGGCGATTAAAAATAGAATGGCTTGGGTCAAGTACATCTTAGTCTTCAAAGTGAAACCTTTGCTTTTTAAACACTTTAAAGAGGTTTTTTCAGTGTTTTTGGCCAATGCAATATATCATTTGATTTTTCAACTGCTGCTTCAATGAGCACCGATTGTGAATCCAAGTAAAATTAAATTCTTGAAAACTTCATTATTTTCTCCATTTATCATGATGTTGTTTACTGGTCCAGTTTAAGGATTTCAGTTTTCTTTGTTGAGGTGTAACCCATACTGAAGGCTGTGGTCTTTGATCTTCATTATTAAGTGCTTCAGTACTCTCCAACTATAAAAATTTTAATTATCTGTCAATAGAAATGTAAACAAGGATCCCTGGTGGTGCAATGGTTAAGCTCTTGGTTGCTAACCTAAAGGTTAGTGGTTTAAACCCAAAGTCCACTCTGTGGGAGAAAAGACCTAGCAATCTGCACCCAGAAAGATTATAGCCTATAGGCACCCATAAAGATTTAAACCTATGGGCAGTTCTACTTTGTCCTATAGGGTCATTATGAGTCAGAATCTACTGAAATGGCACACACAACAATAAAGCTATAAACACAAAATTACAAAGCATTCCAACTGCCACTGCAAGCCTATGGACACAGAAAGTTGGGAAGAGGAATCTTTATTATGCTGCAGAGAAGAGAAGGAGAAGGAAAAGGAAACACATGCTTTTGAGAGGACAGAGGAAAAAGTCACTCAGAGAAAGACAAAGTCTATCACTGAGTGCTAAACTACTGAACACAAATCTGGGACTTGGTAGTTCACAGCTTTGGTTATAAAATAGACAAACCAGAGATTGCCAACTTAGATAAGCACTGCTCCTGGGGGAAAAGAGATATAGAAATAGTGGTGTCCCTCAAATATGTACAGTGAAGCGAAAGAATTAAATATGAGGAGTAAATGAAAAATGCTGTGGAAACAAAAGAGAACCACAAGGCATATCAGATCGTCCCTCTCCTCCACCACCTTCACCACCAAGATATTTCATTAAAGATAGTCCATTTCTGCATTTCACTACATTTCTGAACTAAGCACTCTTGCTCATAACCAAGAAATCCTATCAACAAATGTCTAGAAATAGAAAATCAGATCATCTCTATGCAAAGCTATTTTAAGAAAGCAAAAGATACTAAACATTTCAGCTGATGAAATTTATTCCCCAAACCCAATCCTGAAGCATAATTGAACACTCCAAATTGAATTAAATACACTCAAACAAATATTTGGAGATGTAAGAAACCAACTGGAATCAGAAATTCAGAAACTAAGAAAAATACTTAAAAAACAGAAATGCTATGAAAGTTGTGAGCTTTATATTAACTTCAACCAAAGGATTTTTGGTCTTTGACCTCAGATTCTTAGAGATAATCTGTAAGTGTTTCAATAAGGACTCCACACTATACCTAACTAACAGGTTAAGTAAGGTGATGAAGTGACACTGGGGTGGGATTTGGCCACACCAGAAAGACCACAGCATAATATCTCACAATCACTTCATAAGATAGAACTACCTCAGGGGATAGGGGCTGGTCATACCAGAAAGATGATGTCATGATATTGATTCACCTGGGAGGGAAAGCATGATTCAATCAGTCATGCCAACATAATGAGACCCCAATAAAAGCTCTGGACTTGAAAGTTCCATGGGATTCCTTGTTGTTGAAAAATGTTTATGTGAGAGAATAGCACAACCTTTTTTGGGGGAATGGAAGACTTACAATGGGAACCATACCAGACCTTAACCTATACCTGTCTTCGTTTGTATCCTTTTTCCTACAATAAAACTGTCATCATACATTTATGCTTTCTGTGAGTTCTGTGAGTCGTTCCAGCAAATTGACCCAAAGAAGTAGAGAGGCAGCAGGTGAGAAATGAGGAGGTTGGAGGTCCCTGAACTTGCAGCTGGAATTCTCAAAAGGGTAGTGGGAAAACCCAAAATTTGTAGCCAGCAGGGCAGAAGTGAGGGTGTCATATGGACTCCCAAAATTATAGCTAGCATCTGAATTGTGAGTCCAACTTGGCAGTCTAAAGGATGATATCTCATGTCTCATGAGCTCTGACCTGGGTAACCTGATGTCAGAATTGAACTGAGAAATGGAAGAAGTGAATATATGATATTTGATTTGAGATGTGTCCATGCAAGTGTTGACTAAACTTTTGGATATAACTTTTTTAAAAGACAGAAATATCTCAAAAATAAATAATGCATTACAAGGTACCCAGAAGAGTAATGATTCAAATGAATATTTAATAAGGGTCACTGAAGAAAGATGAAGATAAGAAAACAAACAAACTAAAAAAAAAAAAAAAAAAAAAAAAAAAAAAAAAAAAAAAAAAAAAAAAAAAAAAAAAAAACCAAGAGTATGAAAATGAGATGAAGTAAAAAAAGGTCAGAAAAAAATGTAGTTGAAATGCAAATACAGACAGGCAAGGAAGATCCAACATGCATATATATATATCTGGGGATTCTGAAGATGAACACCAAAACACTGAATATTTAAAATTACAATATAATAAAACTCTCCATAAACACAAAAACTTAAGTTAACAGAATGGGAGGTTTTACCATGTACCTGGGACAGCTGACACAAAATTATTGGCTCCAAGGTATAACCTTGTAAACTACTAGACTTTAAAGACATGAAAAAATTCTTAGGGCTAGGGCTTCCAGGTAAAAATAAGGAATTACTTTTAAAGATATAAAATTAGGCTGACATCTGACATCTCAAGAACAACCTATAAAAAGCAAAGCAAATAGTGAAGCATCATTTTCAAGAAATTCAAATAAATCTGTCAGAAGACATAAAGATGGACATTATATAGTGATGGTAGCTCTGATGGTGTAGTGCCTAAGGCATTTGACTGCTAACCAGAAGGCTGGCAGTTCAAACCCACCAGCCACTCATTGTAACAAAGTTTGGGCAATATACTACTGTAGCAATACCACTTTGGAAAACCAAGGAGGGGTCGCTTTGAGTCAGATTCAACTCTGTGAGAGTGAGTTGAGTGAGATTATATAGTGATAAAAGGGTTAACTAATCAAGAAAATTTATCAATCATAAATATATATGCACCCAACGTTGGGACAACTAAACATAAAGAGCAAACAATGATAGAATTCAAGGGAGAAATAGATAGCACTACAGCAATAATTGGAGACCTCAATACACCACTTTCCAAACTAGAACATACAGAAAGAAGATCAACAGGGAAACAGAGAACTTGAACTACACTATAAACCAACCAGACTTAACAGACATATATAGAACACTCCCCCCATAAAGGGAGCTCTGGTGGCATAGTGTCTAAGACATTTGACTGCTAACCAGAAGGCTGGTGGGTCAAAACCAACAGCCACTCCTCAGAAGGAAGACTGGGCAATTTACTTCTGTAGATATACCACCTCAGAAACCCAAGGAGGGGGTCACTCTTATTCCTGTCCACATGGATAATTCTCCAGGATAGTCCACATTTTAGATCACAAAGCTAATCTTAATTAATTTTAGAAGACTGAAATCATACAAAGTATTTTATCTAACCACAATGGAGTGAAGCTAGAAATTAATAAGAGAAGAAAACTATGAAAATAAACAATTATATGGCAATTAAACCACACACTATTAAACTACCAATGGGCCAAGGAAGAAGTCAAAAGAGAAACCACAAATTTCTTAAAGTCAACTGAAAAATGAAAGTAACATACCAAAACTTATGGGATGCAGTAAAGGCAGTACTCAGAGGAAAACTTATAGTAATAAAAACGTACATGAAAACAAGATGTCAAATTAACAGCCTAACTCAACAACTTCAGGAACTACAAAGAGAAGAGCAAACTAGGCCTAAACACACCAGAAGAAAGGAAATAATAAAAATCAGATCATAAGAAATAAAATCTAAGAAAAATAGAATAAAACAAGAAGCTGAGTCTTTGAAAAGATCAATAATATTCACAAGTCTTCATCTAGACTAACTAGAAAAGATGCAAATAATCAAAGTTAAAAAGTGAAAGAGGGGACATTACAATTGACTAGGTAGAAATAAAGAGAATTACAACAGAATATTATGAAGAAAAATAAGGCAACAAATTGGATAACCTAGATGAAATGGGCAAATTCTTAGATTCTAACAACCTACCCTAACTGATTCAAAAGGAAATAGAAAATCTCAACAGATCCATAACAAGTAAGGAGATTAAATCAGTGATCAGAAGCCTCACAACCAAGGTAATTTCTGAACAAGATGACGTCACTGAGGAATTCTAGCAAACATTTAGTGAAGAATTCACATCAATAATGTTTAAATTCTTCCAAAAGATAGAGAAGGAAGGAATACTTCCCTAATTCATTCTATGAAGCTGACATAATTCTTGATACCTAAACCAAGCAAAGACACCATAAGAAAGTAAAACTACAGGTCATTATCTCTTATGAGCATGAATGCAAAAATCCTCAACAAAATACTAGTGAAGAGAATCTAACGGCATATTAAGAGAGTCATGTACTGTGACCAAGCGGGATTTATTCCAGAAATACAGGGATAGATCAACTTAGAAAGTCAATCAATGTAATACATAACATCAATAGAACCACATGATCATCTCTATGGATGCAGAAAAAGCATTTGATAAAATCCAACACGCTTTCTTGATGAAAACCCTAAAGATTTGAATAGAAGGGATTTTCCTCACTATGACTCAAGGCATATATGAAAAGCCAACAGCCAACATTGTACTTAATGGAGAAAGAGTGAGAGCTTTTTCCTTGAAATTGGGAACAAGACAATGGTACCTTCTCTCACCACTTCTTTCAAATATTAGAAACCTCATCCAGAGCAACACAAGAAAAAAAAAATATATAAGTTATCCAGAAAAAGTTATCCAAATTGGAAATAAAGAAGTAATATTATCTCTGTTCATGAATGATATAATCCTATATATAGAAAATTCTGCAAAGTCCACAAGAAAACTTCTAGAGCTGATAGAAGAATTTACCAAAGTTTCAGGTCCAGGTCAACAAACAAAAATCATTTGGATTTCTATATACCAGCAATGAGAAATCTGAAAGGGAAATTAGAGAAATAATAGCATCTTAGAGAATAGAATACTAGGAATAAATCTAACCAGCATGTGAAGGACTTATACAATGAAAACTATGCAACACTGATGAAAGAGATTAATAGAGACTTAAAAAATGGAAAGATATTCCATACTCATGAACTAAAAGACTACTGCAATACAATCTAATGCAACACAACAGCTTTCTTTACAAAAACAGAAAATCAATCTTCAACTTTATATGGGCAAGAAGCCCCGAATAACTAAAGCAACCTTGAAAAAGAATAATAAAGTGAAAGGACTCATACTTCCTGATTTTAAAACATATTATACACATACAGTAACCAAAACAGTTTGGTACTAGTATAATAATAAACACATGGATCAATGGAATGGAATGCAGAGTCCAGAAATAAACCCACACAACTATGGTCACCTGATGTTTGACAAGGGTGCCAAGGTCCATGTGCTAGAGAAAGAAGAACTTCTTCAATAAATGTCATTGGTAAAACTGGATTTTCACATGCAGAAAAATGCAACAGGACTCACGTCTCACACACACACACAAATTCAAAAGCAATTAAGGACCAAAATGTGCAAACTACAACTATACGATTCTTAGAAAAAATTACAGAGGTAATGCTGTCAGGCTTATATTTTAACAATGGATTATCTGACAACAAAAACACAAACAGCAAATGACAAAATCAATAAATGATACCTTATAAAAATTAAAAACTTTTCTTCATCAAAAGCTTTATCAAAAAAGTGAAAAGATAAGCTACCAACTGGGAGAATATCTTTGAAAACTATATATCCAGCAAGAATCTAGTAACCAAATATATATATATAGACTTTGACAATAATGAAAAGACATAATCTGATCATAAAATGGTCAAGGATATTCAAATGGCCAACAGACACATGAACAGATATTCAGATTTTTTAGCTATCAGAGAGATGCAAGTCAAAGCCACAATGAGAAACCATTTCACTCCCACTACTATGGTTAAGATAAAATAACTAACTAATATTGGCAAGGATGTGGGGAAATTGGAACCCTTATCCATTGCTGGTGGGAATGCAAAATGGTACATGGAAAACAGTGTGGTGGTTCCTCAAAAACTAAAAATAAAACTACCATATGACCCAGCAATTCCACTCTTAGGTATAAATACTCAAAAGACTTGAAAGAAGAGACTCTAACAAAGATTCATATACCAATGTTCATTGCAGCATTATTCACAACAGTCAAAAGGTAGACACAACCTAAATGCCCACCAACAGATGAATGGATAAATAAAACGTGGCACACACACACAATGGAGTATTATTCAGCCAAGAAATGAAGCCAAAATCAAGTCTTGATTCATGGTATAGTACGGATGGAGTTTGATGACATTTTGATGAGCAATGTAAGCCAATCTCAAAAGGATAAATATTGTATGACCTGACTTATATAAAAAGACAATACAGGCAAATGTACAGAGACCAAGGTTTATTAGTGGCTACCAGTGGTAGAAGGCAGGGGGAAAAAAGGGGGTTAACAGTGATGGAAAAATTGCATTGATTAAGGGTAGGGTTGCCCAGCCAATTATTGTAATTGCCGTTAATAAGTTGTACACCTACAAGAAGTTTAAGTAGCAAAATTTATGCATTAGATACATTTACAGCAACAACAGAAAAAACAAAAAAGAGTTACTGAGGTTGCTTGTCTATAATCAGACATCATGGCATTTGGTCCCTTGGTTTCAAGGTTTAGAGTCATGGTTTATGGAACATCCCATTTAATTGGCCTAATAATGTGTTTTGTGCTTCTTTCTATCTCCTAGCTTGTTGCATAGTGTCTGGGGTCTTAAAGGCTTGCAAGTGGCCATCCAATACATAACAATTGGTCTCTTCTCACTCAGAGCTACAGAGGAAAAAGAGTCAGGAACAAAAGGAGGATATGGAATATGTGGCTAACTGCCTCTTTAAACAACTGCCTCCTTTGCCATGAAACTGGAAAAACTGGATGGTTCCTGGCTACCATTACTGAACATTTTGATCAAAGATTTCATAGAAGAATCCTAATCAAAAGTGGGAACATGCATAACCGAATTTCAAATTCTAATGGTCTTTCTGGAGCCATGGAGAGTGGATGAACCCCTGAAAATACTGCCTTGAGATAATTTTTAAACTTTAAACCAAAAATATCCCCTGAAGTCATCTTGAAAAGTAAAAATGGTCTGCAATTTTAAGAACTACCTATATGGGATCCCCAACAGAAGAATGGATAAGCAAACTATGGTACATACATACAATGGCATACTATGCAACGCTAAAGAATAATGTAGAATCCGCAGAACAATGCGTAACATGGATGAACTTGGAGGACATTATGCTGAGTGAAATAAGTCAATCACAGAAAGACAAATATTTTATTAGTCCGCTATATGAAAAGTCAAGAGAAGGTTTATATATAGAAGGAAACTTTCTTTGTTGGTTACCAGGGATGGCAGGGTAGTGGAGGAAACACTGCAAAAATAAAAACAAAACAGCAGCAAAAAAGAACTATCTATATGAGATCAAATTGGCAATAGCAACACAAAAAATTAGATAGGAACCTTAGGGGTCAATGAGTTTGTATTAATGAGAGAGGAACAACTCAGAAAAGGAGAATGAGAATGGTTGCATAACTCGAAGAATGTCATCAATGTCACTAAATTGTACGTGTAGCAACTCCTGAATTGGTACATGGTTTGCTGTTATGTATTCTCAACAACAATAACAACAATAATAAAGCAACAAAAAAGGTACAAGAAAGCATCAAGGCTATGGGAAAACAGTGTTAAACATACAAGAATCAAGAATACCTTACTGATTACCCAAGGAATCTACTAGAACAAAGGTCAGTAAATTATGCCCACAGGCCAAATGAAGCCAGCTGTCTTTCTGTTTTCCTTTCACTGCCTTTCAGCCAAAATGGATTTTACATTTTTAAATAGTTATATATGTACTTAGTAGCCTCAAATTTGTCTCTTGGCCTACAAAGTCTAAAATATGTACTATCTGGCCTTTTAAGAAAATATTTGCTGACCTCTGCACAATGGGTAGTGCAAACGGTTTGCACTAGACTATAAACCTAAAAGGAGCTCTGGTGGCGTAGTGCCTAAGGCACCTGACTGCTAACCAGAGGGCTGGTGGTTTAAACCCATCCAGCAGCATTGAGCGAGAAAGATCTAATAATCTGTTTCCATGAAAACTCTATGGAGCAGTTCTACTCTGTAACACACAGCGTTGCCATGAGTCGAATCAACTCTTCAGCAACAAGTTTTTTTGTTACAATAGGATGAGATTTACCAAAACAAGAGATGACTAAGCCCTAAGATAAAAAGACTAAGCCCTAAGGTAAAAAGATAACCACCAGAACAAAAATGCAAACCTCCATTAATATCAAAATAAAAAGAGAGCCATGAATCTTCATTACACAGAGGAAAAACACAGTAACTGTAACTAATAAACATAGAAACTATAGTATGAAATAATACCACAGAGTTCAGATCACATACCAGCCACATCAATAAGTATAAATGGCCTTAAACACATTTTCTTAAAAAAGTTATTTTCAAGCTGGATTTGGAAGCAAAACCCAACTCCATACTGTATACAAAAGAGATGCCAAAAACAAAATGATGCAAATAGGCTAAACATAAAAAAATCAACAAATATATACCAGTTAAATGTAAATATCAAGAAGAAGGGGCCGCAATCCTATTATCAGGCTGGTAGGATTCAGGCCAAAAAAGCATTAAATAAGACAATAAAAGGATATTTTACGATATCATAATGAAGATAATAGTTATAAATATCAATGCACTAAGTAACACAGCAACTACCAATGTATCATAGAAACTAAGGAGATACAATTAGATACTATTAGAAATAGATAGAAACATTAATAATAAGAGCCTCTACATATCACTCTCAGCATAAAGTGAGGCAAGTGGCCAAAGAATTGGTGATGATGCAAAGCATATGTTTTGTGGATGAATCAGTAAATCATACTCTCAAATCATGAAACTAGAAATTAAAAAAGAAATCAAAACCTTTATTCAACAACTTAAGGGAAATAAAATACAAGTAAATAATTCCCAAAAAATAATAATATAAATTCTTATCTCATGTAAAATTTATGGAATTAAAACAGTTATCAGAAAGAAATTTATAGTCATAAACACTGCAAAAATGGCAGAGAGGCCACATCTTCCAAATCTCCTCTAACCCCACAAGAGGAAGACAGGATTACCAGCAGTAACCCCAGGCCTATTCCTACAAGGCCAGACATGTTGCCTCCCTCCAGCCCTTTCTCCAACCATTCCTCCCAAAGCACCCACCACCTCTCTCCTGGGTTCGATAATTCGCTGCAGTTGCCACACAGAGCTCACAGATTATGGGGTTTATTAGGGAAGCACCACAGGCTACAATTCAAGTTCAGGAAAAATGCTCAGTCTCTCTCCCAGCCCACCATCCCTCAGCCAACAGTCTCTCACAGTCTCTTTCCCAGCAGTGCTGGTCCCTCGGTGTCTCACTCAGCAATGCATGTCTCTTGCGTCTCTTTCCCAGCAATGCATGTCTCAGGAGCGTGTGTCCCTTTCAGGAGCACGTCTTCCTCAACCAGCAGTCAGAGAGAGTTCTGCCTCTAGGAGGCCTCCTTTTGAGCTTGGCAGAGTCGCCAAACTAGCCAATCATAGCATCAGAACTCTAAGCACTTGAGAGAGAGTGGGCACCTCCCAGAACATCGTTTTGTGCCACTCCCAACAGAAGTACTCCAGGTGAACAACTTCAGCCATCAGGAGATCCTTAGTTGCTCATAGAAAATCCCACTGTGGAGTTTACAAAGACTTATGGGTAGAAAAGCCACACTAAGTAATTTACTACACCACAAACACTTACACCCAGAAAAGTGAAAATCAAAAGATAAATGAATTAAATCTCCAACTCAGAAAGATATGGGGGGTGGGGACAAAGAAAGCCAAAAGAAAATTTAAGGTAGGAAACAATAGAAATAAAAGTAGCAATTAACATAATAGAGAACAAAAGAATAGTACATCAAATTAACAAATTTGTAAGAAACAATAGACAAACCCTGCTCTAGATCACATACAATACCACCACCTCCTAAAATTGCTGTAATTGTCATAAAGTATATTATTTTGGGACAATTGATGAAACTAGAATATACACTATATATTATTCTATCAGTTTTGTATTTCAAATTTCAGTTTGATAATTGTACTGTGCTTATGAAAGAAAACACCCTTGTTCTAAGAAAATGCAGACTAAAATATGAGGTAAAGGGACATAAATGCAGGTAGATTATGACTAAATGGTTCATTTAAAATATATATATAATATAGATATGGATATGTATGTGTATATGACAGACACAAAGACAGGAGGTAAAGAGCAAAGGAGAGGGAGAGAGAAACGTAGTTATTAGATACTTGATTAGATGCTACAGAGGAAAGGGACAGGATATGCCAAGACTGGGCTGGGAGGTGGAGTCAATTTTAACAGGTAGGAGAGAGAGAGCACCATGGGGATATCTGAGCATTACAGGCAGACCCATAGCAAATTCAAAGTCACTGATGAGGGAACATGCGTGGTACGTTCAAGGAAGAAGTATACCAGTGCAACTTGAGAAGAATGAGAAAAGGGGAAAATGTTAAGAAATGAGCGCAGAGAGGAAGGGAAAAGAGGCAGTTGGGGCAGGGCTTTGCAGGTCACTGTGGGGGAGCTCTGGTGGTGTAGTATCTAAGGCATTTGACTGCTAACCAGAAGGCTGGCAGTTCAAACCCACCAGTCACTCCTCAGAAGACTGGGCAATCTACTTCCATAGAGATACTGCCTTGCAAACCCAAGGAGGGGTCACAATGAGTTGGGGGGTTACTGTGAGTCAGGATTGACATTGGGACTCAATGGCAATGAGTTTGGTTCGGTTTTGGTGAGGAATTTTATTTTTATTCAAGTGAGATGGGAACCCACTGGAGAAGTATAAGGAATGGCATTATTTGACTTATGTTTTAATAGGATCATGACCACTGCTATTGTGAGACTATACTACCATGTGGGTGGAGTACAAGAGAGGAAGTAGTGAGATAAAATAGATTTTAAGTAATCCAGAAGACAGATTATAGAGGAGAGGAGGAGGTAAAAAGTGTTAAATCCTGGATATTTTGTGTGCAGCCAACAGGATTTACTGATGAACTGAATGACTGATGAATTGAATGGATGTGAGTATGTGAGAGAAAGAAGCATCAAGGACTATCCTGAGAATTCTGACCTAACAAACCAGAAAGATAGATAATAGAAATCTATCTTAGCCATTAAGTGAAATGATGACACCTGTGGAAGGAGGTTTTTGGGAAAAATTAAAATATGCATTTGACAAAAATACACTTGTCTTTGATTATATAAAGCAGAGCAGTCCAGTCAGTGAGCTAAATAGATTATTAAAGATGACACTGAAATACTGATCTCTTTTGCCCTCAGGGTGGAATCTCCAGGAGTGTTCCCTCTACCTCAGCGGGATTCACAAACATCATCTTTAGCGAATGCCTAATGTAGAAAACAGTAAGCATTAAAATAAAGGAGAACTTGTCTGACAGGTTCATCTACTTAACAAAGACAATAGTCTTTGTAGATTTTTTTTGGTTTGCAAGTTTTGTGTGTGGGTGCATGTGTGTACTTTCTGGACTAGGTTTAAAGAAATAAACTAATCTTAAAAAATGTGGATTTCCCCCCATTGCCTGCAAAGGCAGCATATAACTAGTCATCTGAATTTCCTAACAATTGGTGGTGTCCTATCAACAGTGTTGACATCCATCTTCCCATCAACTGGCTCTTGTTTCTCCTGCAGTGTTAACACCCTGGTTTCTGTTTCATAGGTCTGCACTGTGTTCTGTTTTTTCTTTTTTTTTTTTTCACGCCCTTTATGCTGCTACTCTCTGTCCTCATGTACTCTCTCATCTAAACCTTTTCTCTATCTGTCCTTGAATTCCATGGCTAAGGGGAAAGGGCTTTCATATCTCCTTGAGAAAACTTCATCATAAAAGATAGAAAGGATTGATTCCCAGGATGTACTTTGAAGATGTCACCACTACAACCATGCAGGAAACAAGTTTCCCATATCTAACACTTTAGAACCAGTACATAGCAGTATGAAAACGTACACACAATTCTTAAAATTTTTTTTATTTCAAAGATTCCTGTGAGCACCCACGGAGCAGTTAGGCCTCTGTAAATAAAAGTCAATTGTGAGAATTCACTCCATACTTGTCTAAGACCAGCCTTGCTTGTTCCAGACCTATTCAAATTCTCTAGTTCTGATGGTGTCAGCCTTCTGACTTGTGGCTCCACCCAAGTGGTGAGCCCTCTCTTACTCTGTGAACCTGGATCTTTACTGCTGTTCAGTCTTGGCTCCTCCTTGAGGTGTCTGCCTCTACGGCTCATTTTATTTAGAATACCTGTATTTGAGAGGTAGAGAGAGGAGATACCCTATTTTAGAGGGCCCTCAGGACATCAATTCAAGTCAAGTAGCTAGATGCTGCACTGAAATAACTCACCTGGCCCGTGCAGGAGTATATTCAGACACTTTTCTGTACCTAAGTATCTACTAGGGGTAATTGATCATATATCAAAAATTGAGAATTTATAGCCACAAAGATGAGCCAAGGGAACATATCAGCTTTACTAGGTATGTTTATGTAAGTACACAGAGCCAGCCCTCTGCTTCTAGCACCTCTTGGTCTTTGTGAGGCAATGCTGGTTTGCTCCAGCTAAGAAAGTATTTGATGGAGTGTCTAATGGACACACTGCCAGTCTGGATCACTTTGCTATCTGTTACATACCTATGATATTGAAGTAGGCGTCTTTTCCAAATACCACTCCCCTTCAGGAGCTCTGGTAGCATAGTGCCTAAGGCACTTGACTGCTAACCAGAAGGCTGGAGGTTCAAATCCACCAGCCACTCCTTGGAAGGAAGGTTGGGCAATCTACTTTCATAGTGATACTGCCTCGGAAACCCCAAGGAGGGGTCGTTATGAGTCGGGACCAACTCCATGGCACATAACAACAACAACAACACTCCTTTTAGGCACAAAGTGAATGCATAGTGAAAAGTAAACAATAAAGGGCCCTTGGTTTCTTCACACATTGTTCTGTAACTCTATCCCCATAGGTATGAATTCTCTATCAGAGATGCAGGAGCCTAAGATTTCTTCCCCTTGCTTTAATAAAAACTAACTCTTAAAGAGTTTGGTAAACTTATTTACATAAAGGTATATAACAAATAAATGCCAAAGTGTGACATTAGTATATAATTTGGAGAGGTCTTAGTGGCAGCCCCTGCAGTTATACCTAGACAGAGTTTCTTTTTCAATCTGTGTTAAGATCACTTCTGGTTAAGAGAGTTAATTATGCAGCTTCCACTGATATAAATAGTTATTACCCATTGCTGTGAGTTGATTCCAACTTATAGCAATCCTGTAGAACAGAGAATTGCCCTAGAGAGTTTCCAAGGCTGCAATCTTTACAGAAGCAGACTGCCATATCTTTCTCCTGTACAGCAGCTGGTGGGTTCAAACCATTGATCTTTTAGTTAGCAGCAGAGTGCACTGGCCACAGTGCCACAAAGCTCCTAAAGAGTTATTGTTGTTGTTGTTGTTGTTATTTGCCATCGAGTCGTCACTGGCAAATGTGTATTTTATGGATTGACCTGTGTCCCCCAAAAAATTTGTGTTTAAATCCTAATCCCAGTACTTGTGAATGTGACTTTGGAAATAGGGTCTTTGAAGATACTATTGGTTAACATGAGGTCATATCAGAGCAGGATAAATTCTTATTCTGAGTACCATCCTTTCAAAAGAGAAGAACAGATACAAAGAGACGTGGAGAGGAAAGACAGCCATTCTACAAAGCAAAGAACACTAGAAAATGTCTGGGGCTACCAGAAGCTTGAGGAAACAAGGAAGACTTCCTTAGAGTCTTGGAAGGAGATTACAGCCTGATCAACATGTTGGTTAGAATTTTTAGCCTCCAAAACTATGAGAAAATAAATTTCTCTTCTTTAAAGCCCACTCATTTTGTAGTGCTTTGTTAAGTCAGCCCTAGGAAACTAAGATAAATCTTGGTGGCTCATTGAGTAGACACTTGGCTGCTAACCAAATGGTCAGCAGTTCAAACCCACCAGTGATGCTATAGGAGGAAAAAAAGAAAAAACCTGACAATCTGTTCCTGTGAAGATTACAGCCTAGGAAACCTTATGGAGAAGTTCGACTCTGGGAACCATAGCACACAACAGGAAACTAAACACATTGCCACTGAGTTGGTTCTGACTCATAGTGACCCTATAGAACAGAGTAGAACTGCCCATAGGGTTTATAAAGCTGTACATCTTTATAGAAGCAGATTGCCTTATCTTTTTCCTATTGGAACAGCTAGTAGATTTGAACTACCAACCTTTCAGCTAGCAGTCAAACACTTAACCACTGTGCTACCAGGGCTCCCAGCAAGAAACTAACAGAGGGCATAATGGACAATAAAAGAGAGACCAGTGTGTCATCAATAGATAGACCAACATTAATTTTGTATCAGTACAATAAAAATATAAAGATTGGGGGGATAGGGAGCCCAAGCAAAGCAGCCACCCCAACGGTGTCTGGCCCACAGTTACCAGAGGATCTGCTACTTCTGTCTGGGGCTATGTGGGTGGGTGTTAGAAAGCCCATATGGTATGATGCTCATTTCCTGCATTCTAGGCAAACAACAGGTGGACTGCCTTATGACTGTTAACAGACAAAGCAGCTAGAAAATCCACAATTTGGCAGGCAATGGAAGTCCACAGGAAAGGTGGAAAGGCACTGAAGGGGAATAAGCATTTCCTACATAATGATGATGATGAAGAT
>NW_006921603.1:5986817-5988330 GCF_000298275.1 Orycteropus afer afer | reverse complement strand
GCCTGCAAAGTCAGCATTTTCAATGACTGCAAGCAATAACAAGTCACCAATAGGCAGATACTATTATACACCAAAGGTCAAATGGAACTAGTGTTCCTGCAATGGATACCAGTAAAGAGACTAGACCAGCCATCCTGTGGCAAGACCAGGTAGGAAAGACAACATGAGAACTTCCCCTGTTACCAGGAGACCTCTGAAGCATTTCCCTACACAAAGAAACTACCCTTGGGAAAAATAATGTCTGTGTGTAGGCGGAGGGAGGAGAGCAGGTGGTGGGGCAACAGTCCCATGAGGAAAATGAACTTTAGATTGACTTAAGTATTTCCTTGAAAGTCTTATAGAACCAGAAGGTACCATGGTTTATTTTACCCCATAAGCAGCTCCCTGTTGTCCAGCAAAGGGTTCTGAGAAAAATCAGTATGGGAAGTAAAGAAGCCACATTTTCGGTGCACATTTCAGTGGAATGTTTAAATTTGCTATCCTGGTATCATTTGTTGTTGTTGGTTGCCACTGAGTTGATTCTGACTCATGTTGACTACATGTGTTACCAAGTAGAACTATACCCTAGGGTTTTCTTGGCTGTAATCTTAACAGAAGTAGATCACCAGGCTTTATCTTCCATGGTCCTGCTGGGTAGGTTCATACCATGAATTTTTAGTTAGTAGTCAAACCATTTGTACCACCTAGGGACCCTCCTGGTGTCATAGCTCTAACATTTACTGAGTGCTTACTTCATGCCAGGCACTATGAGAATTTTATAAACCTTATTTTATTTAATCTTCACTGTGAAGGAGGTATTATTATTATCCTCCTTTTATACCCACTGATAACAAGTTAATTTCAACTCTTAGGGCAGAGTAGAACTGCCCCATGCAGTTTTCAAAGCTGTCAGTCTTTACGCAGACAACCACATTTTTCTCCCATGCAGTAGCTAGTGGTTTGGAACCACTGACCTTTTTGGTTAGCAGCCAAGGGCTTTAACCACTGCCCCACCTATGCTTCTTACCCCTATTATAGTGAGGAAATTGAAGCACAGAAAACTAACTTCCCAAGGTCATTGATGGGTAAACATTTGAACTCAGTACTGTGATGCTAAAAACCATACTCTGAATCCCTAGAACACACATTTTCAAAAGCTTTCCTTTGGTATATTATATAATTCAAATAGCTTCTATATAGATCTCATTTACTTGGCCAAGAATGATCTTCAGATTATATTGTTTGAAGATAAAAAGAAGCTACTAGGCAACATGAACAGTGCGAATCTGTTCATATAAAGTTGTGTGTAAATTTGTATAACTAGTTATCTGAAATGATAATCAACAAAAGATTCAGGATTGTTGGCTGTGGATAGTAGAATTTGGAATGACTTTCTAGTTTTTCTTTTTTCTTTCTTAAATAAAATTTTTATATGATTATGGATTCACTTTATAAGCTGAAAAATACGGTGAGCTTTTTCTTAGTCAGGATAGAATTGGTTTCACTTCAATTAACAAAGCCCAAAATCTCAGTC
>NW_006921603.1:5971531-5972642 GCF_000298275.1 Orycteropus afer afer | reverse complement strand
AGTATGGATTACACCTCAACATAAAGAACACAAAAATCCTCACCACTGGACAAATAAGCAGCATCAAGATAAATGGAGAAAAGACTGAAGCTGTCAAAGCCTTCACATTGCTTGGTTCTAAAATGAACACCAATGGAAGCAGAAGTCAAGACATTAAAAGATGTATTGCATTGGGCAAATCTGCTGCAAAAGACTTCTTTCAAGTACTGAAATGCAAAGATGTCTCCTTAAAGACTAAAGTGTGTCTAATTCAAGCAATGATATTTTCAATTGCCTCAAATGCATGTGAGAGCTGGAAAATGAATAAAGAAGACTGAAGAAGAATTGATGCTTTTGAGCTGTGGTGTTGGCAAAGAATGCTGAGAGTATTGTGGACTACTAAAAGAACTGGCAAATCTGTCCTGGAAGAAGTGCAGCTGGAATACTCCTTGGAAACAAGAATGGCCAGACTTCATCTCACCTACTTTGGTCATGTTGTGAGAAGGGAGCATTCTCTGGGGAAAGATGTAATGCTTGGTAAAGTGAAGGGTAAATGAAAGAGGAGAAGGCTCTCAACAAGATGGACTGACCCAGTGACTGCAGCAATGGGCTCAGGTATAGTATGGATCACTGGCACAGGACCGGGCAGTGGTTTGTTCTGTTGTACTTAAGGTTGTTATGAGTCAGAGATGACTCAATGACACCTAACAACAACAGGTAACTAAGACACAGGGCATCCACCATGTGCCTGACTCAGCAGTGATCACAATTCCCTGGGAATGATTTCCACCAATTTGGGGATGAACACTACTGAACTCAAAACTCACTGCCATCGAGTCAGTCCCAACTCATAGTGACCCCTCGTTGGGTTTCCAAGGTGGTATCTCTACAGAAGTAGATTGCCCAATCTTCCTTCTGTGGAGTGACTGGTGGGTTTGAACTGCCAGCCTTCTGCTTAGCAGTCAAATGCCTTAGGCACTAACCTGTCAATAATAGGTATTTATGAGTTCCAAAATCCAGCATTTCTCCATCAAGTCCTACATTTTTTTTAAGTCATGCACATATATGAATGACTTTTGAAGGCTCTAGCTCTTACATTTGATGAAGTTATTCTATTCCATTAAGCAAAAAG
>NW_006921603.1:5931601-5970626 GCF_000298275.1 Orycteropus afer afer | reverse complement strand
CTCAAATGTCACCTCCTCAAAAAGTCATCTCTGGCCATCATTCCATGTTCTGGTGACCCAAATTCTGTCACCACCTAATTTATGGAATTTATCATAAATGGAAGCCTGTCTCAAATACATATTTGTTTCTCTTTGTTTGTTTACTGGTTTTATTGTGTTTTCCATTAGAAAAAAAGATCGTAAGTTAAAGGACTTGGTCTTTTTCATCAATAATCTTGTACCGTGAATGAATGAGATCTCTTGGCGTGAAAGCCCAGTTGTTGCTGTTGTTGTTGTTAAAGGGTATTGCTGAACCACCGCCTCCCCCATGACTTAGCATTTGCTAAGCACAGGCAACAGCAGCCAGGAAGTCCTGCCTGGTCAGTTTAAAATTACCCTAGGAAGCTATCAGAGTGACAGAAATCTTTCACCCTTTCTTTCCTATAAGGATTGTGTTTCTTCTAAGTAGAGACAAAAGAACTATTTCCAGTGAGAACGAAATGGTGAAGGGTCTTTGACATTCTTTCATCTATCTGAACACAGGCAGTATGGACGAAAGATCTCAGGGTAAGTGGTCAAAAAGCCCTTGAGACGAATTGTGGACCCACTGCTCTCTATAGTAAAGACACCAGAAATTGCTGTAGCTCTCAAGGCAAGCACATACTGCTGGTAAGGATGTGCTACTGGAGCTAAAAACAAAAAAGTTGTGTTTATCTCCAATCCTGGCAGTGACTCACTGTAAACCTCTTTCATTTCCTAAAGAATCTTTAAGTGAATACACATCACACTTAATCTTCCTTGACCTAACAAACCCTGACTGAAGATGAAACCAAAGAAAGCCTAGGGAGTTAAGATTTTAATCATGTTCCCTTGTGTGTCAATACTTTTAAAGTAAGTGCACACAGAGATGGTCAGTAAGTGGTTAAATAGCAAAATCCCAGACTTCTGTATTCAGCAAGAAATGTCTACCGGCATCGTAGAATCAAAGATGTCTATGCAAAGGAGATATTTCAAGTCAGACATTTATTCATTCATTTCATTCTATAAACATTTAGGGAGCTCCACCTGTGTGTCAGAGGTCCCTGGGTGGTACAAACAGCTTGCACTTGGAAGACCTAGCGAACTGACTGAAAGAGATCTATATTTGTGCCCATTCCAAAGAACGGTGACCAGCAGAATGTGGAAATTATTGTTAATATCACATACAAGTAAAATTTTGCTGAAAATAATTTAAAAATGGTTGCAGCAGTACATTGACAGGGAAGTGCCAGAAATGCAAACTGGATCAGAAGACAATGTGGCATATGGGGTTATCATTGCTAGTGTTGGGTGAATCTTGGCTGAAAGCAGAGGATACCAGAAAGATATTTACCTATATATTATTGACTATGCAAAGGCGTATGACTGTGTGGATCATTACAAATTATGGACAACACTACAAAGAATGGGAATTCCAGAACACTTAAATGTGCTCATGAGGAAACTATATATAGACCAAGAAGCAGTGGTTTGAACAGAACAAGGGGATACAGAATGATTTAAAATCAGTAAAGGTGGGTATCAAGGTTGTATCTTCTTGCCATATTTACTCAGTCTGTACGCTGAGCTAATAATCTGAGAAGCTGGACTATGTGAAGAAGAATGCAGCATAAGGATTGGAGGAAGACTCTAACAACCTGCAACACATAGATGGCACAACCTTGCTTGCTGGAAGTGAAGATGATTTGAAGCACTTACTGGTGAAGATCACAGACTGAAGATTTCTGTATGGATTACACCTCAACATAAAGAAATCTAAAATCCTCACAATTGGACCAATGTGCAACATCGTGATTAACAGAGAAAAGACTGATGTTGTTAAGGATTTCATTTTACTTGGATCCACAATCAATGCCCATGGAAACAGCAGTCAAGAAATAAAATGACGTATTGCATTGTGCAAATCAGCTGCAAAAGACACCTGTGAAGTGTTAATGGGGAGCTCTGGTGGCATAGTGACTAAGGCATTTGACTGTTAACCAGAAGGCTGGCAGTTCAAGCCCACCAACCACTCCTTGGAAGGAAGGTTGGGCAATCTACTTCCGTAGTGATACTGCCTCAGAAACCCAAGGAGGGGTTGCTGTGGGTTGGATCTGACTCCATGGCAGTGACTTTTTTTTTTTTTTTTTTTGGTAAAGCGTTAAAGAGCAAAGATGTCATTTTTAAGACTATGGTGCACCTGACTCAAGCCATGGCATTTTTAATTTCCACATATATATACAAAAGGTAGACAATGAATAAGGAAGACAGAAGAACTGATGCATTTGAATTATGGTGCTGGTAAAGAATGTTGAATATACTATGGACTATGAGAATAGCAAACAAATCTGTCTTGGGTGAAGTACAGAATGCTCCTTAGAAAAGAAGATGACAAGACTTTGCCTCTCATACTTTGGTCATGTTATCAAGAGAAACCAGTCCCTGGAGAAGAGTATCTGTAACAAAAAGGAAAACGCTTAGTGAGAAGGATTGACACAGTGGCTACAATATTGGCTACAGCATAGAATGACAGTGAAGATAGCACAGGACCAGCAGGCAGTGTTTTGTTTTGTTTTGTTTTGTTGTACTTAGGGTCTCTGAGTCAGAACCGACTCGATGGCACTAACAACTAACCTAAAGGTTGGTAGTGTGAAACCCACCCAGCAAGCCTGGCAATCTGTTTCTGTAAAGATCACCGCCAAGAAAACCTTACAGAGCAATTCTACTCTGTAGCACAAGGGGTCACCATGAGTTGGAATTGACTCAATAGCAACAGATTTGTTTCTTTGGTTTATTTAGTGTCTTTTCCTGCTTGATTTTGAAGACATTATTTTTGTGTTGTTCTTGTCTTGCCCTGGTAGTGCAGAGGTTAAGCATTTGGCTGCTAATCAAAAATGTCGATGGTTTGAACCTACCAGCCACTCTGTGAACGCAAGATGAGGCAGTCTGCTTCTGTAAAGATTTATAGTCTTGGAAACCCAATGGGGGTTGCTATGAGTTGGACCTGACTAGATGGCAGTGAGTTTGGCTTTACTGTTTGTTTTTCACCATTAAATACCCAGCATCTGACAAAGTGTTTGTTATCGTCGTCATTATGTGCCATCAAATCAAACATGACTCATAATGACCTCTCCGTGGGTTTCCAAGACAGTATCCCTATGGAAGTAGATTGCCCAAACCTTCCTTACAAGGAGTGGCTGGTGGGTTTCAACTGCCAGCCTTCTGGTTAGCAGTCAAGTGCCTTAGGCACTGCACTAACAGACAAAGTGCCTAGAACATAGCAAACTTTTTATAAATATTAGTTGAATTAATGAATAAATGAATGAAGTTCAGCAGAAGATACTACCTCTGTGATTCTCAATTGTGTTGTTCCCCTAGGGCTGTCATAACAAAAACCCACAAAGTGGTAGCTGTAAAGAAATTTATTTTCTCACATTCCTGGAAGGTAGAAGTCTGAATTCAGGGCATTATCAGAGCTATTCTCTCTATTGGCTCTAGAGGAAGGTCCTTCTTTGTCTCTTGCAGCTTCCCTAGCCCTGCATTTCTTGCCCTTCCTTGGTTTGTACATGGAGCCTCATGTACTGTCTTTTCCCAGTATGTGATTCCCTTTTACAAGCACCACTGAGATTAGGGCCCAACCTACTCCTGTATGACCTCCCTTAACTGATAAACATCTGCAAAGAACAACCCTACACTCTATCTCCAAACAAGGTCACATTTACTTGTGCAGGGGTTAGAACTTCAGCATATCTTTTTAGGAGACACAGTGTAATCCATAACATCAACTTTGGCTTAATACTGAAATCACCTGAGAAGTTTTAAAAAACACTGATGTCTGGGTCTACTCACTTCCAGAGCCTCTGATTAAATTCATTTTGGCTGCAGCCTGGATATCAGGGCTTTATTTAGAGTCTCCAGTGATTCTAATGAGCTCATTGATTCTAATGAGCTGTGCTGTTGAAAACAACTTATAGAATATTGGATTTGTAAATCTGGGCATGATCTGCATATAAACAGTTGTGACTTTTAAGCTGTTCTTGTCCCACAAGAATGTAAAATTCTTTCTCAATGGTTCTGTCCAGAGAACACAGCAGAGAGGAACCCATTAACAAGCATCCATTAAAGGAAATAAATCCCTTAAGTTTCAGAACTGTACAGAATTATACGGTAGACATTAGAAATAACATTAGCTGGACCCTAATGGTTTTGGACTTCAACACCATCAAAAAGTTAAAGGCAATTTAAAGACTGGGTAAAATATTTCTTTGAGGAAGCAGAGTACTACATCTTTCTCCTGTGGAGGTGGCTGGAGGGTTTGAACCATAGGTCTATCAGTTAGCAGCTAAGCACTTTAACCACTGTACCACTACTGCTCTATATTTACTTGATAAGGGGCTTATATCCAGAATATATTTAAAAAAAAAAAAAACTCTTACAACTCAATATTAAGATGATAATTTTAGAATGAACAGTTTTAACCATCACCTACATACAGTGATGACTCCCTCATCTTTATCTCCAGTCTAGATCTCTCTTGAGCTCTTTATTCATATGTCCAACCCCTGCAGGACATCTCCAGTAGAATGGCCACTGGCACAACAAACACTCCCAATCCCAAACTGAATTCATCATGGGTCCCCACTGAATTGTCCAACCATAATGTTGACAATTTCCTCAGTTCCATCTCCTCTTTCATTTCCTAAATCCAATCAGTCAGAGTCAATTATTCTTAAAATGGTCTGATTCTGTCCAACTCCACTGCCTCTATATGCTTCTATGACAAAGTTGATCTTTTGTTCTCCCTTTTCATCTGGTCCATTTCTACTGATGATCTTTCAGGTTCAGTTTAGACATCATCTCTTTGTGAAAGCCTTCCTTGATGCCCCCTGCATCTCCTGGTGCCTCATTTGTGTGTTTCTAGGTACCATATGTTATCCTTCATAACATTCATCATACTCTTATGACATCTTTTCTTTAGGGTCTCCCCTGCTAAACTTAAAAACTCCCTGAGAGTAGAGAATTTGTTTTATTCACTGTGAGCTTCCACTACACATAGCACCAAAGACCTGGCACATATTCATTGCTGAATGGTGAATATTTCAAAAACTACTGAAAAAGTTCACATTAGCATATTTGAGAGTGCACGTATAAAAATTTTCCCAAAGTGCTCTGTAAGATACTATTTTTCTTGAAGGGAAAAATAAGGTTTATGGTCAAGTAAGTTTGGGAAACAACACATACACAACTTCAACAACTTCCCTTTAAAGATTCACAATGTTTTCTAGAATATCAAATACTGTGAGAAATCCTGTTGTTGTTATGTGCTGTCGAGTCAGATCTGACTCATAGCAACCCCTCCTTGGGTATTACCACGGAAGTAGATTGCAACCTTCCTTCCAAGAAGTGGCTGGTGGGTTTGAACCACCAGCCTTCTGGTTAGCAGTCAAGTGCCTTAGGCACTATGGCACCAGAGTGAGAAATCCTAGATCCATTTTTAATTTTGCTATTTGGTTTCTCAAACACATATGAGCATAGGGTCATTTATGAATATTCTGTAGAACAGGTCACCTGTGAATTTCTAACAGTGGCAACTCACTTCACTTCACCCTCCTTCTAGAGGAACTGCTCTCTTCCCCTGACATCAGGAGTCAGTAAACTTTCTATGAAGGGTCACATTATGAATATTTTACCCCTTTATGTTGTTGTTAGGTGCTGTCAAGTCAGCTCTGATTCACAGCGGTCCTATGTACAACAAAATGAAACACTGCCCAGTCCTGTGCCAGCCTCACAATCCCTGCTATACCTGAGCCCATTATTGTAGCCATTGTGTTAAACCATCTCATTGAGGGCCTTCCCCTTTTGCATTGACCCTCCACTTTTTTTTTTTAGGTCCACATGAAGTCTCTGTCATATAGTTATTTTTGAAAAATAAAATAAAATAAAACAACTCTTTACAAATATAAAAACCACTTTGCTCACTGGCTTTACAATAACAGGACATGTGCCAGAAGGCTGTAGTTGCCAACATTTGCCTTGTATCAGCATGGCTATCATGTGAATAACCACTCTTTTGATCACAGCTGTTTAGTCTAGGAGTATGTATGTAACCCAGGTTGAGCCAAATTAGAATCTCTTCCCCAGGAAATTAGAATGAAATTAAGAGATCTCATCTCAGTCTACCTACTCTACTAAAATGAGGAGAGAGAAACCTAAGAGTAATTATCAATGTTGTTGTTGTTGTTGTTATGTGCTGTTGAGTTAGACCCGACTCATAGCAACCCCTCCTTGGGTTTCCGAGGCACTATCACTACGGAAGTAGATTGCCCCATCTTCCTTCCGAGGAGTGGCTGGTGGTTTTGAACCCCTACCCTTCTGGTTAGCAGTCAAGTGCCTTATGCACTATGCTACCAGAGCTCCTAATTATCAATGATCACTCTTTAGTATGTGGCCTGAAAACAGAAAGCCAGACCTTGATGAGAGATTAGAATAAGAGGAGAGAGAAAAAGTAGACTGAGCACTTCCTGGGTGCTCTACAATAACCCAGTGTTTGTGCCAGTCTTTCCTATGTTTTATTTATTGCTTTTCTTAGATACACTGAATCTCTCTCCCCTATGCCATCTTCATAGTAAATTCTGTTCTTTATTTAAAATAGGTTAAGATAGTTTCTACTTTATATAACCCAAAGTGCTAACAAATATACTTTGAGAAACGAAAAAGAAAATGGGCAAAGGATTTCCACTGACACTTTTCTAAAGAAGATATACAAACTGTTAAAAAGCATATGAAGACAGTCATCAATATTCATCAAGGAAATAGAAATAAAAGTACAATTAGATGTCACTTCAAACCCTTTAGAATAATATAATCAAAAAGACAATTTAAATAAATAAATAAATAAATAACAAGTGATGACAAAGAAGTTGAGAAATTGAAACCCTCCTAAATTCATGATGGGATGTAAAATGGTGGAGCAGAGTTATTATACTTTTAGTAATATTGGGCCTATGACTAATGTATAAGAATTTTAGTGAAAAAAATGATAATTCCTGTCCTATTTGAGTAAAATTAACATTTATTGAGCAGTTACTATGTTGTAGGCACTGTTCTAAGTGCTCTCCTTAGCTGTTATGGATTGAACTGTGCTTCCCCTACCCCTCTACCCCTGCCCCACAAAAGAAATGTAGACGTTCTGATGCCTGCACCTGTGAAAGTGACCCTATTTGGAAGAAAAAAATTTTTTTTTATTAAGCGGACAAATGTCTTGAAAAACAAAGTGTGCCAAAATTAATAAAAGAAGAAATGAAAAATCTGAATGAAATTAACTATCAGTGAAATTGAATCCTTAATTAAAAGCCTTCTAACAAAGAACACTTCAAGCTGAGATAGCTTCAGTGGTAAATTCTTCTGAATATTTTAAATGATGATAATAATATCAATCTTATACAAACTCTTCCAGAGCCTAAAAAGAGGAGGGAATAGTTTCAAACTTATTTTATGAGATCAGCATAACCTTGAAGTTTCCTTCAATTTCTAATTTACTGAGTTCATTTTACCAAGTTTTTTCTGCATTGATGTGGGTTATTACATGGGTTATCTCCTTTATAGAAAAAGGATAATATATTATGACCAAGTGGGATTTATGCCAGAATGCAATCTTGGGTTAAATATAAAAAATAGGAACTATAAAAGATTATTAGACTTCACTAAGATTAAGAACTGTTCATCAAAAGACATGATTAAGAGAAATAAAAGACGAGCCACAGACTAGAAGATATTTTTAATATATACATTTGAAAAAGAACTTAATTCTACCAAAACAAAACAAAACTATAGTTAATATCCAGTCGTGAACCAAGTGCGGGCAAGATGTAAAAGCATTATTAAAACTGACTAAAAGTCAGTCTACATTTTGTTACCACTACATACTAGAAATTTTAAACAATGTCATAATAAAATGGTTATGTAGAAAACAATATTTTGATGGTATAAGTTCTAAACTAAAGTGTAATACATAAACTTGGGTGACCTGAGATTCTTTCATTGAGTCCACAGGGTAAAAATATTTTTGTAATAGTATTTAAACATTATTTGTCTTTTACACTGTGTTGAGCTGTGCACTGATGCTCCAAAAAGCACTGGTTAGATTGTTTAATTCTTGGCATAAATTAAAGCAGTGGCACAAAGTGTACTGGTAGTCATTGTCTTCTTCACTGTTATACACTCATAATTAACAACAACAAAAAAGAACCCTTAGTTTTACTTAAGAATATCCTTGATGAAACACTAAAAGCTAATTTAGGAAATTTCAACCCAATACTCAAATTTTTTGTGTGACAAAATGAAAAATGAAGAATTTTGTTGCATACTTAAGTGTGGTGGTTGTCTCAAGAAAAAGCCCTTTAGTTAATTAGTTGAATTGTGAACTGATCTAGATTTTATTTATTTTTGTAATGAAACACAATTTTGACTTGTAAATACAACTGACAGACTATAGATATTCAGACTTGCATATTTAGCAGACACCTTTTTCAAAACAAATGAAGTGAGTCTATCCACATTTCATGGAAAACAACTGAAATATTTGTCACCTAAAATTTTTATCTGCTCATACGAACCAGATAGCTCCTGTGAGCCTAAAGTCTTCTGATGGATTCACTGGTGACATTAACAAATGTTACATTTTGTTTTGTAAAACGGAATGTGTCAACTTTTAAAATTGCTTAACTCAAGGAAAAAATCATTTCTACATGATCAATATGTAATATGACAAAGTCATGCTCAAGTAAAAAGATTCATTCAGAATGTAAGATAGGACAACAGATTTTAACATAAAAGAGTACATCCGTATAGTTTCAGGATACATGTTGTAATAAATTTGTAAGAAACTGCTATTTGCCAAGTTTTGGTGTAGTATTAAAGAAGAATACCTATTTGTGTGGTCATTTTTTTTCTTCCCATATACTTTAACCTGAACAAATTGCTAGATATTAAATGCATAAGCTCTTGTGAGACTCCAGATGCATAAATGTAAAATAATGCCACTCTTCTCACCAAATTTTGTTACGTTTTGGGAAATCTAGGGTTTTTCTTCCACAAATATTTATTATGTATATTAGTATATAATGGGTTTATTTATTTTTAATAAATAAATTTAATTTCTAATAAGGTAAATATCTACATATAGTATCCACATAAACAGAAGGACAAATCATTTGTCAGAGTGCAAAGATATCTTGACACCAAGAAGTTTGACCACTGGGTTTCTAAACAACTACTGCTATTACTCTCGAGTTTTAACAATATGTGTAAGGATTAATTTGTTGTTGTGTGCTATCCAGTTGGCCCCGACTCATAGCGACCCCTCCTTGGGTTTCCAAGGCAGTATCATTATGGAAGTATATTGCCCCATCTTCCTTCTGCAGAGTGCCTGGTGGGTTTGAACGGCCAGCCTTCTGGTTAGCAGTCAAGTGCCTTAGGCACTATGCTATCAGAGCACTGTACTTTACATGGAAGTTCATTCAGAGAACCCCATTTTTTGAGTTACCTTAATATATACACAAACTCAGCTGTACATATTCATTTCTCACAGTGAGTTCAAAGGAGCTCTGGTGGCACAGTGCCTAAGTCATCTGACTGCTAACCAGGAGGTTAGTTGTTCGAACCAACCAGCCACTCCATGGAAGGAGGATAGGACTATCTACTTCTGTAAAGATTTACCACCTTGGAAACCCAATGGGGGTCAATATGAGTTGGAATAGACTCAATGGCAGTGAGTCTAGTTTTTAGTTTACATAAATTCATAAGATTTCTGAATCATTTGAGCTCCCTCCAGTTGTGGTTTGTGTCTCTAGTTCTGTGGTCCTACTCATTCCTCTGTTTAAACAGCAGATTCAAAGTAAAACTATGATAGAACAGTGATTATAAGGACACACAGAACTCAAGTTACTTAAATTCTGTAATTCTATGTGACCTCTTGGAGCTTTTGTGTTTAAAATTTTGAACAGTGAAAAGCTCTCTGAAATTCATTATCGATAATATATTTTTCAAGAATGTCCATAGCAGATTTATTCGTATTTTTCACTTAAAATTATGACCGTGAGATTCATCCTTTTTGCGGTATGTGTCCCAACAGTTCGTTTTATTCAGTCTGGTGAATTCCTCCTTATTTTTCATAATCCTGGTCCTGTTAGTACTTAAGTGAAGCTCTTTCAACTCCCTTAGATAATTAATTACTCCTTCCTTTGTGACCATTATTTTGTACATATGTAACTCAAGTAGAGCATTTATTACATTGACTATAGTTGATCTTTCCTTTTAAGAGAGATGGTTGAGGAAGCCAGTGACTGACACATAATAGAACATTTATTAATATTTGTTGAATGAATTGTTCTTTGCCATCAATTTCTCATGAGAGAAGTAGATGTGTAAACATCAAAACTATAAAGTAGAAAGAAATAAAGGGCTATTGAGGAGTACATGTAATTCAAATTTCACATCATCCAAGAGTTAGCATTTTAGCTAAGGAGCAAAGAATGAGTAAGATTCTGACTGCAGGAGATGCTGGGGCAGGGTACCAGACAGAATCAGTAGCTTCAACACAGCAGACTCTTACCTTAGTCCAGATTCAGATCTCATTCAGAAAATAAAGTCTTTGGTTAAAACACATTCTTGAGACTGCTGCTCAAACTGAGGGAAATCTAAGTGTTTTCCATCCTAGAACATCCACTATTGTTATCACCCTCAGGGATCAGCCTTGACTCTGAGTTATTTACCAATTAGACCACGAAGGCTTTTGTTTTTCCCTTAGACTATAGTCAATGTGATAAGTGCTCTACTTGAGTGACATGTACAAAATATGGTCACAGGGGAAGGAGTAACTAGTGTAGGTGAATGACTATTCAGAAATATTCTAGCAGAGCAAAAGAGATGACCAGGTTCTTTGCAAAAAACAAAAGTCAATGGTGTTGGTTTAACAGTTATGGCTCCTGAAAATAAAAAGCTTGGTAGGTAATTGTTGTTGTTGTTGTTGTTTGCCATCGAGTCGGCCCTGACTCATAGTGACCCCTCCTTGGGTTTCCGAGGCAGTATCACTACGGAAGTAGGAATGCCCAACCTTCCTTCCGAGGAGTGGCTGGTGGGTTTGGTAGGTAATTATAACCCTCTGAATCTTATTTCACTTTTCTGATGCCTAAGTAAAACATATTTATTTCTAGAAAATTTGAAAAATATGTAAAGCCAAAAATATAAATTCAAAAATCACCCATAATTATTTTTTTCCCTTTAAGGTAAGGAAAGTATATATATTAAAAGCAAGCCTTTGCCTCTCTCCTCACCACCAAATCGTACCACTCCCATCCCTGCTAAAACCACTTCTATCAATTTGGTCCTGCCAATTTCTCTTATTTATTCACTTATTCATTCAGAAATACTGAGTGAACATGTTGGGCCAAGCACTGTTCTAAACATAGATATTCATTGGGAAGTGAGTCAAACAGATCCCTGTTTCCATGGATGTTTCAGTCTGCCTACGTTCTACATCTATTACAGAAAATAAACAGAATCTCAGTTGTCATTTTGAGTGAAAAATAGGAAGCCAGTGAAGACTGTCTATGTTGTTGCAGGTTTAGAGAAAAGTTGTAAAAAGGCTTACGGTAGGTACAGAAAGGTAGCCAGTGTGGTTCTGTAACATGGTGGAGATACAGACAGAGTTGTGAGATGAGGCTGGAGTAGTGGACCTGGCACAAACTATTATGGGCTTTTGGGGACAAGGGTAGTAAAAAAAAAAAAAAATCTAGCTTTTAAGTGCAAGGGGATGCACTGATGAGTTTTAACAGGGGAGTGAAATGCTTTAACTTCTTTTTAAAAGTTTAATTCTAGCTGTACTATAGAGAATGGATTTGGGACAGGGGTTCCCAACATGAGGTCCATAAATGCTTCTAAGAAGTTCATGGACAGAATCAGGAAGTTTATTACTTTGAATGGGGGAACAGTACCTGGCCCAGTTCCTCTAAGTGAAAATCCCACAACTGTCCTATTTTGTTAACTCTTCAGTTTCTTTTCCAAAGCATCAAAATAATTCTCTGGTTGCAGGAATGTAATAGCAGCAGGATTCTCAAATAATGACAGCAAGGGTCTTATCTGTTTTTTCTATTGAGACTGTGTTTAAATCCAAATTCCCTTGGAAGTCTACTAACTTAAAGAGTTTAGATTCAAAGACAAACTTAGACGTTGTATGGGGACAAGGTTGAAGTGACTTTAGGATCAGGGTAGAAGAGTCCCCACAACTTGAACTTAGCTTCCATATCCTACCCCACCTTACCTTAGATTCTAGAGTCCTGCTGCCAACTGCAAAAAAGGAAGCAGATGTGAAAAATACTTTGTAATAGGAGTCCTGGGAAGCACATATGGAAAGAAAAAAGAAATCAAATGCTTGTTGAAACTATTTCCTTATTATTTCCTAAACATGGACCCACCAAAACCACTGTTACCAAGTCAATTCCAACTCATAGCAACCCATAGGGTACAGTAGAATTGTCCCGTAAGCTTTCCAAGGCTGTAAACCTTTACAGAAGCAGACTGTCTCATTTTTCCCCCGTGGAATGGCTCGTGGATTCGAAAGGCCAGCATTTTGATTAGCAGCCAATGCTCTAAGTGCCACCACCAAACACCAAAACTAAACTCACTACCATTGAGTCAATTCTGACTCATAGCAACCCCCATTGGATTTCTGAGGTGGTAAACCTTTATGGAAGTAGATTGCCCCATCTTCCTTCTGTGGAGCGGCTGGTGGGTTTGAACTGCCAACCTTCTGGTTAGCAGTCAAATGCCTTAGGCACTATGCCAACAGAGCTCCACCAAATGTGAGCACTAGTTTAAAATACTAATTCCTGTGCTCTACCCAAGACACAAACACTGACTCAGAGTTTGTAAAGATGGTGCCCCAAAATCACCTCTGTTAGTTGCAATGATCAGCCAGCTTGAAAAGCACTACAGATATGTGTGGGGGAAAAAATGTAGATGACCCCATGGGGCACAACATTCAGCAGACTCAGAATGAGAATGCATAGTCTGAGCCCTATAAATCCCATATGTAGTTTTTAATTTAAATAATTGTGAGCATCTTGGTTGGTAGATTACTAGAGAGGTGACTAGCAAATTAGCACACTAAACAATTATATTCAATAAAATCACTGGCATTGAAGAAGATGACTTATTTTCCACATACTCTTCAAGATATAAATTTACTTTCCAGACTGTCAGAACAAATGGACTCCATTTAGTGTGGCCCAAGACCACACAATTTATTAAATGACATTTGGAAGCCCTCATAAAAATGATTGAAATATTCATACTCAGTACCCGAGTACAGCCATTTTTCAAATAGTCTATTGTTTCCACATTCAGAGAATTGACTTGTGTGTGTGCATACCTGTGAGTTTTATGGAGAAAGACTCTCTCCCCTTTTTTAAATAGAATCACAGAATAATAGAGAATTAGACTTGGTGATCTTATAGCTTTAACTATTATCTATATACTTTCAACTCCCAGATTCATATCTCTAGCCCTGACTTCTCCTCTGAACCTCAGACTCTTATATCCAACTGTTTTCTTGGCATCTTACTTTAACATGCATTTAAAACATTACAAGACTAAAACTGAACTCTTGATCTTCCCTCATTCTTTTCCATCTCATTAATGCAGCTTCATCCTTTCAATGTGTTCAATCATCCTTGATTCTTCTCCTTCACTCTCACTCATACCAAAATCCATTACCTCTTTCTATTGTCTTAAAAATATATCCAGAATCCAACCACCTCTCAACATCTTCACCGTGACCATCCCAAGTCACCATCAGCTCTTGTGTGGGTCATTGTAAAAGTCTTCTAATTCATTCCCTTACTACTACACTTGTCCCTCTTTAGTCTACCTTTAAGCAACAGCTGGAGGATTCTTTGTTTTTTATAATGAAAAATCTCAAATACAAAAGAGAGAACAGTATAATGAACACTTATTACCTACCCATCATCCAGTCTCAACAATTATCAACATGTGGCCATTCTTGTTTCAGTTATACCCTCATCCACTTTCTCCCTACCCAAAGGGGCCCTTGTTCAAACCTCCGATGACTTCCCATCTCTTTCAGTATAAAATCTAAAATCCTTTCAGTGGCATACAAGTGCTCACCATGTCCCTCATTCTGCCCTTACTTGGTACCTTGCTTATTCCCTTCCTGGTCACACAGGCCTCCTGGAAATTTTGTAAACACGTTAGGATCCTCCTGCCTCAGGGCCTTTGCAGTTGTTTCCTTTGCCTGGATTGAGCTCCACTGCAGCCTAGATATCCCTGTGGCATGGTACCTCTCTTCCTTTGGCTCTTTATTAAAGGTCACCTTATTATTTCCTAAGTCCTCCCGTGTTTTATTTTTCTCACAATGCTATCGTTCTTCTTGGTTTTAATTTTCTCCTTAACAATTACCATCATCAAACATACTCTTATTTTACTTACTTGTTGTCTTTTATCACCTACAAGAATTTAAAATCCAGGAGGGTAGGGATTTTTGTCAGTTTTGGTCTCTGCTGTATCCCCAGCACTTCAATTAATGCCTGACTTGTATGTGTCAATAAAGATTTGTTGAATGAATGAATAGAAGAAGTGGAGGAGGAAAGATAAATTATCCTCTTTGATTGTTTAAACAAACATTTGTAACCAAACAAGATGCTAGGAACTAAACATATAGTGGTGAATACAATAGGTGTGATCTCTGCCCTTGGGGAGCTCAGAGCCTAGTGAGCATTAACCCCTGGGCTGGGCAACTTTCACATATCATTTAATGCTCACGATATTCTAGGTATTGTTATTATCCCCACTGTACAGTTAACAGGGAGCTCTGGTGGTGTAGTGCCTAAGGCATTTTGACTACTAACCAGAAGGCTGGTGGTTCAAACCTACCAGCTACTCCTCAGAAGGAAGGTTGGGCAATCTACTTCCGTAGTGATACTGCCTCAGAAACCCAAGGCGGGGTCACTATGAGTTGGATCCGACTTGATGGAAGTTTGATGGTACAGTTAACAAAACTGAAGTCAGAAAGTTTAGGTAACTTGCCCAAGATAACTACAGCCAAGTGGCAGAATGCAGTGTGAGAGGGGGTCCACTCTAAGTCGGTTTGACTTCCAAGTCCAGGTTTTTGAGACCATCTATAGTTCAGTTGCAATTTCCTGAATTGAAATGTGAGGAATCTGAGTAAGCAAACCTCAAACCAAGGCATTGGCATGACTAAAATGGTTGCCCCAGACAGATCCAAATTAAACTCCATTTTGAATCACATTGCTGTTTGACCTAAAAACTCGGCTTCTGCTGCTCTGCAAAGATAATTCAACTTCTTATTAAAGTTTAACTGCTTGTAATCAAAAAAGGAACAAGGGTCAAGATATTAGCTTGTGTAAGGAATTATTAAAAGATGTTTGTTGAGAGTGTTTACATGACTTGATCCAAGAAATGCCTTGGTCAACATGTCTAGGTGGTTAGGGAATAGAAATGATAATGTTAAGAGGAATTAGAGTTTAACAACCCCCTTGTAACTTTTTGTCATGTATCTCCTCATGTCTACGAGCATGTATCCTTTTGATTACTGTACTGAATAAAAACCTTTCTGCTTGAAATTTGAAACACTATGATACCTGCCTGGGTGCTGGACTCCCAATTCATGAAATCTCTCTATCTTCCAATAAAACTTTATTTTTACCTCTAACAGACTGGTCCTTTGTTATCACAAATCTAATACCCCAAGAGTGAGTTACACTGCAATATAGCTACAACTAGAAGTTTTGGGATTATTGCAGAATGAAAGACACCCTTCTTAGCAGAAAGACTGTTCAGCCAAAAGAGGAAATATGTGCAGCAGAGAAAATGCTAACTGCCTCAGTATGTCAGAGCTATTTATCATCACCAGAGAATGCTGACATGGTGTTTAGAGCATTGTATCTTTGCTGATATCACTAGGAACTATAAGAAGGATCAGGTGTAACGCTAAATTTGCTTCCCCCTCATCTCCCTTTCTGAGAAACACCTGTGCTGGTTTCAGTCTTTCTGTTGTTCCTCTTGGATCAGAATATCTCTCGCACAGATTTTGTTGAGCCCGAGTTTCTTAGAGTTCTCAAAGGGGGAAGGACAAGGAGAGAGAACTCTTTCTATCCATTCTTCCTAATATTGCTTTGGCGATTGTTCCAGCTGTTCTCTGTGGATGCCTTTTCCTTGTTAGCAATGATGCGAGTCTTGGAGATTCTCCACAGAAGTAGCCAACATTTTCAAGTTTGGGGCTTAAGTCTCACAAAGCACTTTCTCCTGTAGTTGCCCACAGTCCTCCTGACAGCAGGGGTGAGACTGCTGAATTTCAAGAAGTCTTCTCTATCTTGAATATTCAGAATCAAGAAAGCCATCAATACTTCCAGCATCTGGACTCACTAATGTTATCTGTTCTGATTGTAGGGAGTTGGGGATAGAAAAGGAAAACGAGAGAGGAGTGCGAAAAGGAAAGAAAGTAGTTCCAGGATAAAAGCACAGATCTGTTTCCACCCTTTCTGGAGCCAACAGAAACTATTGGACTTGTAATGGCACATAGTATAAAAACCTTGGAAATACAAAATGTCATGGATTGCATCTTTAGGCCACATAGATTTGTGAAGAAGATGACAATGACAGTAAAAATTTATTTATTTATGTTCATTTTACGTAATACTATTAGGTTGCTTTACAAGAATGGTTTCATTTGGTTTTCACAATTTCCCCCTTCTCTTGAGGAATCTACTATTATTATCCACCTTTTATCTGAGTCTCTTTCATCTGTAGATCACTCACTTGGGAATCAGAGTTGTGTTGTTGTTGTTATGTGCCGTAGAGTCATACCTGACTCATAGCAACCCCTCCTTGGGTTTCCGAGGCAGTATCACTACGGAAGTAGGATTGCCCAACCTTCCTTCCAAGGAGTGGCTGGTGGGTTTGAAACACCAGTCGTCTGGTTAGCAGGCAAGTGTCTTAGCCACTATGCTACCAGAGCTCCCGGGAATCAGAGTTAGCAGGGCAGCAATTGAAACCTATTTAACTTCAAGTTTAACTTCAAGTTCTGTGAGCTCTCAAGCATGAAAGATAAAGTGCCTATGTTCTTTGACAGAAAGAGGGGCCATTTAGAAGGTAAGTGTAGTAGTGGTGATAGTAGTAGGGGTGATGGTAAGGAGAATCAAAGCTGAAGGCTAAAGCCCTGAACCAAAATATCAAACCAAACCCACAAACTTCGAGTTGACTGCACCTCATACTAAGCCTACAGGACAGGGTAGAACCGCTCCCACAGGATTTCCAGGGCTATAGATCTTTACAAAAGCAGACTTCTTTCTCCTGCTGAATGGCTAGTGGGTTTGAACCACAGCCTTATTGATTAGCAGCTGAATGCCTTATTGTTGGAAGATATATTTCTCTCAGAGGGATTATGAATGTAAGAATTTGAAAGCTTTATAATTTGTGTTTTTATATCTTATTATTTTGGAGCTCTGGTAGTGTAGTGCCTAAGGCACTTGACCGCTAACCAGGAGGCTGGCAGTTCAAACCCACCGGCCATTCCTCAGAAAGAAGATTGGGCAATTTACTTCCATAGCGATACCACCTCGGAAACTCGAGGAGAGGTTGCTATGAGTTGGGTCCGACTCGACGGCACATAACAACATTATTTTGGTTGGTTAGTTGTGTGTTTTAAAATTTGTTTTTGTTTTTTTCTCTGATTAGTAGAAAAAACCCTTTAAACCCAAAGGCCAATGAGCTTGTCTTCATGGAAATGTGGGGGTTTAATGCTTCTGGTCCTCAGCATGGATGGGAAAATGGAATCTTCAGAAAAAGAAAGGGTGGTGGTAGCTACTGAAGGAAAGGAGAGACTGAACCTCTGAGGTAGTCATCAAGAAAAACTTATCTTTCTTTGGGCCTGAATTGGAACACTGGGGAGAAATGGAGGAGAGAATTGCACAGAATATGACAATCTAGTTCTTCCAAACAGTGCTCCCCAACCCAGGGAAATTCTTATACTCAATGCATGCAAAAACAAACCTGAAGGGTTGCACATGGCAATATATATGCCATTCACCTTCCAACCTCCATGGAGCAAAGGTTGCACATGGTTAAACATTCAGCTGCTAACCCAAAGATTGGTTATTCAAACCCACCAGCTGCTCCTTGGGAGAAAGATAGCACAGACTGCTTCCTCAAAGACTGACAGGCTTGGAAACCCTATGGGGCAGTTCTACTCTGTCCTATAGGGTCACTAGGAGTTGGAATCCACTCGATGGCAGTGAGTGTTCCCACTCCTAGTAATAATTTAGGAGTTCTGGTAGCATAGTGCCTAAGGCACTTGACTGCTAAGCAGAAAGCTGGTGGTTCAAATCCACCAGCCACTCCTTGGAAGGAAGGTTGGACAATCTACTTCTGTAGTGATACCACCTTGGAAACCCAAGGAGGGGTTGCTATGAGTCGGGTCTGACTCAATAGCACATAACAGTAATACATTTATGCTAATCTGCTCCTTACCACTGGGAAATACAAGGAAAGGCTGCAGATAGTTATGGGGAATAAGGGTGGCAATTTTTGACAATTATAAGCAACTCATTCCCTAACCATTCTTGAATTATAAATGCTTCTTTCATAAGGGGGAAATTGATGAGCAACAAAAATAAAAGTGTTATGCTCATCTACAAGGTGTTCAGATCTTTGTACATAGTTCCATCCCTGTCTCTTACGTTCACCTGCCTACTTATCATTGCCAGAGATGCCTCACAGTCTTCTTAAACTTAACACACGCAAAACGGAATTCTTGATTTCTGACCTCAAAACACATTACTCTCTAGTCTTCTCCAGCTTGGGAAACGACAGCATCATTCAATCAAATCAGCATCATTGAAATCAAAGATCAGGAATTATTCTTGATTCCTCTAACTTTCATTCTCCCTCTACCCAATTCATCAGCAAATCCTATTCTCTCTCTATGCTTTATCACCATTTCTCCCACTGCCACCCTAGCCCAAACCCTGGCCCTCCTTCACTTCTCAGCAGGACTCTACTTGTATCTCCTCACTCATCTCCAAAGCTTCCACTCTCCTCTTAACATATATTTTCTGTCCAGCAGCCAAAATGATTTTTAAAAATTTTGTTTGTTTGTTAAATAATACAAAGATACAGAAAGTCACTCAAAACAAAGGTATGGTTTGTGTCGTTAGAAGTCAAACACTCTTTAACTACCACCCATTTCAAGAAGTAGAACTCCATGGGACCCATCTCACTCATAGTTTTCTCTCTCCCTTCCTCCCTCCAAAAGTAACCAATGCCCTGACATTTACGGAGCTCTGCTGGCACAGTACATAAGGCATTTTACTGATAACCAGAAGGCTGGCAGATCAAACCCACCAGCCACTCTGCAAAAGGAAGACTGGACAATCTACATCATGAAGATTTACCGCCTCGGAAACCCAATGGGGATCACTGTTGGTGGCAGTGGGTTTGGTTTTGGGTTTGGTCTTGACATTTACAGTCCTTGCATGAATGTAAAACAAATTTCCTTTGTAAATTTGCACCCGAAGCACTATATATATTTTTCCTGGCTTCCTTGCACTTCCTTAGGCTTTTCCTACCCACGTTGTGCATCACTAGAAACTATATAGGTTAGTAGTGTCCATTAAAAACAACCACCACACACACACACACACACACACACACACAAAAAACCTTGATATTTAAGTTTCTTTTAATATTCTGGTACCCCTCCACCCTTTACTAATTTATCTGAAGAATCTCAGGACATTTGACCTGTAGCCTTTCCAACAGCCTTGTTCTGCACACATGGCAAAATTCAAATATTTCTCTGCCATCTGAGTTCCTATCAATTAGCTGCCAAATAGTTTAAAAGTCTACATTGTTCACTCCTTGGCTACTAATCCTTCTACACATACAATAACTTTCACCTAAGGAGATGCAATCTATCCTTTGTACAAATAAAAGTTTACTCTTTGGGCTGACTGATATACTCCCCATTGCACTTAGACCAACTGGTGAGAAATATGTACTTATTGAAAAAATGAGTAACTTCAATCTTTCCTGAAGGTTAAAGCAGCTTATTTGTGGGCCACTTTGACAAATTTGTGTTTTATTCTTACCGTTGAACTAGAATATCGTTAGGAGTTCAATAAACACTATAATATTAAAATTGATTTTAAAAAAATAAAAATTGGTCATGGATGTATTCAATGTCACCAAATTGAGCACTTAAAAATTATTAAAATTGTAAAAATTACCTTATGTGTATTTTACCACCATAAAAATAAATTAATAAAAATTGGGTTTTCAAGAGGCCAGAGTTAATCAAATGATCTCCACTTGGTTCCAATGTGTCCACTTTCCCCTAGAGACCTCCAACTCAGGGACCCAAAACCAAACTCACTGCCCTCAAGTGGGATCCGACTCACAGCAACTCCTCCTTGAGGTTCTGAGGTGGTATCACTAGGAAAGTAGATTCCCCAACCTTCCTTCCAAGGAGTTGGTGGTGGGTTTGAACCGCCAGCCTTCTGGTTAGCAGTCAAATGCCTTAGGCACTAGGCCACCAGAGCTCCTACTAAGGAAGTAGTAGATTGCCCAAATGCCTTAGGCACTACACCACCAGAGCTCCCATCAGGGACCCAGGTGTGGAAGAGTCTGTGGCCAAAGGCCAACCAGATATCTCTCAGCCTGTACTTCAGGCCTTGTCCCTGGCTGTGATATCACTCATATTCATTCCTAAGTCTACTCACCGCTGTCTGAACCCAGTACTTAGGGGAAGGCAGTTCCTGTCAGCTAAGAAGCACTATAATCTGCATAAGTAGCCAAGTTGTTCCTTTCAGAGCCCTCGGGAACTTTAGAGCTTTCTGAGAATAGTTGTCCAGTCGCACCCTGAAGGGAAGATTCCCAGTGCAATTGCAGCCACCGCGAACACTTTGCATCACTGCTGAGGTTTTGGAGTTCACGTAGGACTAAACACCTGACTGATTTCTCGCCTAGTTTAGCCCTTCAGGGTTAAAGGACTTGGTAAAGGAGGTAAGTAGGGCTTACTTGTGTCTATTTACTACTGTAGGGACTAGCTTCAAAACCATTTGAAACTGTTCTGTGCATTTTAGTAAGTAACCATGGTGAAATCCATGTGAAACCATTTACTACAGCTTTGTAAAACACTGAAATCATGAGAAACCACGGATTAGTAAACCCAATCTTCCTTCTGAAGATTAGTAATAAGCACACTGAAACCCATGTGAAACCATTCACTACAGATTAGTAAGAAACACGCTGAAACTCAGGTGAAACTTCACTACAGCTTAATAAGTAAGCACGCTGAAACCCATGTGAAACCATTCACTACAGCTTAATGTTGAAACCCATGTGAAACCGTTCATTACAAATACGAGTAAACCTTTGTTTACTGGATAATCGGACAGTGCCTTCCATGGAGCTCTAGCTCCTTTCGTGTAGGTGCAGCCCTTCCCTTACACTTCAGAGCACCAAGGTCAACCTCCTCTTTTTACATCATCCAAGCACCATCCCTTGACTCTCGCACCTTCCCCATATAACTCAGCCTCTCCCTACACTCCAGGGTTGTTTTCTTAGAGATTCTTAAAGCAAATGATTCATTCCTTCAACGAGGCAGTTCATTGAAGCAGTAGTTCAAAATATTTTTACCTATAAAAGGAGTCTTTATATTATCCATGCTGAGAAACATTGTGACTGAATGTGGTCAAAGAAGAATATACTATGAATTGCCATATTTTTGACAAAAATAAGGGCTAACATATTTTAGTGCATTGCATGTGGCAGGCATGAAATCATTATATTTTGACTGTTTTAATTAATAAATCAGAAAGCATTTATAGTCATTTGGAAAACAACATTTAAGACAATAAGAGCTCATGTTCCTGGAGTACTGATACTGGGCTTAGCAAAAAAAAAAAAAGACAATGTTTTTAATAAAAAGTATTATTAGAGGATTTTAACAGTACTGACTGTTGTTGTTATGTGCCGTCGAGTTGGACCTGACTCATAGTGACACCTCCTTGGGTTTCCAAGGCAGTATCAATATGGAAGTATATTGTCCAACCTTCCTTCCAAGGAGTGGCTGGTGGGTTTGAACTGCCAACCTTCTGGTTAGCAGTCAAGTGCCTTAGGCACTATGCTACCAGAGCTCCTAACAGTACTGACAAGAAATATTATATTATTGTGACAAAATGGTGAACTGTGGTCTGGATAAAGGAAATATGTAACTCCTTGAACAAGTACACCTAAAGAATGCTCGCTTAATTAATGGATGTAGCTTGGTAGCCCCAAACACTTCCTATGGGCTCCTCACAAGACTAAGTGCTTCACATGTTTCAATCTCATTAATGTGCACTACAATTTACGAAGGAGCCTTGTAGTGCAGTGGTTAAAACACTTGGCTGCTAACTGAAAGGCCTGTGGTTAGAACCTACCAGCTGTTTGGTGGCAGAAAGAGGAAGCAGTTTCCTTCCATAAGGATTTACTGGCTTGGAAACATTATGAGGCCTTTCTACTCTGTCCTATAGGGTTGCTATGAGTCAGAATCCACTTCATGGCAGTGGTTTGGTTTGGTTTTGGCTGGAAGTGTTACTACTATCTCTCCATTTTACAGATAAGAAAGCAGAGGCACATACTGGTTAAATAAGTTGTTCACAGTCATCCACTTCCTTTTCCATCTGTACACTACAGTGTAACTACCATAGTGTCCTCCCTCAACAGCGACTTTATATTCACCGTCCTGAAATACACAGTGAAACTTGAGAGAGCCAGAACTCAACAAGACTGTCTTGCTTTTCCTGTTATCGCAAATTTTCCACCTTTAACAGGGATCAGTCTTGCCACTATTCGATTACTTTCTGTTAGTGGAGAACATTTGAGTTTTCCTTCTCTTAGACAGGTTGCAACTTTCACAGGTTTTACTGTACTATCAATTCTTATTAATACTTTGGATGAAGACATATAGCATGCTTATCAAACTTAAATATGACTTAAGTGTGGGGGGGGTGGGGGGGGGCGGGAGCTCTGGTGGCACAGTGCCTAAGGCATTTGACTGTTAACCAGAAGGCTGGCAGTTCAAACCCACCAGCCACTCTCCGAAGGAAGGTTGGGCAATCTACTTCTTTAGTGATACCTCCTCGGAAACCCAAGGAGGGGTCACTATTGAGTTGGATCCGACTCCACCAGCAGTGCAGTGCGTTGTGTTGAGTTGGGAAAGCAGGGGGCAGGAGCTAATGTTTTAGAGGACAGAGTCAGGATTCAAAATGATATCAACAAGCTTGTCTGATGAGAGAACAGATAACTAATATTTGCAACTGTATATGACTTTATTTATGCAATTTGTTTTAGTGCTTGAGGCATTTAACTGCTGAACCAGAAGGCTGGCAGTTCAAACCACCGAAGGAAGACTGGGCAATCAATCTACTTCTGTAGTGATACTGCCTCAGAAACCCAAGGAGGAGTCGCTATGAGTCAGGTCCAACTCCACAGCAGTGAGTTTGGTTTTGGTTTTTAAAATTTAGGGTTTCTAAAAATCTATACTATAACCATTTGAAAAACCCATTACCATCAAGTTGATGATGATTCATAGCAACCCTGGTAGCGTAGTGTCTAAGGCACTTGACGCTAACCAGAAGGCAGGCAGTTCAAACCGCCCAGGGAATACTGGGCAATCAATCTACTTCCGTAGTGAATACCGCCTCGGAAACCCAACAACAACAGCGACCCTATGGGACAGAGTAGAACTTCCTCCCTAAGGTTTCCTAGGCTGTAATCTTTATGGAAATATCTTTCTCCTGAGGAGCAGCTGGTGGGTGTGAACTGCCAGCCTTTCAGTTAGCAGCCAGGCGCTGAACCACGGTGCCACTAGGACTCCTTTGTAAACATTTGGACTAGATCATTCATCGTTGGGATGGAGGTGATGAATTCCTGTGCATTTTAAGATGCTTAGCAACAACCCTGACCTTCACCCACTACTTGCTACTAACAGTCCCCAGTTGTGACAACTGAAAATGACCCTAAATATTTAAAAATGTCCCTGGAGGGCAAAATAACCCCCAATTGAGAACAACTGATTTAGTTTTTTGTGTTTATTTGATTCTCATAATTATGAGAAAATTAAGAGATAACCCAAGCTCACTGCCATTGAGTCATTTCTAACTCACAGCGACCCCCATTGGATTTCCAAGGCTGTAAATCTTTACAAAATTAGATTGCCTCATCTTTCTCCCATAGACCAGCTGGTGGGTTTGAACAACCAATTTTCTGCTTAGCAACCAAATGGCTTACCCATTTTGCCACCAGTGCTCCTTATGGTAAAAGATAGGTAGAGTCAAAATTGAAATTAATTTTCTGGGTGATGTGATCTTATCAACATGAAGTTAAATGGAGATGAATGCAAATCCTGCACTTAAAGCCAAAAAAAAAAAAAAAACCCCAATAACAACAAAAATAACATAAGCCTAGGATGAGAGAATTATGAGATTTACTACATGTGGGAAAAAACATGTATAGTTTTAGAGAAGAGCATGGACTAAATAGGATCCCTGGTGGCATGGTAGTTAAGTGCTTGGCTGCTAATCAAAAAATCAGTGGTTCAAACTCACCAGCCAGTTCGGGGAGAAAGATGTTTCCGTAAAGATTACAGCACTGAAAACTGTAAAGCACAGTTCTACTCTCTTCTACAGGGCTGCCATGAGTTGAAATTAACAGACGGCAACAGGTGGTGGTAGTGGTGATGGACTAAATGATAGTAGCAAACACTTACTGAGGTACACTTTTTATGAGTTATGTACACAGCTCATTTAATCCTCACAAGTAGCATAAGGTAGATAAAATTACTACCCCTGTTTTACAAATGAAGAAATTGAAGTTCAAAGAGAAAAGAAGCATAGCATAATTGCAGAGACAGACAATGGCATGACTGAATTCCAGCAGTCTAATTCTAGAATCAATACTTTCAACAATTAAATAATGCCTCTCACAAAAAAGGAATTGTCATTGTAATGTGGCTGGGGGGGAAAATATTAGGGCATATTATTAGGTGTCCAAAACAAGAGAGGTCATAGTTCTTTCTTGCTTTGATGTTTAAAAAATGCAAACTTGAATCAGTTGCCATCTAGGCGATTCTGACTTGTGCTGTAGAGTTTAACTGCTTTCCACACATGAAGACCATGACCTTTCAGAAGAAAATCACCACACTTTTCTTCTGAGGAGCCTCTGGATGACTTCAAACTGCCAATCTTTTGCTCAGTAGTCTAGCATGAGTGCTTAACCCTTGATGTGACCCAAGAACTCCTGCTGTGCTTTTTTTTTTTGCCCCTAAAAACACAACAAAACAAAAAAAAAACTCATTGCCATAGAGTCAATTCTATTGATTTATATAGCAACCCTCTAGGGTAGAGTAGAACTGACCCACAGCGTTTCCAACACTGTAAGTCTGCTTTACAGTATCTCATCTTTTTCCTGCACAGCAGCTAGTGGATTCAAACCATTAACCTTTTGGTTAGCAGCCCAAGGCCTTGATCACTGTACCACCTAGCTCCTCTCTGATGTTTAACTCACTACTGTTAATTTTGACTCATTGCAACCCCTCCTTGGGTTTCCGAGGCAGTATCACTACGGAAGTAGATTGCCCAAACCTCCTCCTTGAGGAGTGACTGGTGGGTTTGAACCAATAGCCATCTGGTTAGCAGTGGAATGCCTTAGGCACTATGCCACCAGAGCTCCTCTGATGTTTAGGCTATATGTAATACATGCATAGATGTTGACTGGCATCTCACACGATTTTAGAAATCTGATCAGATTAATTTCAATCTACAGTCTGCACTGACTCATGGTAGGTCAAAGCCATGGGTAAGAATTCTGTGGATTCTACTGCCACTTGGTTCCTATCCCTGCACAAGCTGTTTGTGTTTCCATTGTATTAATTCAGATGGGAAGTAGTATCCCTTTCTTTGGTTCACAAAACAAACTCATCCAAAGCTTTCCTAGACATAGTAAACTTGATTGAAGTCTGTTGCACAGTAAACACAGCAACAGATTCTAAATCACATGTTTGAAGTATCTATCTGACCTGAAATCTCTTCAGGTAGGAAAACATTAGGATTTTTCCCGGGGTGTGCTTTCTCTTTTCACTCTCCTCCTGGATCCTCCCTTCCAGAACAACAAATTATCCTTCCTCTATTATGCAGAGCAATCAGCTCTTCCCAAGGTGTGAGGGTCTTTCATTTTTCAAATGAGAACATTTATTCTTTGTTAAGTTTCTAATAATAGCTATGTTCTTCAGTGGCTAGACTAGCGGTTATCAGTCCAAGCCAATTTGACCCCCAGGAGACATTTTTGGTCGTCATAACTAGACGGAAGGTGCTATTAATCTGGGTAAAAGCCAGGCATGTAGCTAAATGTCCTACAATGCAGAAGGCATCCCTCCCCCAGCCTCAATAAACAGTTATCCAGCCCAAAATGTCAACTGTTCTGGGGTTGAGAAACTCTGGGCTATTGATAGAAGTTTCTCCGGATGAAATACATAGATGACAATGAAAAAATTGAAACTGTACCAAATGAGGAATGGTTGAAGAATTCATAAATGTTAAACACAGAGAAAATCTGGGAGACGATAAAACAAGCTTTCAAAAATTTGAGAAGAGTCAAGGGGGAATCCAGACCATGGGGAGAGGGTGTAAGTTACACAAATTTCATCTGCCTAAAAAGAAGACTTGGAATGTGAAAATTAGTTGTTGTTGTTGTTGTGTGCCATGAAAATTAGAGAGGGGAGAAAAGACTTAGAAGCTGAGTGATAGAGATGACCCCAGCGATCACATAATAGAATTTTGCAAGACCAAGACCAATGACTTATTCATTATAAATACCCTTTTGTTGATAACATGAACTGTAAGTACACTCATAGACCTCCCCAGATAGAAAATATAGAAATCAAATCAACTGTATCTACAAGAAGAGATGATAGAGATGCTCAATATTGTCTGTCAGAACAAGGCCAGGAGCCTACTGGAGAACAGACAATCAATAGCTCATATGCAAGTTCAAGTTGAGGCTGAGAAAAATTAAAACAAATCCACAAGAGCCAAATTACCACCTTGAGTATATCTCACTTGAATTTAGAGACCATTTACAGAATAGATTTGATGCTTTGAACACTAATGACTGAAGACATGAAGAAAGAAAAAAGTGATTTAAAAGACAGGAAAGAAAGTAAAGATCAAAATGCTTGTCAGAGAGACTCTGAAACTTGCTTTTGAATGGAGAATAGGTAAAGTGAATGGAAGAAATGATGAAGTAAAAGAACTGAACAAAGGATTTCAAAGGGTGGCTCGAGAAAACAAAATAAAGCATAATAGTGAAATGCACTATTATGAGAAACCCAAAAGGGAAGAACATGATCAGCACTTGTCAAGCTAAAAGAACTGAAGAAAAGACTCAAGGCTTGAGTTGCAAATTTGAAGATTTATGTGAACAAGATATTGAACAATGCATGAGACATCAAAAGAAAATGGAAGGAATATACAGAGTCACTGTACCAAAAAGCATTGGTTGACATTCAACCATTTCAGGAGTTAGCATGTGATCAAGAACCGATGGTACAGATGGAAGAAGTTCAAGCTACACTGAAGGTATTGGTGAAAAACAAGACTCCAGGAATTGATGGGATACCCATTGAGATGTTTCAATAAATGGATGCAATGCTGGAAGCACTCACTCATCTATGCCAAGAAATTTGAAAGATAGCTACCTGGCCAACAAACTGGAAGAGATTATGCAAATAAAGGTGATCCAATAGAATATGGAAATTACTGAATGATATGATTAATATCTGCGGTGTAGTAAATTACTTTGTGTGGCTTTTCTACCCATAAGTCTTTGTAAACTCCAAGGTGGAATTTGCTATGAGCAACTGAGGAGCTCCTGATTGCTGAAGGTGTCCACCTGGAGTATTTCTGTTGGGAGTGGCACAAAACAATGTTCTGGGAGGTGCCCACTCTCTCTCAGGTGCTTAGAGTTCTGATGCTATAATTGGCTAGTTTGACCATCCTGCCGGGCCCAAAAGGAGGTCTCCTAGAGGCAGAACTCTCTCTGACTGCTGGTTGAGGAAGACTTGCTGCTGAAAGAGACACGGGCTCCTGAGACACGCGTTGCTGGGAAAGAGACGCAAGAGACACGCACCCCGGAAAGAGACTGTGAGAGACTCTTGACTGAGGGACAGTGGGCTGGGAGAGAGACTGAGCATTCTTCCTGAATTTGAGTTGTAGACTGGTGCTTCCCTAATAAACCCTGTAATCTGTGAGTTCTGTGTGGCCACTGCAGTGAATTATCGAACCCAGGAGAGAGGTGGTGGGTGCTTTGGGAGGAACGGTTGGTGAAAGGGCTGGAGGGAGGCAGCATGTTTGGCCTTGCAGTAATAGACCTTGAGTTACTGCTGTCTTCCTCTTGTGAGATTAGAGGAGGTCAGAACATGTGGCCTCCTTGCCATTTTTGTAATATCACACACACATAAAATTTTGCTGAAGATAATTAAAAAATAGTTGCAATAGCACATTGACGGGGAACTGCTGGAAATTAAAGCCAAATTCTGAAGAGGATATGGAATGAAGGGTAACATTACTGATGACAGATGAATCTTCGCTCAAAGCAGAGAATACTAGAAAGATATTTACCTGTGTTTTATTGACTATGCAAAGCCATTTGACAGTGTGGATCATAACAAATTACAGATAACATTGTGAAGAATGGGAATTCCAGAACACTAAATTGTGCTTCAGCAGAACCTGTATATAGACAAAGAAGCAGTCATTTGAACAGAACAAAGGGAAAAAAAGTTTTAAAATTAAAAAATACCAAACTCATGGCCATCGAGTCGAATCTGACTCATAACGACCCCTCCTTGGGTTTCCAAGGTGGTATCACAATGGATGTAGATTGCCCAATCTTATTCCGAAGAGTGGCTGGTGGGTGAACAAAAGGATACTGCATAGTCTAAAAATCAGAAAAGGTGTATGTCAGGGTTGTATCCTTTTGCCATATTTGTTCAATCTGTATGATGAGCAAATAATCCAAGAAACTGAACTATACAAAGAAGAATGTGGTGTCAGGATTGGAGGAAAACTCCAATTAACAACCTGCAATATGCAGAAGACACAACTTTGCTTGCCGAAAGTGAAAAAGACTTGGAACACTTCCTGATGAAGATCAAAGAATACAGTCTTCAGTATGGATTACATCTCAACATAAAGAAAACAAAAATCCTCACAACTTGACCAATTAAGCAACATCAAAATAAATGGAGAAAAGTTTGAAGTTGTCAAGGATTTCATGTTACTTGGATCCACAGTCAATGCTCATGGAAGCAGTAGTCAAGAAAGCAAATGACATATTACATTGGGTAAATCTACTGCAAAAGACCTCTTTAAAATGTTAAAAATTAAAGATGTCATTTTGAGGACTAATGTGTGCCTGACCCAGGCCATAATATTTTCTCTTGTCTCATATGCATGCACATTACAGAACAGTTTTGGGAAGTCTTGCAAGATTTTGATAGTTATTATTTTGTTTTGTGGATAAGAAAAACATTAAAATCAAAGTAAGATGTCTCTTAATTAATTTTCCTCTTCAGCTATACACACACACACATATTTTTCACTAATCCATTTGAAAAGAAGTTGTGGACAACAGTTTGATTTACTTCTAAACATGTCTCCTAAAAATAAGAAAATTATCTGAAATAACCACAAGACCATTATTACATGTAAAAAGTTACCACTAATTCTCTAATATCACCCAATACCTAATCAACATGCAAATTCTTTTAATCCCAAAATGTTTTCTATTGTTGTTAAAAAAACAAAACTGGGATCCAATGAAGTCTCATCTACTATGTCTCTTGAATATCTTTAAATCTAGAATACTGTTCTTACTCTCTTTTTCTTATGATTTTAACTGTTTTGTGAGACCAGGCAGTTGTGTTGTAAATATCTTACTTTCTGCATTTTATTTATTGTTTTCTTATGGTGTTGTTCAACTTGATTGCCTATCACTGTATTTCTTACAGTGAAACTGAAAGTTTGTTGTAAAGGCCTGGTTCAATTTAGGTTAAACAGTATTGGCATATATATTTCATATATGATGCTATATAGTTTGCTCAGCATTTCTCAAGCTTAAAGAACCGAAGGAAAAAAACCAAGCCTTGAGTTGCAATATTGAAAGATTCCACAGGCAAAATATTGAATGATGCAAGAAACATCAAAAGAAGATGGAAGGAATACACAGTCACTGTACCAAAAAGAATTGGTCAATGTTCATCTGTTTCAGGAGATGGCATATGATCAAGAACCAGTGGTACTGAAGGAAAAAGTCAAACCTGCACTGAAGGCATTGGTGAAAAAACAAGGCTCCAGGAATTAAGGGAATACCCATTGAAATGTTTCAGCAAACGGATATTTGCTGGAGGTGATTACTTGTCTATGGCAAGAGATTTGGAAGACAGCTACCTGGCCAACTGACTGGAAGGGATCCATATTTGTACCCATTCTAAAGAAAGGTGATCCCACAGAATGTGGAAATTATCAAACAATATCATTAATATCACATACAAGTAAAATCTTTCTGAAGATAATTCAAAAACGGTTAGAGCAGTATATTAACAGAGAACTTACACAGATACAAGCTGGATTCAGAAGCGGATGCGGAGCAAAGGATATCATAGCTGATGTCAGATGGATCTTGGCTGAAAGCAAAGAATACCAGAAAGATGTTTACTTGTGTTTTACTGACTATGCAAAAGCATTCAACTATGTGGATCATAACAAATTATAGATAACATTGAGAAGAATGGGATTTCTGGAACACTTAATTATACCCATGAGGAACCTGTACATACAGCAGGAAGCTGTCGTTCAAACAGAACAAGTAGACACTGCATGGTTTATAATCAGGAAGGAGTGTGTCAGGGTTGTATCCTTTCACCATACTTATTCAATGAATATTCACCTATATGAAGAAGAACATGGCATCAGGATTGGAAGAAGGCTCATTAACAACCTGTGGTACACAGACGACACTGCTTGCTGAAAATAAAGATGACTTGAAGCACTCAGTGATGAAAATTAAAGACTGCACTTTACAGTATGGATTACACTTCAACATACAAAAAATGAAAATCCTCACAAATAGACCAATAAGCAGCATTATGATAAATGGAGAAAAGATTGAACTTGTCAAAGATTTCATGTTACTTGGTTCCACCATCAACCCCAATGGAAGCAGCCATCAAGAAATCAGATGACATATTGCACTGGATAAATCTGCTGCAAAAGACCTTTTTAAAGTGCTGAGGAGCGAAGATGTCTCTTTGAAGACTAAGGTGCACCTAACCCAAGCCATAGTATTTTCAGTTGCTTCATATGCATGTGAAAGCCAGACAATGAATAAGGAAGAGCAAAGAAGAGTGGATGTTTTTGAGCTGGAGTGTTGGTGAAGAATACTGAAAGTACCTTGGACTGCCAGAAGAACAATCAAATCTATCCTGGAAGAAGTGTAGCAAGAATGCTCCTTGGAAGCGAGAATGGCCAGACTTCATCTCACCTACTTTGGTCATGTTGTCAGAAGAGACCATTCCCTGGAGAAAGATATTGTGCTTGGTAAAGTGGAGGGTCAATGAAGAAGGGGAAGGCCCTCCAGGAGATGGATTGACACAGTGGCTGCAATGATGGGCTCAGGTATAGCAAGGATTGTGGGGCTGGCACAGGACTGGGCAGTGTTTTGCTCTGTTGTACGTAGGGTCTCTATGAGTCAGAGCCAGCTCAATGGCCCCTAACAACAGGTATGTAGTTCACACTGCATCCCAATTGCAGATGTACAATGTCTGTCTCACTATTGGTATTTCTAAATGTAGTGCCATGGTTAATTAAAGTGGTGAGTGTTAGGTTGCTTCATGGTTAAAGCACTTTTTTCCCCCATTTATATGGAATATTTTGGTATCCAATAACCTTTTGCTCAATTATTTTGCACTCATTGATGACCTTTGCCTTAATCAATTATTTTATTGAGGCATACAGAATACTGCTTTTGCAGTTTTATCATCTGGTCTACATTTATTAACTGGCATTCTTTTGTAAAGGAGCATTTATCCCATCAAATAGTGCTAAGCTATATTTCCTTCTAAAAATGCATGCTAATGCGTAATTATTTTCCTTTAATTGAAAAATGAAGTTTTTAATGTTTTTTTTTTTTTTTATTAAGGAGATAGTTTATACTCTTTGAAATAGAGTAAAATTCCCCAAACCAAAAGCAAATAATTGATTCTAATTTCTCAGTAGAAGGGAAAAACAGAACTTTAATTACAATGTACAAAATGAAATTTATTTCTGTAATTATTATGTCATTATGTAAGAATAAACCTGAAAACTCACTATCTTTAAGAACAATAAAGATTTCAAAAAGCAGCAATTAATTGTCTAATAATCATCATAAATTATGGCTACAAACATTATTTTAAGAATCTGATTACAATATACATCATTAAATGAATAAATAACCAGTTGGAGCAAATGGAGGTTTATTTGCAAAAATGTGAAAATATTACTCATAAAATTACACTGTGTTCAGTACTTTTTATAGTCCAATAAATTCATCTCACTTAAAATGCCAAATCACAAGGAATTGTGGGATAAAATAATATACATATATGAATGTGAAAAAAATGGATGAATTTTTCTTTCAGTTTGAACCCATCAGCTTCTCCATGGGAAAAAGAGGGGGCAGTTTGCTTCCATAACGATTTACAGCCTTGGAAACCCTATAGGGCAGTTCTACTCTGTCTTGTAAAGTCTACATGAGTCGGAATCAACTCGATGGTAGTGAGTTTGGTTTTGGTTGTTCCATGGTTGAAAAAAAAATCAAAATTTTATTAAAGGAAAATATACAATATCTAAAACTTATTTTGGGGTGACTTCTACTAAACATTCATTCTAGGATATGTTATGCGATCTGTAATTATAACACAATAAAAAAAAATAAAACTACATAATTCAATTTCCTACATCCATTTGGTAGCTTTTTCCAATACTGCCCCTATTCCTGACCAAATTATAGAAATACTAAGAAATTTTCTGTATAATTTACTAATCTGAGGAAATACTGTACTGCTATTGCCAACATTGGGAGCTCTGGTAGCATAAGGGCTAAAGCACTTGACTGCTAACCAGAAGGCTGGTGGTTCAAACCCACCAGCCACTCCTCGGAAGGAAGGTTGGGCAATCCTACTTCCGTAGTGATACTGTCTCGGAAACCCAAGGAGGGGTCGCTATGAGTCGGGGCCGACTCGACGGCACATAACAACATTGCCAACATTAGGTATGGTCTAACATTTCTTCCTATGGAGAATAGGGAATCCAAAGTCTTTAAATATTATGATTAGTATTTTCCTAAGCAAAAGAAATGCATTCCTAAGTGGTTAATTTCCTGAGAATCTTAGTGAATTTTTTTTTTTTAAATGATGACCCTTACAAAAAAAGAGAAAGAAAAGGAAAATAAAGTGCTCATAGTTACTAATTTGGAAAAATCAAAGAAAAAACAATTCTCCAGATGATACACATCTGGAGAGATGAGAGTATTATGGATAAAACAAATTACCTATGAGTTCATTACTGTTAATTTTGGGTAATATATGAAAAAGGTTTAATTAGATTATTTTATTTACATGTTTAAAATTTTCTTTAACAAAAATATCATTAAAAATAATTGTTGGAAAGCATTTTACACTTCCCAATTGATGAGAAACATTCTTTTGCTACTTACTTTTTAATTTTTTGTCATACTGACAGGAGAATATAGTTTGTACAATTTCTGTGTGGAGAAATGTATTGAGTTTTTCCATTACAAACTTACATATACAGTCAGTCCCCAGATTACAGGAAGATCTGATCCTAGGTGTGTATTTAAGCTGAATTTGTGCATCAGCTGAACAGATGCATATGGTTCTTATTTAGCCTTAATTTAGGCCATGAAAGTGAGCCCTGGTGGTTAAATTGCTCAGCTGCTAAATAAAAGGTTGGTGTTTTGAACCCACTAGCTGATCCGTGGGAGAAAGTTGTGGCAGTCTGCTTTTGCAAATATTTATAGCCTTAGAAACCGTATTGTTGTTGTTGTTGTCATGTGCCGTCGAGTCGGCCCCGACTCATAGCGACCCCTCCTTGGGTTTCCGAGGCAGTATCACTACGGAAGTAGGATTGCCCAACCTTCCGTATAGGGCAGTTCTACTCTGTACTGTAGGGTCCCTATGAGTTGGAATCCACTCAATGGTAGTAGGTTTGGTTTTTGGTTTTGGTTAGTGCAAGAAAAAGCTGGAAGCCTTTTCAATGATTTAAAATCTACACCTGCAGCAAGTGAAGGTGATCGTGATGAAGATTATGAGTAAGATTCTAGTTCAAGTGTTTCAAAGTCAGGGCAAATTTATACAACATTAAAGGGCAAATAAGAGTTGTCCATATGTCAGACATTTGTAACACAGAGACTGCCTGTAATCAATTTCTTACAAATGCTTATGTCAAATTCCATTTGTATTTTCAGCAATTTTTGCTCTATATTTGATATTATAATATGTAATATATATAGGGTCATGACAATCATCTCTTTATTGTATATTTTGCCTTTTATTTTTATGTATGTAATTCTTTATTCTTCTTAATATTTTTAACCTCTAATCTACCTTTGAAAGATCACCTTAGTGTTGCTTAGAGGCTGTCTTTCCTGTGGGTGTCTCTGTGCCTAATCCAGTCTTTAAATAACTCAGAAGTGATTAGGTTTAAGATCCACCTACATTGCTATGACTTCATTAATATAACAAAAGAAAATCTCTATTAGCAAATAGGATCACATCCACAGATACAAGGGTGTCTTGGTTGTCTAGTGCTGCTATAACAGAAATACAAGTGGGTGGTTTTAACAAATAGACATTTATTTTCTCACAGTTTGGGAGCCTAGAAGTCTGAATTCAGGGTGCCAGCCCTACAGGAAGGCTTTCTTTCTCTTCCAGCTCTGGAGAAATGTCCTCGTCTCCGAGCTTCTCCTCCTGGGTGTTCTTCATGTGGGTTGGCATCTTTCTTTCAATCTCTTCTGTGCTTCCTTGTTTTAACTCTTTTATATTTCAAAAGAGATTGATTCAAAATATACCCTACATTAAACAACAACAACAAAAACCTACACTAAACCTGCCTCGTTAGCATAATAAAGAAACACAATTCCCAAATGAGAGAATAATCACAAGCACAGAGGTTGGTATTTACAACACATATTTTGAGGGAACATAATTCAATTCATAACATAAAACACATTTTTTTGAAGCAATTCAATCCATAACACTACTTTAGCCTAGTGATTAATCTCAGCATCCATTTATAGTCAAGAATAATCATTAGGTGCCTCCTGATGAAATGTAATGTGAAGCACACAGCATCATCTATAAAGTATTATTGCCAAAATATATAACTTGAATCTAAACAAGCTACAAAGCTGAATTCCAGTTTACAAAAATTATACAGGGCAGGAAGAGTCCCTGGGTCAGGCAAACAAACGGTTAAGCACTTGACTGCTAGCTTAAAAGTTGGCAGTTTGAGCCTACCCGGAGGCACCTTGAGAGACAGTCCTGGCAGGCAATATGCTTCCAACAGGTCACAGCCTTGAGAATCTTAATGAGTGTGAATGTCCATCTAAGGTGCAACTATTGATTTCTCCCTGTCCAAAGGAAAGGGATGTAAAGAAAATCAAACATGCATAGAAACAATTAGTTCAAAGATTAATGGACCATTTGAACCACAACCTCGATGATCCTGACAGCAGAACTAGATGGTGCCTGGCTACCACTGCCTACCACTCTGAAAGTGACAAACATAGAATGTCCTGGATAAAGTGGGAGAAAAATAGGGAACAAAACTCAAAATTGTGAAAGAGACTAGGCTTTCTTGTCCTATAGAGATGGGGGGAATGCCCAAGACTATGGCCCTTAGTCACCCTTTCTAAGCCTGAAACTCAACTCAACTCCATGGCTTAACTTTCAGGCAAACTATAGACAGCCCTATAAGGTGAACAATAACTCCAGGGAGGTACATACTCCTTAGACAATCAACCATAGGAGATCAAAAGGCAGCAGGGAAAAAGCTCAGAAGACTGGAAGGGACAGGATAAAAGGACAAATGAAAACAGGAAACACAGGTGGGAAATAGGAAGAATGCTTATTCCATTGTGGGGATTACAATCATTGTTATGAAACAAAATGTGTATGAGTTGTTGAGTGGAAAACCATGTCATGGTTTGAAATGTAAACTTGCACCCAAATCACAATAAAACATTGAAAAAAAAAAATCCTATGGAGCACACAGTTCTACTCTGACATGCATGGGGTTGCCATGAGTAGTGATTGACTCAACAGTGACTAACAACAACAAATAGCAGAGAAAAAGTTGAAACACTATCAAAAGGGAAAAATTAAGCAAATACAGATGTGAGGCTCTCTACAAATGTCTTCATTATTTTAACCACATACATAAAAAGTGATTAGAGGGTTTTATTACAATAGAAGATACCGAAGAGACAAAAACCAAATGCAACGCAGTGTGTTGCATTTGACTGGAGGATTTGGATATCACCCACTGCAAAAGATGACTGTAACTGAGAATATTTACATATTAACATGATATTAGATGATATTGAAGTAATAGTAACTGTTCATTTTGTTAGTGATAATGATAATAATTCTATTGTTCTGTTGTGGTTGTTAAGTGCCATCGAGTTGTCTCTGACTCATAGCAACCCTGGGCACAGCAGAATGAAACACTGCCGGGTCTTGTACCAGCTTCCCAATTCCTACCATGCCTGAGCCCATCATTGCAGCCACTGTGTCTATCCATCTCACTGAGGGCCTTCCCCTTCCTCATTGATCCTCCACTTTACCAAGCATGATATCCTTCTCCAGGGAATGGTTCCTTCTGACAACATGACCAAAGTAGGTGAGACAAAGTCTCACCATTCTCACTTCCAAGGTGCATTCTGGCTATACTTTGTCCAGGACAGATTTGTTAGTCCTTTTAGCAGACCATGGTACTCTTAGCATTCTTCTCCAACACCACAACTCAAAAGCATCAACTCTTTTTTGGTCTTCCTTATTCATTGTCCAGCTCTTACATGCATAAGAGGCAACTGAAAATACCATGGCTTGGGTTTGGTGCACCTTAGTCTTCAGGGAGACATCTTTTCTCTTCATCACTTGAAAGAGGTCTTTTGCAGCAGATTTTGCTCAATGCAATACGTCATCTGATGTCTTGACTGCTGCTTCTGTTGGTGTTGATTGTAGAACCAAATAATATGAAATACTTAACAACTTCAATCTTTTCTCCATCCATCATGATGCTGTTTATTGGACCAGTTGTGAGGACTTTTGTTTTCTTTATATTGAGGTGTAATCCATACTACAAACTGTAGTCTTTAATCTTTATCAGGAAGTGCTTCAAGTCATCTTCACTTTCAGCAAGAAAAGTTATGTCATCTGTGTATCATAGGTTGTTATTGAGTCTTCCTCCAATCCTGATGCCATGTTCTTCTTCGTATAATCCAGCTTCTCGGATTATTTGCTCAGCGTACAAGTTGAATAAATATGGTGAAAGGATACAACTTTAACACACTTCCTTCTTGATTTTGAACCATTCATTTTCCCCTTGTTCTGTTTGAACAACAGTCTCCTGATCTATGTACAGGTTCCTCATGAGTACAATCAAGTGTTCTAAAATGCCCATTCTTCTTAATGTTATCCATAATTTGTTATGATCCACACAATTCAATGCTTTTGCACAGTCAATAAAACATATAAGGAAACATCTTTCTGATATTATTTGCTTTCAGCTAAAATCCATCTGACATCAGCAATGATATCCCTCATTCCATGCCTTCTTCTGAAGCCAGATTGCCTTTCTGGAAGCTGTCAATATACTGCTGCAACCGTTTTTGAATTATCTTCAGAAAGATTTTACATGTGTGTGATATTAGTAATATTGTTTGATAATTTCCATATTCTGAGATCACCTTTCTTTGGAATGGGTACAAATATGGATCTCTTCCAGTCAGTTGGCCAGGTAGCTGTCTTCCAAATCTCTTGGCATAAGTGAGTGAGTGCCTCCAGTGGGTCATCCATTTGTTGAAACATCTCAATGGGTATTCCATCAATTCCTGAAGCCTTGTTCTTTGCCAATTCCTTCAGTGCAGTTTTGACGTCTTCCTTCAATACCATTAGTTCTTGATAATATGCTACTTACTGAAATGGATGAACATCGACCAATTGTTTTTGGAACAGTAACTCTGTGTATTCCTTCTATCTTCTTTTGATGTTCCCTGCATCATTCAGTATTCTGGCCATAGAATCTTTCAATATTGCAACTTGAGCCTTGAATTTTTCTTTAGTTCTTTCAGATTGAAAAATGCCAAGCATGTTCTTCCCTTTTGATTTTCTAACTCAAGGTCTTTGCACATTTCATTATAGTAATTGGCTTTGTCTGCTTGAGCTGCTCTTTGAAATCTGTTTAGTTCTTTTATCTTGTCATTTCTTCCATTTGCTTTAGCTACTCCCTGCTCAAGGACAAGTTTCAGAGTCTCTTCTGACATCCATTTTGGTCTTTTCGTCCTTTCTTGTCTCTTTAATGATCTTTTGCTTTCTTCATGGATGATGTTCTTGATGTCATCCCACAATTTTTCTGGTTTTCTGTCATTGATGTTCAATGCATCAATAATTCTGAATTATTACCAGTAGGATAAAATTCAAACTTCTTACAGTGAGATAAGAAATTATTTCTACACTGTTAGATAGATAGAGATAAGTATTGATTTGAGTGAAGAGAAGGGCAATGTACCAAATGTGAGTGACCAATATGGCAGCATTGAGGATGAGAAA
>NW_006921603.1:5928073-5930751 GCF_000298275.1 Orycteropus afer afer | reverse complement strand
ATTGTGGTAAACTGTGGTCAATGTCATGAGACAAAGTATATGTGAACTGCTGTATCAAAAGTGAATTTGCTCTGTAAATCTTCACCCAAATCACAATGAAAAAAAAAAAAAAGAAAGAAATTATTTCTAATCAGGTCCAAATTTACATCTCTAGTCACTTATTCCTGTATAGGTTATTCACTGGCCTTATTAAATTCATCACGTTTTTTTGTTTTATATGGGCTTTTTTTTTTAATTTAAAGATAATTTTATGTTTGTTATCAATAAATATCATTTAAATGTTTTAGCCGTACATTTTGCAGTTGTTCAAATATGAAAACTATTTTTTAAACGGTCTCTAAATTCAGGTGGGATATTCACAAGGTCATATTTTGGTTCTTGTGGACTTGTTTTAATTGTCTTCAACTTCAGGTTAAACTTGCATATGAGGGGTTGATGGTCTGTTCCACAGTCAGCTCCTGGCCTTATTTTGGCTGAAACTATTGAACTTCCCCATTGCCTGTTGCAACGGATATGGTCAATCTGATTCCTGGGTATTCCATCTTGTGAAGTCCACATGTATAGTCATCACTTACATTGTTGAAAAAAGGTATTTGCAATGAATAAGTCATTGGTCTTGGAAAATTTTATCATATGATCTCCAGCGTTATTTCTATCTCTAGGCTATATTTTCCAACTACCAGTAACTCTTTCCAACTTTTACATTCCAGTCACCAGTGATAATCAACACATCTTGGTTGCATGTGCAGTCCATTTCAGACTGCAGAAGTTAGCAGAAATCTTCAATTTCCTCATCTTTGGCTTTGGTGGTTGGTGAGTAAATTTGAATAATAATAGTATTAACTGGTCTTCCTTGTAGGTATATGGGTATTATCCTATCACTGACAGTGTTGTACTTCAGGACAGATATTGAAACACTCTTTCTGACAATGAATGCCACACCATTCTGCTTTAATATTTCATTCCTGGCATAGCAGATCATAAGGTTGTCTGATTCAAAATGGCCAATACCAGTCCATTTCAGCTCACTAATTCCTAGGATATCGATCTTTATATGCTCCATTGTATTTTTGACAACTTCCAATTATCCTAGATTCATACTTTGTATGTTCCATGTACCAATTATTAATGGATGTTTACATCTCTTTCTACTCATTTTGAGTTGTGTCTCATCAGCCAATGGAGGTCCTGAAAGCTTTACTCTATCCAGATCATTAAGGTCGTCTCTACTCTGACAAGTCAGCTCTTCCCCAGTCAAATCTTGAGTGCCTTCTGACCTGATGGGCTCATCTTCTGGCCCTATATTGGACAATGTTGCAGGGCTATTCATAAAGTTTTCCAATAATACATCAGATAGTGTTTCACTGCTATTTGTAAGATTTTCACTGGCCAGTTGTTTGAGAAGTGGGTGGCCTCTTCCTTCTTCTGAGTCTGTCTTAGCCCGGAAGCTCCACTGAAACCTGTCCACCATAGGTAACCTTTCTGGCATTTTGCAACACAGTGGTATAGCTTCCAGCCTCATAGCAACGCATAAGCCACCACAGGACGACAAACTGACAGACAAGTTCATCTCCCTTAGTTGTTCCTAACCCCTCTGCATCTGCCTTCCTTGGGCAATGGCTTTAAAGTAGACCCACCCCCAAGAGAAAAGCACCCTCCAAACCCCGGACCCACCTACCTCAGGACCCAGCCCTAACACAGAGCTGCCCCCAAGTGAAAAGCAGCTTCCAAGCCCTCGGCCCACCTACCTGAGGCCCCAGCCTTAATAGAGAGCCATACCAAAAACTAACGCACTGTTGAGTTGGATCTGACTCATAGTGACCCCTCCTTGGGTTTCCGAAGTGATATCACTACAGAAGTAGATTGCCCAACCTTCCCTTCAAGGAGTGGCTGTGGGTTTGAACCACCAGCCTTCTGGTTAGCAGTCAAATGCCTTAGGCACTGTGCAACCAGAGCTTTCAATACCTCATACAAGTGGGGCCATTCAATATTGGTACTTTTATGTCTGGCTTATTTCACTTACCATAATGTGTTCGTGGTCTGTGTGTATAATGGTATTTAAAAGTATCTTTTCCTGCCCTCTCCATGTGACTATTAAAATTGGTGTCCATTCATGTATGCAAACTTGCATACTCATACTGAAAACATTATTAAAAACCAAACTCACTGCATTGCAGTCAGACCCGACTCATAGCGACCCTCGTTGGGTTTCTGAGGCAGTATCACTATGGAAGTAGATTGCCCAATCTTCCTTCTGAGGAGTGGTTAGTGGGTTTGAACTGCCAGCCTTCTGGTTAGCAGCCAAATGCCTTAGGCACTATGTCACCAGAGCTCCTGAAAACAATATTAGATGATTTTAACATTGGCAAGCATATGTATGTAAAAGTATAAAATGTAAACCAAAGGATACATATCTGTTAGGGAGATAAAGGAGTTGTTACAAGAGATTTAACTGTAAATGTTCTATTTCTTTTATAATTAAAAGGAAAATACTGGAAACAATATCATTAAATGGTGAAACTTATTTATTCAGGGTATTGAGCCCCAGGGTTACAGGTGAGGAGAGACAACTCAGGGACGCCCAAAGTAGCAAGTGGGAAGAGCAGGAGAAAGGGGATTAAAAGCCAGGAAGCCAGAGAGAAGAGCAATCAGCCAAAGGGATTAGGTGAGGAGAGGAA
>NW_006921603.1:5915721-5923673 GCF_000298275.1 Orycteropus afer afer | reverse complement strand
TTGTGGGGCTGGCACGGGATTGGGCAGTGTTTCATTCTGCTGTGCATGGGGTCGCTATGAGTCGGAAATGACTCGACGGCACTTAACAACAACAAAAACAACATTGAGAATGTATGTTGTTGTTGTTAGGTGCTGTTGAGTTGGTTCTGACTCACAGCAACCCTGTGCACAACAGAAGAAAACATTGCCTGGTCCCACTCCATCCTCACAATCTTTGCTATGCTTGAGCGCATTGTAGCCACAGTGTCAATTCATCCTGTTGAGGCTCTTCCCATTTTTCATGGACGCTCTAATTTACCAAACATATCCTTCTCTAGAAACTGGTCCCTTCTGACAACGTAACCAAAGTACATGAGATGAAGTCTAGACTTTCTCACTTTCAAGGAGCATTCCAGCTGTACTTCCAAGACAGATTTGTTTGTTCTCCCAGGAGTCCATGGTATTTTCAGCATTCTTCACCAATACCACAATTCAAATGCATCTAACCTCCCTTGGTCTTCCTTATTCACTGTCCAGCTTTCATACACATATGAAGCTACTGAAAACATCATGGCTTGGGTCAGGCTCACCTTAGTCTTTGTGATAGTTGGAGCTGTGTGTCAACTTGGCTGGACCACAATTCTGTGTAGTATAAGCAGTTGTGATGTGGTTATTCCCATGATGGGATCAGATTAATATGTTTTGAGCAGCCAATCCGTTGAAAGAAAGTTTCCCTAGGGGTGTGGCCTGCTTCCAGTATATTTATGGACATCCTGGGAAAAGAGACATTCTTCTGTGGATCAGGATTCTGTTGTGCTGTCTACAACTGTCTGTGAGCGAACAATCCACCATTCAGCCTGGAGATCTTGGATTCATCATTCGTTGGATCAACAGCCAGTATACTGCCTGCCAACCTTGAGCTCCTCAGCCTCTGCAGCTACAAGAGTCGGGAAAAGCCTCCAGCTTGACATTTGATCCAAGAACTTTGAACTTGCCAGCTTCTATAAGTGTGTGAGCCATTTTCCTAAGATAAATTTCTCTCTTTCTATATATATAAGCTTTACTGTTTTTGTTTCTCTAGAGAACCCAATCTAACACAGTCTTCAGAGTGACATCTTTGCTCCTTAACACTTTAAAGAGGTCTTTGGCAGCAGATTTGCCCGGTGCAATATTTTGTCCGATTTCTTGACTGCTGCTTCCATGGGTATGGATCCAAGTAAAATGAAATTTCTGAAAATTCCAATCTTTTCTCCATTTATTATGAAGTTACTTATTAGTCCAGTTATGAGGATTTTTGTTTTCTTTATGTTGAGGTGTAATCTATACTGAAACCCGTAGTGTTTGTTATTCATCAGTAAGCAAGGTAGTGCCATCTGCATATCAAGTTATTACTGAGTCTTCCTCCAATCCTGATGTCCCTTTCTTCTTCATATAGTCCAGTTTCTCAGAGTATTTGCTCATCATACAGATTGAATAAGTACAGTGAAAGGATACAACCCTGACACACATCTTTCCTGATTTTAAATCAAGCAGTATCCCCTTGTTCTGTTTGAATGACTGCCTCTTGGTCTAGGTACAGGTTCCTCATGAGCACAATTAAGTGTTCTGGAATTCCCATTCTTTACAGACAGTGTTATCCATAATTTTTTATGATCCACATAGTCCAATGCCTTTGCACAGTCAATAAAACACAGGTAAACATCTTTCTACTATTCTTTGCTTTCAACCAAGATCCATCTGACAGCAGCAATGTCCATGCTCTCTTCTGAAACTGGCTTGCATTTCTGGCAGTTTCTCTCAACATATTGCTACAAATGTTTTTGAATTATCATCAGCAAAATTTTACTTGCATGTTATATTAATAATCTAATTCAATAATTTCTGCATTCTGTTGGATCATCCTGCTTTAGAATGGGCACAAATATGTATCTCTTCCAGCTGCTTGTCCAGGTAACTGTTTTCCAAATTTTTTGGCATAAACAAGTGCCTCCAGTGCTGCATCTGTTGAAACATCCCAATGTGTATTCTGTCAATTCCTTAAGACTTGTTTTTCACCAATGCCTTCAGTGTAGCTTGCACTTATTCCTTCAGTACCATTGGTTCTTGACCATATGCCATCTTCTGAAATGGTTGAACATCAACCAGTTCTTTTTGGTACAGTGACTCTGTGTATTCTTTCCATCTTCTTTTGAAGTTTCTTGCATCATTCAATATTTTTCCTATAGAATTCTTCAATATTGCAACTTGAATTGTTTTTTCCAGTTCTTTAAGCTTGAGAAATGACAAGTGTATTCTTCTTTTCTGGTTTTCTAACTCCAGGTCTTTGAACACTGTAATAATTTACTTTGTCTTCTTCAGCTGCTCTTTGAAATCTTCTGTTCAGCTCTTTATCTTGTCATTTTTTCCATTTGCTTTAGCAAGCTTCAGAGTCTCTTCTGACATCCATTTTGGTCTTGTCTTTCTTTCTGGTCTTTTTAATGATTTTTCACTTTCTTCATGTATGATGTTCTAGATATCGTCCTACAATTCGTGTGATCTTTGGTCATTGGTGTTCAATTCAAGTGGGATGTAATTTTTTGATTCTCATGGACTTGTTTTCATTTTCTTCAGCTTCAACTAGAACTTGCATGTGAACAATTGATGGTGTGTTCCACAGTCAACTCCTTGCCTTGTTGTGATTGATGATATTGAACTTCTCAATCGTCCCTTTCCACAGATGTAGTCAATTTGATTCCTGTGTATTCCATCTGGCAAAGACCATGTGTTTTGGTTACCTAGTGCTGCTCTAACAGGAATATACTACAAATGGGATGGCTTTAACAAACAGGAGTTTATACTCTTACAATTTGGAGGCTTTAAGTCCGAGTTCAAAGTACCAGGCTCTGGGTGGAAGCCCTTTGGCCTTGGGCTTCAGCTTCCTCTTGCTCCTGGCCCACTGAAGCTAGAGGCTTTTCTTCACTCAGGCAGCTCCTGGCTGCTGAGGCTGACAAACTCAAGGTCAACAAGTAAAAAGCCACAGTCTCAATGTTACCAAATAACATGGCAGGCCATTGATTCAAGACCACTGAAAGTCCTATGATCAGCAGAGCATGGCAGGCTGCCGAACAACAACTGGGCTGCATGCAGGTTCAAGTGTACCATAAGCTAGAGATTATGCCCCCAAGGCTTCTCCTTATATACAGGAAGCAGACCACAGCCCTAAGGCAGCTACTCAGCTGCTCACAGTAGATTCCACCATGGAGTTGATTACCAGTCTCATCATGTCCCAGCCAAGTTAACACACAAACTTAACTATCACACCATGTATATGGTTGTTGTTCATCTTGTTAAAGAAAGATATTTGCAATGAATATGTTGTTGGTCTTGCAAAATTCTATCAAGTTGTCTCTGTGCCATTTCTTTCACCAAGCCCATATTTTCCAACTGCTGATCCTTCTTTATTTTCAAATCTTCCATTCCAATCAGCAGTAATTATCAATGCATCTTGATTGCATGTGTGGTCAATTTCAGACTGTAGCAGTTGGTAAAAATCTTTAATTTCTTTATCTTTGGCTTTAGCGGTTGGTATGTACATTTGAATAATAGTAGTATTTACTGGTCTTCATTGTAATCATATGAATATTATTCTTTCATTGACAGCATTGTACTTCTGGTTAGATATCGAAATGTTCTTTTTAACCATGAATACAACACCATTCCCTTTCAATTTGTCATTCCTGACATAGACTATATGCTTGTCTGATTCAGAATGGCTAATAACAGTCCATTTTAGCTCACTAATACCTAGAATATTGATTTTTATGTGTTCCATTTCATTTTTTAATGCATTTTATTGGAATGTAATTTATGTACAGCGAAATACACAAAACTAAAGTGACATGGGTCAATGCATTTTTTTTTTCAGTGTTCCCTCCCCTCCTTTCCCTTCCCCTCCCATCACTGGCAACCAACAAAGAACGTTTCCTTCCATATATAAACCTTTCCTTGACCCTCCACAACAACAAACTAATACTGTATTTGTCCTTCTGTGATTGACTTATTTCACTCAGCATAATGTCCTCCAAGTTCATCCATATTATGCTGTGTTTTTCAGACTCTACATTATTCTTTAGTGCTGCATAGCATTCCAGTATGTATATGTACCATAGTTTGGTCATCCACTCTTCTGCTGATGGGCACGTAGGTGGTTTCCATCTTTTTGCTATTGTAAATAGTACTGTGATGAACATGAGCGTGCATGTATCTGTTCCTATCCTGGTTCTCACCTCTCTAGGATATATACCTAGTAATGGGATTGCTGGCTCAAATGGTATCTCCAATTCCAACTTTCTAAGGAATATTGCTTTCCACAGTGGTTGTGTCACTTCACAATCACACAAGAAGTGTATGAGAGTCCCAATCTCTCCACATCCCTACCAGCATTTGTTCCATTTCATTTTTGACAACTTCAAATTTTCCTTGATTTATACTTCATACATTTCATGTTCTGATTATTAATGAATGTTTGCTGCTGTTTCTTCTCATTTTTTATTGTCCACATCAGCAAATGAGAGTCCTGAAAACTTTACTCCATCCATGTATTAAGGTCAACTCTAGTTTGAGGAGCTCTGGTGGTGTAGTGCCTAAGGCACTTGACTGCTAACCAGAAGGCTGGAGGTTCAAACTCACCAGTCACTCCTTGGAAGGAAGACTAGGCAATCTACTTCTGTGGAGACACTGCCTCAGAAACCCAAGGAGGGGTTGCTATGAGTCAAATTGACTTGACAGCAGTGAGTTTGGCTTTTTGTTTCTACTTTGAGAAGGCATCTCCTCCCAGTCATTTTTTGAGTGACTTCCAACTTGAGTAGTTCATCATTCGGCCCTAAATCAGACAATGTTTCACTGCTATTCATAATTTTCTAGTATATCAGACAATATTTCACTGCTATTCATAAAGTTCTGGTAGCCTAGTGCCTAAGGCATTTTTGCCTGCTAACCAGAAGGCTGGTGGTTCAAACCTACAAGCCACTCCTTGGAAGGAAGGTTGGGCAATCTACTTCCATAGTGATACCACCTTGGAACGCCAAGGAGGGGTCAGTATGAGTTGGATCCGACTTGACAGTGGTGCGATTCATAAAGTTTTCAGTGGCCAGTTTTTCAGAAGTGGACTACTATTTCCTTCTTGCCAGTTTGTCTTAGTCTGGAAGCTTCACTGAAACCTGTCCACCATGTGTGACCCTGCTCATATTTAAAATACTGGTGGCATAGCTTTCAGTATCACAGCACCATGCATGCTTCCACAATATGACAAATTGATAGAGGAGTAGTGAGTTAAGAATATACATTTGTGTGTATATTAAAATTTCTCTCTCTAATGAAAGTAAAGGATCTCTGGTAGCATAGTGGCGAAGACACTTGCCTGCTAACCAGACGGCTGGCAGTTCAAACCCACCAGCCACTCCTCGGAAGGAAGGTTGGGCAATCCTACTTCCGTAGCGATACTGCCTCGGAAACCCAAGGAGGGGTCACTATGAGTCAGGTTTGACTTGACGGCACATAACATAGGAGCTCTGGTAGCATAGTGGCTAAAGCACTTGACTGCTAACCAGAAGGCTGGCGGTTCAAACCCACCAGCCACTCCTCGGAAGGAAGGTTGGGCAATCCTACTTCTGTAGTGATACTGCCTCGGACACCCAAGGAGGGGTCACTATGAGTTGGGGCTGACTCGACAGCACATAACAACAACAAATGAAAGTAAAGCTGATTTCTGGATACTGTGTCACTTTGACTCCTCATCTCTTGCTCATCAGTTGAGGGGCTTGAGCAATTAATTTCTTTTTACCTGAATTTCCTCATCTTTCAAATCAGGATAATAATAGTATGTACCCCAGTAACATTGTTATGAGGATTAAAGAAGTTAATGCATATAAACCATTTAGCCAGCTAAGGCATTTGACTGCTAAACGTAAGGTTGGTAGTTCAAACCCACCAGCTGTTCCATGGAAGGAAGATAGGGCAGTCAACTTCCATAAAGATTTACCACCTCAGAAACCCAAACTGGGTCGCTGTAAGTTGGAATCAACTCTATGGCAGTGAGTTCGGTTTTTTGATTTTGGAGAGTTCTATATATGCCCATTGGATCAAGCTTGTTAATTGTATTAAAATCTCCCCCATTCTTTTTAATTTTTCAAGTACTTAATCTCTTAATGGCCCTAGGGGATGGCCTCAGGGCCTCAGGCAGTCAGCTGCCACACCCAAGGCTGGTGGTTCAAACCCACCAGCTGCTCTCTGCCAGGCGGGCAATCTCTTTTTGAGAGCTCTGGTAGCATAGTGCCTAAGGCACTTGCCTGCTAACCAGAGGGTTGGCAGTTCAAACCCACAAGCCACTCCTCAGAAGGAAGTTTGGGCAATCTACTTCCATAGTGATACTGCCTCGGAAACCCAAGGAGGGGTCGCTATGAGTCGGGGCCAACTCAACAGCACATAACAATAACAACAAATCTCTTAGCACAGAATTGCTAAGAATGCTTATGATTAATATGGATTTGTCAATTTTTCCTTATAATTCTGTTAATTTTTACTTTATATATTTGAATTTTTGTTTCAGGTACATAACAATTCAGAATTGTTATGTATTGCTGGTTATTTATTCTTTAATTTTTAGGTGTTTACCTTCTTTAATATCATCTCTCTCTGTCTCTCTCTCTCTCTTTTTTTTTTTTGCAAGGCTTATTATACTACAGCATCTTGAACATTTTAAAATTTTCATCCTTTTAATTTCAAATTTTTGAATCCTTGGTTTAAGTGTCTTGTAAGCCTTGTGAAAGGCATATGGCTGGATTTTTTTTCTTTTTCCCATTTTGATAATCTCTGTATCTTAATATGTAGGTTCAGTGGCAATTATCTCACTTCCTGATATATTTGCATGAATTTTCATAATCTTTTTGCATGCGTGGTTGATTTCTATTTATTCTGATTTTCTTCTGTTCTCTTTTCTCCTTTATTTTTTAACTTCCTGTTGGATTGATCAAGTATTTTCTGCTCTCTTCTTTTCCCCTTGACTGATTTGGAAGTTAAAACTTGCATTTCTATTCTTTTAGTGATTTACTTTAAATTTTAATATTCACTACTTGAGACTGTTATCTTCTCTCTCCTTTAGAACATAACAAAGTCTTTTATTGTTTTTGTCAGTTGCTGTGAAATCAGCTCTGACTCATAACAGCCTGTGTACAAAGAACAAGACATTGCCTGGTATGCACTAAAGCAGACACTGCTCTGTCGTGACCCATAATTTCTGTTGGCTAGTTGTTGGATGTAGATCATCAGGTCCTTCTTCCCAGTCGGTCTTAGCCAGGAAGCTCCACTGAAACCTGTGCACCATTGGTGACACTGCTGATATTTGAAGTATTGGTAGTGTAGCTCCCAGTGTTATAGCAGCATGCAAGTTACCACAGTATGACATACTGACCAATGGGTGGTGGGCAAAGGATTTAGACTGCCTTAACTCCAACCCTCCTCTACCCATTTGTTATTTTAGATCTTCTCTAAAATAGTAATTACTGTATTAGTTTTTAAACTCCAATTGATCATCATCATTATTTTACCTTATTTTATATTTATATAGTCAATGCTTGTTTAAATTTATTCACTTCTTTCCAAGTTTCTTTGCTCACTGCTCTTTGCTGTATCTTGTTTCTTTCTTCTAAAAGAACATGTACAATTCCTTTCAGCTAGAGTCTAATAGACAAGCATTTGTCTTATATGTCTTTATCTCATCCTTATTCTTGAATGATGGTATAGTTGGGCATAGAATTCTAGGTACAGTTTTTGTTTTTTTTTTTCCTATAAACACTATAATATTATTATTGTATTGTCTTCTATTAAGACATTCTAATTGTGGGTAATTGTCCTTTGCATATAATCCCTGTTTTCTTTTTTCACTGTGGTTCCATATGTGTGTGTGTGTGTGTATATGTATGTATATGTGTGTGTAT
>NW_006921603.1:5914005-5915550 GCF_000298275.1 Orycteropus afer afer | reverse complement strand
GGGTTTGAACCACCAGCCTCCTGGTTAGCAGTCAAGTGCCTTTAGGCACTATGCTACCAGAGCTCCTATCTATCTATCTATCTATCTATCTATCTACACATATACATACATACATTTGTTCTTCAGAATTTTAACCAGTATGTGTTTAGTTGTCTCTTGATACAACTTCATTTAACCTATTTCAGTATCATTATACCTCCTGAATATGAGTATTATTATTTGTCCTCAGGAGCCTTGGAAACCCTATGGGGCAGATCTTCTCTGCCCTATAGGATTGCTAGAATCAGAATTGACTCAATAGCTGCGGGCTTGTTTTATTTATTTGTTTAATTTCATATGTCTGTATGCTGCATTCTCAGAATTTCCTCAGACTAGTCTTCTACTTTGCTAATTTTTTCTAAATTGAGCTGTGCTCAATTTACTGATTATTCTGTCACCTGATTAAATGAAAATCTGCTTAGCTGGCAGCTGGCAAAGTGGGCCGTGTTGTTTCCAACTGAATGAAGCCAAAGCTCACAGGGTAAAAGGAATGATCAGATAAAGTCATTTCATACCTGTGGTCAGAACAAGACAGAGAAAAATATACTCTGTACCTATAAAAATCACTTGATATCCTTCTCTAGGGAATGGTTCTTTCTGACAACATGACCAACGTAGGTGCAATGAAGTCTGGCCATTCTCACTTCCAAGGAGCATTCTGGCTGCACTTCTTCCAGGACAGATTTGTTAGTTCTTTTAGCAGTCCATGGTACTCTGAGCCTTCTTCTCCAACACCACAACTCAAAAGCATCAACTCTTCTTCTGTCTTCCTTATTCATTATCCGGCTCTTATATGCATAAGAAGCGATTGAAAATACCATGGCTTGGGTTAGGAGCACCTTAGGCTTCAAGGAGACATCTTTGCTCTTTATCACTTGAAAGAGGTCTTTAGTAGCAGATTTGCCCAATGTAATACATTGTCTGATGTCTTGACTCCTGCTTCTGTTGGTATTGATTGCAGGGGAAGGTTAGCGTGCTTGGTAATGTGGAGGGTCAATGAAAAGGGGGAAGGCCCTCAACAAGGTGAATTGACACAGTGGCTGCAAAGATGGGCTCAGGTACAGCAAGGATTGTGAGGCTGGCACAGGACCAGGCAGTGTTTCATTCTATTGTACATAGGTCACTACAAGTCAGAGCCAACTTGAAGGCATCTAACAACAACAATGTGTTTGCAAAGCTCACTTGTGTTGCTTCATGTAGCTGTGGTTTGTTCATTCTCATTGCTATTTATTATTCCATTGCATTAATACGATAGACTTTACTTATCCAGCTCACTGGACATTTGGGTTGTTTCCAGTTTTTCTCTTTGCTTTTGGACTCTGAAATTTTTCTTTGCCTTCTTGTGAGCTCTGTTGTGTATTTAACGGAATTTATTCCTGGTCAGCATTTCTAAATGTTCTATCAAGACAAGTTTTAGATCATTAGGCTGCCAAATCTCCAGATGCATAAGTCATATGCATCTTTTTTTTTTTTTTTTTTTTTTAACTGAATTTCTTACTTGGTTCT
>NW_006921603.1:5864088-5912667 GCF_000298275.1 Orycteropus afer afer | reverse complement strand
CAGGTGCTCCGTGGGAGGAAGATGAGGCAGTCTACTTCTGAAAAGATTTACAGCCTTGGAAACCAAATGGGGGTCACTATGATTTGAAATTGACTTGATGGCAGTGGATGGTTAAGAGCCCATGAAGAGCCTTAGTGTGCAGTGGTGGGTTGCTAACCTAAAGGTCAGTGGTTTAAATCCATCAGGAGCTCTATGGGAGAAAGATGTGGTGGTCTACTTCCATAAAGGTTTATAGCCTTAGAAACCTATAGAGTAGTTTAGGGTCGCTATGAGTCGAAATCCACTTGATTGCAGTAGGCTTGGCTGGTTTTTTTTTTGGTTCAGGTGTCAAAAAGGAGCCCTGGTGTTGCAGTGATTAAAGCTCTGGGCTGGTAACCAGAAGATCAGTAGTTTGAACCCACAGCGCCTCCAATGGAGAAAGATGTAGCAGTTCTGCTTCTATAAAGAATACAACCTGAGGAAGTTCTCAGAATCAGCTCCGATGGCAATGGGTTTGATTTTTTAGTTTTTAAGTGTCAATAGTGTTAAAGTCGAGAAAATCTTTATTAGAGCTAGGGACTGATATAGCCACTTCCTAGAAGGAAGATGGGGCAATCTACTTCCATAGTGATACAGCCTCGGAAACCCAAGGAGGGGTAGCCATGAGTTGGACTAGACTAGATGGCAGTGAGTTTGGTTTTTGGTAAATCAAAATTGCATTTAAATAAAGGCCATCTACTCTTTTTCAAGAAATGGTAAGATATTCTTTTATGATTTTCTTCAAATTATGATGCTCTTTAATAGCGAGCTCGTAATTAGCTTACACCAATTCTTTTCAAAAACATATAGGAAGGTGCTGCAACCACCAAATTAATTCAATGTTTGAATCAGGGCACTTTGATCTGATGTTAACTAGATTTGTAAAATTTATTTATAGCCATTAAAAATGAAAATTTCCCTATGATTTGTGACATCATTTTATTTCACTGTTGAAAACACAGTGGCCCCAAGCCACAGTAAATCAGCTGCAAAAATAGCATTAGATAAACAAATTCTGAAGTTGTGCCTTGCTAGTAGACTATAGCAATAGTAGATGATTCCTTTTTTTCTTACATTTTTGCAGCTTGATTTTAGGGCAAAGCTAAATTTCATTATTTCTCCGGTGGAGGTGATGATCTACATTTGCTCCTCCTTCCTCCAGGCACCACACACCACCATTTATTCTTCTGATTCATTTCCTCTGGAAAGCTGAAAAGGAGCTTTAGAATGATATTATTGGTTTTGTAACTGGTGTTTCCATTGTAATGCTATTACTGAACCAATGTTGTGATAAATGGTCTGTTTATAAAGGGAATCATTTTTACAAGAAGGAGAAAATTAGACATGCTTCTGCTTTGCAATAACAATAAAAACCACAGTGTAAAATATTCTCCAGTTTATTCCCATCTGTATCAGCAGGGAAGCCTTAAAAGATGGCTTTCCCCCTAAAGTCTCCTAAACGCGATTACTGCCTACAAGTACCATGTCAAAATGCAGATTTCCTCCAAATCCTATTCAGGACCAATGCATTCTCAAGCTTACCAGGATGTGGGGCCCTTTAAGAAAGTCTGGCGTTTCAAACTCCACCCCTCGGCTGATTGTAAGTAGTCAAGCTGCCTTTGCTAGGCGGGTTAGTTGGTGATAAAGCAAAGAGAGAGGCCAATTTGCCCCCTGCTCTGCCTGAAAGGAATGTTGCTGTTGTAATAATCTCTAAAAGGGGAAGCCTATGGGATGGGGAACAATAGAAACTTGTGAAGTATGGAAGCCAGACTCACTCTCAAGATTCTATCAGGGCCTGAATAAAGTGGAAAGAATGCTGTTAAATCTGAGTTTCCTCCCGTGGTGTTACTCCCTGCTAGCTTCACTCTTCCATTTCACCCAGACAGTGGGTTTTCCAGAAGCCGTTTCCAATTTAATGAGCTGCTTATCTCATATTCCAGATCCCTAAAAAGAAAAGTTGGAGAAAAAATAATCCAATTGAGAATTAAACTGGATTACTTATAAAAGAATTATTTAGATTGGCTATTCGTTTCTGAAGAGCACAGCCACGCCAACCCCCCGCTTTTTTTTTTTTTTTGGCCACACCAAAGTTACTAAATTCAGAAGTCTTCTAGCACTAAACTAAAAAATACTTAGGAGAAATTTGAGGTTTAATTGCAGTTGGCATTTCTGAGTTGTCTGCTGGAAGTAGCCATTTTAGTGAAAGATGGATGTCATTTAGAACAATACTTGGAGTTTTATTAGAGTTTATTCCCAGATAGATACCAGTTTCTTTTAGCTATTGATTAATAGTTTAATCATTAGAACAAATTTAAAGCTAATCAGGGAGGGGGCATAAAAATTTTTCAAGCCACTTCTTTATCCTTCCTAACATTTTATAAATCTTTAAAAAAGTTCAAGGCAATAGATTTCTTTTTACACTCCAGTCTCCGCCCCCACTCCCATTTTCTGTTTCCATATGTTTATTCTTCTTTGACTAAGCTTGGATAATAAAACTTGTCTGGTCAGTTTCACTTTCAAATTTTTATACACAAGTGAAAGCTGTTTTATGTCAACCTTGTTAAGTGTTTAGAGTCATCTCACCTGCTGGGCCAATTTCCTGCCAACGTTTCATGGGGGGGTGGAGCGGAGAGAGGAAATAATAGTAGTTGATTTTGAATTTCTTATCTTCAGAGCTGCTTGTTCGATGCTATTTGAATTTTGACTCATAGGCCATATGACAAAGTTGACCTGCCCCATGCAGTGTGTGCTGCCTATAATCTTTAGGGAAACAAAGCTGCTAGGTGAGTTCGAACCACCGTCTTTTCAGTTAGCAGCTGAGCTCTTAACCTTTGAGCCATCAGGGCTCCAGGTTAAAGTAATTAATCTGTGTTGTTTCGTAAACTATTGTAGTTTGCTAGGAGTAAGGAGGACGATAGTAAAGGCTAGTAGTAATGTCTTCCTACTTGAGCAGGACACATTTGTGTAGCAATAATATGCTTAGTCTGAAAAAAAAAAAAAAAAAAATCCAAAAAAACAAACTCCTGCCGGCGAGTCCAACCCGACTCACAGCCACCCCTCCTTGGGTTTCCCAGGCAGTATCACTACGGAAGTAGATTGCCCAACCTTCCTTCTGTGGAGTGGTTGGTGGGTTTGAACCGCCAGGCTTCTCGTTAGCAGTCAAATGCCTTGGGCACTATTGGCACTTAAAGATGTGTTTCAGTACTTCCATGAGAAGTGTTTTTCTTTCCTTTTTGATTTTGGATTATGTAAATGTTAGCTCCTTAATCCTATTGCATGACAAGTGCTGGTACTGTTTGCAAGATGAAAAAAAAAAAGTTGCACCTTGTTTAAACAAGTGAGCGGTATGTGGTTGATAGGATTACTCTTAGGAGGAGTAAAGAGGGCAGTGTATCTTTTCTGCAAATTCTTTCTTAACGAGGTTAACCTGTGGCGGCTGCTATTTCGCCCCACTGGGCCCCATGTAGGGGAACTTTCTATTCTCTTAGCTCTATCCATGTAAAGCACTTTGTTCACTGGGAAGATAAAACCGCAAGAGCTGCAAGCATGTGTGAAACAGACAGAGGGAGACAGGCGCACACACAGTCGGCGGAAGATGGGTCCACAGTACGGCTGGGGCTGGATGCCGGAGCCAGGCTGACCTTTCCACGTGTCCCCAGCACCTGCAAGGCTGGAGGGCTTTGGGTTTCTCTTTCTCCGGAGCAGGAGCGAGCCCGGAAGAGGCTGGGAGGCCGCAGGCTTAGGTCAGGGGGCTTGGAGGCCCTCCCCCGGACCACGTGTGGCTGGCGAGCTGGTGGCGCGGAGGCTGGCCTGGCTTTCCCCCACCAGCCTTGCCCGCGCGTTCCCCGCCCGCTGCGGCGGCGGGCGGGTCCCAGAGCTTTCGACAAGCTTTGCAGGGCGGCCTAGCGAGCGCGCCAGGCCCGGCTGGAGCGAGCCCCAGTGTAATACTGCCCGAGCCCGGGCGGGGTCTCTGTTCTCTGGCAGACAAGGTCCCTTGGCAGCGGGAAGCTCCCTCTCTTTCTCTTGCTGCCGCTCCGAGTCTGCGCTCTGGTGCCAGGCGCCCAGCTCGGCGCTCCCCTGTGCTCGCCCGGCGCCCACTCATTCGCAGCCCAGCCAACGCCGCTGCTGCCTCCTTGCTCCTCTTCCTTCTCATTTCCCCAGCCCGCCGCAGCCATGGCGGACAGCGCCAGCGAGAGCGACACGGACGGGGCGGGGGGCAACAGCAGCAGCTCGGCCGCCATGCAGTCCTGCTCGTCGACCTCGGGCGGCGGCGGTGGCGGCGGTGGCGGCGGCGGCGGTGGGAAGTCCGGGGGCATTGTCATCTCGCCGTTCCGCCTGGAGGAACTCACCAACCGCCTGGCCTCCCTGCAGCAGGAGAACAAAGTGCTGAAGATCGAGCTGGAGACCTACAAACTCAAGTGCAAGGCGCTGCAGGAGGAGAACCGCGACCTGCGCAAAGCCAGCGTGACCATCGTGAGTGCCCCCCGGGGGCGCGCCGCAGCGCCTACCTCCTCCTGTCCCCAGGAGAGGCTGCACCCCAATCCAGGCAGCCCCGAGGCTCCCTGGGACTCCCCAAGGCTCCCGGGGAGCCGCAGCGAGCACACTCCCTGCTGAGACCTGCCGGCCCGCGGGGGGGCGGGAGAAAGGGCGGGTGCCCCTTCCTTGGGGGTCCAGGCCGTCGCAAAGTGCGGCGGAAGACTGGTGGGGCAACCATCCACGGTCCCTTTTTTGCGTCTGGGGTAGGGGTTGCTTCATCTAGGGCAGAGCTGGAGGCCAGTGGAATGGTTGGGGGGCGGGGTGAGACTTTACTCAGTTCTACTATGCCACAGGGGGTGCGTCGAGAAGCTAGACACCTCTAGGCTAGAGGATAGGGAGGAAGCTGGGGCCTGTTCCAGGGGCCTGGTGTGGGGGGTGAACAGTTGGGTTGGGCACTCAGCTGGCATCTGGACGGCGCTGGCTGGATCGCCCGGGGAGGGGGCGGGAGAGTGTGACTGGGAATCCGGGAAGTGGAGTTTTCTGGCCAGGATGGCGAGGAAAGGGTGGGTACCGGAGTTGGTGCTCCCATCTCGGTTGGAAGTCCGTTCCTTTGGGTAGGTAAAAAACCAAAAACCACTCACTGCCGCCTAGTCGATTTCGACTCACAGCGAACCCTCCTTGGGTTTCGGAGACGATATCTCTACGGAAGTAGATCGCCCAATTTTCCTTCCCAACAGCGGTTTGAACCACCAGCTTTCTGGTTAGCGGTCAGATGGTGGTGGGTAATGTAGAGCGGTGAGAGTGCAGCATCTTATACTGGACTGGCCAGGGCTGGGACTGAGGCCAGGTTAAAAAGTGACGACTGTGACTCTAGCTGAGCAAGATGTACGTGTCTTTGCATCATTGGTGATGGAGTGCTTAGGGATATCTTGCCCTTGAGTCTAAATACTTAACGAGAGAAAAGACCTTGTATTCTGTTTCTACCTGGCCCCTGGAATAGGGAAGGATTAGGTCTGTAGGTCTCTCTCCTGGTGTAGCAGGCGTGTGAAAAGACCACTCACTATAGGGTGATGAGGCAGAACATAACTGGAAAAAGTACACTGTGTGCTCTCACCTGAAATTCTGCCAGCTTGCCACATCATTAACGTGCACAATCCCTATACAGACAACTCTATTTGGATCAAAACAGTTTCCCAGCCAGGAGCAGAGAAAATGGCAAGAAACCAAGAGGATCATTTGCCATAACTGCTGCACAATAGCTGATTAGAAGGAACCTTCAGATGGAGAAGGGGTGGATTTGGGTATGGATCAAATGCCACACCCTGGAAATGAAATGAGGTAGTTGAGGCTGACCCTGTGCCCGGAAAAATTTCAGCAGGGGAGTGTGCATTTCCCTTAATACTGGCTCATGCACAGGAACTGGATGACCACCTTAATTTGCTTTGAAACCACTTCCCACCAAAGTTTCAGTATGATTGGCAGCATGATTAGAAATAGGCTGTAGAAAGACACTTTCTGTGCTCAAATCGAGTCCTGGTGGATAGAATTAGAACAACATCCATATATTTACCAGCTATAAAGTTCTTGAAGTGCCCTTATGGTAAGAAGGGGGAGGGATTTGCAGAGATAGCTTCCAAGCCTCCTATGCAGGCTTTTTTTGGCTGAGAGAGATGTTTCTGCAAGGGGGGGGGGGGGGAGTTGAGAAGAGGGGGACGTTGGTGTAGGTAGTTTATTTAAGATTTGACTTCATAAATGAGAGGGTTGGTCTTTTGGAGAATTTAAACCACTGAAAGTAGTAAAACTTACATGAAACTGAATCTCTATCCTCTTGCATATAGTGAGCATTTCAGGCTGTTTTTGTTTGGGAGGAAGAAAAGGGGGGGGGGTGGAGGAAGACTATGAAAGGGTTATCTATTTGACACTTTGGCCATCTTATAAGTAGTTCTGTAAATTGTATACAAAATTGTTGGCTTTACATGCTTATTCTTAGTGTATAAGATCAGAGCCTTTCTGAATGTTTGGCTTGAAGGGTGTCCAAGGTGGTGTCTTTATTTCTTAGCACTCATTTTCAGCTAAAATTGAAACCCAACCAAATAGATTTTGTGAAATGATCTGTGGCCTTACTGAGTCAAATTTAAATTGCTTTAGTGACAGCTTACAAGTACTAGAAACCTCTCTGTTCTTTTCTAATCTCTGATTAATACAGTCAAGGTGACAAATAAAAGTACTTGAGTTCACTCCTAGTACTTGTCAGGTGTTACTAAGGAGCATATGACAGCTATAGAGACAAGATTCCTTCAAGTTTTGAGTATTTTGTTAACTGACCTAGGATCTAGATTGGGGTGAGTTGACCTTTCAGGTATATAATTTGGAAGGAGAAATGCCTGTGACTCTATGAAATGGGTCTGTGGACATAAGGAGTCCGTGGAACAGCACTGAGTGGTGGTTTTTGTCAAGTTAAATGCAGACTCTCTAACAGCGTTAGTTTCAACGTTGTCTTTGCTAGTAGCTGCTTAGGAAGTTTGTGACAATTCCTAGGTACTTAATGAAGTGAAGGCCTTGTTAGATTTTTCATTGTTTTAGTTAATTTGAAGAGAAGACAGGACTACAATCCTATTTCCTGCCTTTCTGGCTCTTATACCTTCATTTTCCAGTTATCACGTTAACTTTCAAGTTCTTGAGCGTGCAGGTCTTTCCTTTTCCTTGTACATGTTCAGGAACGCATACCCTGGGGAAGAAAGAGCTCTCTCAGGGGGCTAATACTCCAAAAACTCGTTGCTATCAAGTCCATTCCAACTCATAGTGAACCTATAGGACAGGGAAGAACTGCCCCATGGGATCTCCAAGGCTTTAAATCTTTATGGAAGCAGACAGCTACATCTTTCTCCCATGGAGCAGCTGGTAGGTTTGAACTACTGACCTTTTGATTCGCAGCAGAGCACTTAACTGCTACATCACCCAAAAAACTCAAACCAAACCCATTGCCATTGAGCTGATTCTGACTCATGTTGTTGTTGTTGTTATGTGCCGGCGAGTCGGACCCGACTCATAGCGACCCTTCCTTGGGTTTCCCAGGCGGTATCACTACGGAAGTAGATTGCCTCATCTGCCTTCTGAGGAATGGCTGGTGGGTTTGAACTGCCAGCCTTCTGGTTAGCAGTCAAGTGCCTCAGGCACTACGCTACCAGAACTCCCAAAATGCTAATGTTGTTGTTGTTTGCCATCGAGTCAGCCTAGGAAGCTCTAATTTAATGGTCTCACCTGTCTCTTTTGCTATATGAGTGCTTACTCTGATCAAGCTATCCATTTATTAGAGAACTGGCTTCACGGGCCTGTGTTCTCACAGTGTCTGTGTGATAGTGGTAAATAAACATCCTCTAGGGGAAGAATCTCTGTCTGCCTATCTACAAGTACCTGGTGCATCTGGAAGTTATAACTTGCCCTCCAGTGCATTTCATTTGGGGACTTAGATGTAGAACAGAATGTGTTGAATTATTATCTAAATCAGCAGTGGAACTGGCTGCAGATTACAGATCATACTTTCTTCTTTGGAGTAGGGCAAATAAAAAACAAATGCTCAGTCACCTTTTTGAGTCAGATTTTTTTTCCCCTTATACCTTTTGAAATAGCTTTTAGATTATAGGCTACATCGGCATGCCTTGTACTATGGAAGAAAATGTGATTGTGGATTATCTGAGTCATTTTAGTGTGAAATGTTAAGGAGTGGTGGTCTCTGAGCAGATGAGGGAATGCAGTTCAGGGCAGTAATCAGATGGTTTCTAAGTGGTCAATGGTCAGTATAAGCAGGTCCTTATACTCAGTGGGCAGCTGGTTCTTTAGAGTGAGTGTTTTTCAAGACAAGTTCAGATCTTCAGTATAGATTTGATTTGGAAATAAAGCCCTATAATGCACCAGTTTTTAAATGTCTTTTTCTATCTATGGGATTAATCTTTCATCATAGAAATTTAGAGAAATACAGAAATAGAAAGATGTTTTGAAGTTACAGTAAAAAAGCATGCTAGTATGGCATGATTAAAAAACCTGGTTTCTTTGAGCATCTACAGTATAATGGCTTCATAACCAGGAAAAGCTGCCATATAGTTAATGTTGTGCATTTTGCTTTATTTACCCTGGAAGCCTAATACACTATTTTCTGTTTTTAAGACTTTATTTTGGCAGACACTCTGAAGCTATCAGATTGACTTTTGCCCTTATAAAGAGGTGTGGTGTGTCTTGCTTTTTTGTTTAATTTTTTTTCCCCCTTAGATTCTTATGGAAACACTCAACTTTAGACACAACTTTGGGGAAAATATGACTTAACAGTTAGGTCTAACTATACACAAACCCAGTCTTCTAAAAGAGGGTATTCTCACATTTCTTCTATGTCCAGAGTTTCTCACATTATAGGTACCTTCTGTATGTTTCATGTAATTCATTTAATTAAAAAAAAAATATTGGAAGTTGTGACAGTCTTTTATAGTGTTCTTTCTCTCTGTCTTACTTATTTATTTTTTTTATGGAGGATGGGAGCTAGGGAGTAGCAGGTGGGAAAGAGTTTAGAGAATTGCCAATATCCAGTTTGTGGCAACTCTTGTTCAACACCAGAGTGACTGGTCTTAAAAGCAAAAATCCAAAGTAGTCATTGCCTGCTTAAAAACTTTAAATGATTCCCCATTACATTACCCTTGGGGTCAAGGTAAGCTTTCTGGTGGTTTACCAGTTATGCGTGATCGGGCTCCTGTTTGCTTCACAGCCACACCCCTAGGACTCTCTAGGCTGTTGCTCATCTGAAATACTGGCTCCTGGAATTTCAGTAGGTTTCTCTGTCTCCTCTAGGCTGTATACCCTTCCCTGCCTTCTACCTTATAAATGCAAGTAGACTATACTGACCCCACCTCCACCCTGGCAGCCCTGGTACTGCCACTTTCTCAGCCATACACTGTGTTACGTGCCTGCTGATGTGGTCCCAAAGGTCCTGTCCACCACTTACCCCCGTCACATGGGCCTTCCCGGTAGATGGATAATTCCCTTTGGGGTAGAATTTACCTTGTTTATTCTCGCATACTCAGTGCTTGGCATGTGGTAGACATGCTACAGCTTTATTGAGTTGATTCTAGAGTAATTGGGAGGCATTGATTTACTGGGGTAAGGGTGCAGGTACTGTCTCCTGTACCTTGAGCTAATAGGACCACTCTCCTGCCAATGTCCTAAACAACAGCTATCATCAAATTCATCAATGTTGTTTAGACAACTGGGTACATGAATGGATACACTGTATACTTTGGGAGACCACAGCCATCAATGTGTGCCCTAAGCTCTTGTATTCTCATCATGGGGGTATTATAGGCTACCTTGTAGCATATCTCTACACTGGCATGATACATTTCACCTCTGAAAGGGGAAAAACATGACTTCAGATTCGCCTTTCCAAGGAGCTCTGGTGGCGTAGTGCCTAAGGCATTTGACTGCTAACCAGAAGGCTGGCGATTCAAACTCACCAGCCACTCCTCAGAAGGAAGTTTGGGCAATCTACAGTGATACTGCCTCGGAAACCCAAGGAGGGGTCACTATGAGTCGGTACTCAACGGCAGTGCATTTGGTTTCGGTTTTTGGTTCCAAGGATATATGAGCAAGGTGTGGGGAGTAAGTGGCTCTGTTGGAAATTTCGGATTTGCTGCCTGATTTTGGTGATGGTAACAGATCATTCCAGGCTTTTCTTATTATTTTAATGTTACCCACAGCTGCCTCTAGGAAACAAATGTGGAAAATAATACGGGTCTGCATTAATATAGGTACAGGCTTCCTAGAGCTCTGATTGGGGCAGTATCTGAAGGTAGAATTGGGAGACTTGCTGAATCCTTGTAGATGTCCAAGTTTGGCTTGTAGGGTGGACTTTGGGGTGTTGGTAAAGTGTCACACACTGAACTTGCCTCCTCCTGTTTTTCTTTTTAATTTATTTTAAATCATGCCTTGAAGTGGTAATTGTGTTTATAGCTAGAAATGCTAATCCAAGCTTTTAAACTTCCAGCCACGCTGAGAGGCTGAGTAACAATCTTTCTTGTCCCCTCTGCATACTTTTTTCATTAGTAGTAGGTGTTGCTTTTTGTTTCCAGTCAGTGCAGTTGATCTTAGATATATTGAACTATAGTCAAAGCTGGCAAAGTAAACGTTCATAGGCTCAGTATGTTCCTGCCAGTTGGTGGTTGAAATTTTCTTGACAGGGAAACGAAAGTCCTGGAAAATGTTTCTAATCGTCAGGACCTATGAGAGGTGTTATATTCCAAGCTCTTTCTACCTCCCCAAGATTGTCAAATTTTCTTATCTTTATGGCTGTCAAAGCCACAACTGATTTTATTCCAGTGCTAATATTAGTAAATTGCAAACATTACTTTGTGTGGGCTTTCTCTTTTAGGGAGGTTGGCCAATCTATATCCATAGTGATACTGCCTTGGAAACCAAGGAGGGGTCACTATGAGTTAGATCTGACTAGGCAGTGAGTTTTTTATGTGCCACTGGTAGCCTGGGTGGAGCAAATGGTTAAGCACTAGAGTGCTAGCCAAAAGGTTGGTGGTTCAAACCTACTCAGAGGCACCTCTCCTGGGGAGGAAGGCCTTCTGATCTACTTCTGAAAGATTATACCCTTGAAGACCCTATGAGTAGTTCTGCTCTGTACACATAGGGCTGCCATGAGTTGAAATCAACTAGATGGCAACTCACCATAATGACTATGTGCCAGATACTCAGAAAGGCCAAGAGAAATGTCCTGGCTCCTCCAGCAGCCTACTGAGGATTGCATTTTCATTCAGCTTGGCTATGGCTGGATGCTGTAGGGAATTCAGAGAAGAGTGAACCAGCCCGTCCCTCTCCAGCCAAGAGGGTTATCGAGTGTGAGAATCAATGGCATACAAAGTAGAAGCAAGAAAGGAAGGTCAGGCAGCAAGAAATGAAGTTCATCTCAGTGAATACCTTTACGGAAAACAATGTGTCATTGTGGTACAATGGATTGCTTTTATGCACCTTTATAGCCATGATCTTTTAACTCCCAACAGAAGATTGGGTGGAGCTATGTAAATAAGGTAGGTGCTTGTGACCCACCAAGGGGATTGGACAGATTGCTAATAATATAAATAAGGTTCATGGCATCCTTGTGAGGGTAGAACCTTGAAAATAAGGTGTATGGAATGCTAACAAGGGGATTGATCAATTTTACCATTCTGCTAGACTTAAAATGAGCTATTCCAGAGGCCAAAAGAGGGGATCTACTACTACTAAGAGGAAGAGACAAGAGTGGAGTACATCCTTTAGACCTGGGTTCTCTGTGCTGGGAACCTCCTAGACCCAGGAGACACAGAGAGAGAGGAAGAGAGAGAGAGAGAGAGACAGCTATAACACTGGAGATGGTATAAGGTAGTGAGAAGTGGTAGCAGCAGAACCAGATGACCAGCAGGAGATGGCAAGCATGGGCTTCTGGTACCAGGGAGTGAGAGAGCTGAGTACCTTCAGGCGGAAGGCTTGCTGGTACACTGGGATGGGTACCTCTGGGCATTTGTTGGAGGAGATAGATTTGTAAACCCATGGAGTTGGAGAACTGGGTGCCTTCAGTGGAGGCTTTCTGGTAGAGTGGGTTACCCCCCAGGCACTTGATGGTGGTGCTAAAGAGCTTTGTAACACTTGCCCAAGCAGGGCAGGTGCCAAGGGCCAGAGGGAGGCCTGCCTGCAGGCAGGGCCAAGAATCTGTCCTAACTGAAGAATCATATCCTGAGTCAGTGCCTGACACTGAATTATAACTTGTTATGTCCCTAATAAACCCCGTAATCATGAGTGTTGTCTGTGAGTTCTGTGTCGTCAATGAATTATCCAACCCAGCAGAGAAATAGAGGGTGCTGTGGGAAGGATGGTTAGTGTCAGAAGTGGTAAAAAAGAAAGGAAGTATGTCTGACCTCTGCCTTATAGGAATAATCTTTGGGCTGTTAATGCTGATAGTAATTCTTTCCTTCCCCTTGTGAAGTTTGAAGAGGTCAGATGCCTCCACCACGCCATTCATTTTTACAGTCATATTCACTAACAATTTAATGAGCTTGTAGTTTATTTTGTAAGCCATAGATGGGAGAGCTATTGCTCAACTTAACCAGGCTGATGTAGCACGGGGAGGCTTTTTGTTTGTTTTTAATTTTCTTTTTTATTTGGTGATGATTGAAAAGAAATGCCATTGATGTTTTAATTTTGTAATTTGCATCTGTCAGTAGATTGAAATGATCTAGATGGTATTTCTCTCTTCTTGTTGTACTCTGGGGCCCACACACATTCCTTTCATGGAATACTGTTGGATGGACTGGATTTCCTAAGTGTTAATCCAGAATGGTGTGAAAACAAAGACTTCTTACATTAAAATTAATTGGAAATATTACAGGCAATTTCAAATTCCTGTCTTTTTTTTTTTAAGGAAGCAGTGTTGATTGACGTGATAATCTTCCACTGATCTGTTCCATAGCCAACCAACCTTGGCAGGCGCCAGGTGTGTGTCCAGAGTGATCTAGTTAATGCCCATGAGGGCATCTTAGGACACTGAGGATCAAGTGAGGCCACTTGGTACTTAGGAACAGAGTTGGAATATTCAGCCAGGCATAGGTCATAATTCAAAAAAGTTTTCCATAGAAGGAAAGAGGAAAGTGAAAGAATGAAAACAATGTGGATTATGGGTGAGCCAAGAAGATTCTTAGAAATCTAGTACCTGCATTAAACATTTCTTTATGTTGCTGTCATAAGTGAACAGTTAGGGTGTTTTAGTGCTAGCAGCTTTTGGAGACTGAATTAGAAGGGCTAAAATAGACACACTGAGAGAAAAATAATTATAGTTAGTGTTTAATATAGAAGGAGCTCTGATGGCCCAGTAGTTAAAGCATTGGAATGCTGACTAAAAGGTCGGTCGTTCAAACCCACCAGTTGCTCTGCAGGAGAAAGCTGAGGCAGTCTACTTCTGTAAAGATTATAGCCATGGGAACCATATGGGGGCAGTTCTGCTCTGTCCTATAGGGATGCTATGAGTCAGAATTGACTGGCTGGCAGTGGGTTTCGTGGTTTTTTTTTTTTTTTTTTTCCGGTTTAATATAGAGAGATCTCGACTCATAAAAATATTTGCATGTAAGTGGTGCTTTTTTTTTTTCTTTTCAATTATCCTAATATACCAACTTAAATGATAACTTTTATTCTATTGAGATGGGTGGCTTTTTTTTGTTGTTGTTGTTCTTCACTAGACAGGCTTTAATTTATCTAAACAAAGGCATTTGCTGAGAGTCAAAACATTGCGTCTCTGCTTCATTTAGTAGCTCCAGATTACAGAGAAACTAAAATTTGAGGGAAAAATCGGCTAGATGATTTTAATGACTTTGTTAACCAAGGGTAAATTTTAAGTATATGCTCTATAAAGTAGAAGTTTGGACTTCTTTGGGTCCAAATTTCTGCCTGGTAACAGGCTTTCTCTTTTGGAAAGTATATTAACTATTTCATATCTTTTTGAACCTTGAATGTGTGTAGCTTATTGTCTAGGAATAACTTAAGTACCCAGAGAAATACCTTAGGTACCCAGAGGGCCCAGTGACTTACAAAAAAATTCTTTATTCTTTTCAAAAAAGAAAAACTTACTTCGATCAAAAAAACAAAACAAAAACCAGCTAGCTGCTTTGTATTGGCCTGGTGCTTAAGCTGTGAATTTGGACCTAAGGCGTTTTAATACAACTGCTGTTGGTATCTTGCTCGAGGATAAATTATTGTTGCCTGTTGGTTATCCCACATCTGGTTCTTTTCTATTATTCTGCAAACATGTAGAGAGGAGCCCCTGCCCTCTGCCCAGCCTGGGCTTGGTGCCTGTTGTCCTAATTTGTATTTAGAATAAGCACCCAGATGTGGAGGACTCTGGATGAACAGTAGGGGCATGTCATCCCTGCTGACATGGAAAGAGACAGGAATTTGCCCTAACACTTTATACATAATGGTTGCTTTTTTTCCCCTTCCAAATGAAATATGTTGTGCTTGATTTCCTTGATAGTATGTTGAATAATCCATAATTTGAGAAAGCTTGAAGAAAAAGAGTTTGAAGTTAATATTTCTTATTCACCAACATTGTCCCATTTCCAAATCATTTTGTGTTGCTGTGATAACAGCTAATGTTTATTAAATGCTTACAATGGGATAGGCACTGTTGGAAGGACTTTGCATACATCCTCTTACTTCATCTTCACCACAATCCTTTGTGATCAGTACTACTGTTATCCCTAGCTACCATCCACCCACCCCACTGCTGTCTTGCAAATTTAGACCCAGAAGTTAAGTAACTAGCCTGAGGTCACACAACTATCAAGTGAGGCTAGGATTTGAATCCAGGTCTGGCCTCAGAGTTGAAGCACTGGGATACATTGCTTCTTGATAGGTGGGATGCCAAAGTAATTTAGGAATGTTTTGTCTTTATCTCCTGTAGCATTTTCTTCTTCATGGTTACTAGGCAGTTCTATTCTTTTAATTAGTCAGGGCTGCCCCATTATCACAGCAAATTCCCCAGATGCCAGGCCTAAGGGAGTGTTTCCAGGGCAGCAAAGTCCCTGTCTTGGAAAAGAAACAGCGATGGAGAAGGTGCCTTCACTGTGTTGTGGGGGTTAGTTTGTGCTTCCCTTCTGGCTCTGTCGCGCTCCAGCATTGGGCCTCGGCCTGTGTTTTCAGTCCACAGGTGCCTACTCCACCCCTGTACCCTGTCCAGTGCACCCTAGAACATTGCCGTTTCTGCTTGCCGCATAGCTATGTGGACACCCCCACCTCTACCCCTTAATCCAAATCTAGACTGAGTCTCTCCCTTTGTACTGAGGTTATATTCTCTACTTAAAAAAGAGTCTGACTAGCACAATAATAATGGATTTTTCCAACAAATACATTTATCACCTGCTGTGTGTCAGGCAGCATGCCATACATAACAAATAGGAGGAGACTGTGCTTGGGAAGTTGTAGGAGGGTCCCTGACTCAGTCGGGGAGTGCGAGCCATAGTCAAGGAGGGCTCTCTGGAAGGGAGGTAGCTTTTAAAGCTAAGATTTGAAGGATAAATGGGGGTTAATCCAGTGGAAGGTGGGAGGAGGCTGGGGAAGAGATCAGGACCCAGCTAGGCAGATCTGGTAGGCTCTGCTTCTGGGTCTCATTCATGGGCTAACTAGGGTGAGTGGTGGAGGGTGAAAGCAGAGGACTGCAGAAGCAGTTCTACGTTTAGAAGGCTGTATGGCCCCTTGTTGTTATTATGTACCATTGAGTCAGACTGGACTCATAATGACCCCTCCTTGGGTTTCCGAGGTGGTATCACTGCCAAAGTAGATTGCCTAACCTTCCTTCCGAGGAGTGGCTGGTGGGTTTGAACCGCCAGCCTTCTGGTTAGCAGTCAAGTGACTTAGGCACTAAGCTAGACATATATTTGTGTATCTCCTTTAATTTATTTGAAGATTGGGATTTTGTCACCTATCATCTATAAGATCGTCTTATTCCATGATGATAGTAGCCACATATTGTAGTATTACTGTGTGCCAAGCATAGTTATAAACATTTTATGTATGGTGATAGATTTAATCTTTGTAACAACCCTTTGTTATCTCCATGTCACAGATGAAGAAATGAGGTATCCAAAACTAAGCAACCCCTGGAAGATTGCAGTAAGAGATAGAGTAGGGCATTGAAAGCAGGCAGTTGGTCTGAGTTATCTTGCACAGTGACTAGCACGTAAAGGCCCTGCTGTGTGAAAGGCCTTTTGTATTTACCCGCCACTTTAACAGTATGTTGTTGTTGTTAGGTGCCGTCAAGTTGATTTTGACTTGTAGCGACCACATGTGACAGAGTAGGACTGCTTCAGGGCTTTCTAGGCTGTAATCTTTATAGGAACAGCCAGCCAGGTCTTTTCCTGCAGACCCACTAGGTAGGTTTGAACTCCCAACCTTTCTGCTAGCAGCCAAATGCTTAACCTTTGTGCTGCCAGGGCTCCTCTGAATGGTATGGTTATTCAGTATAGTCTGTGGGATTTGTTTTGAGAGGTAACCAGGTTTACTTTTTGGAAACCTTGAATGAAGTATAATACATGTATATTAAAGTGTACAAATTTAAGGTCAGTGAATTTACAAATGAATTTACCTGTACAAACTGGTTTAATCACTGGTGCTAAAGATACATGCTATTTAAGAAAAAAAAAAAAACGAAAAAGATGTATGCCAGTATCAGCAACCCCAAAGCTTTGTCATGTTCTTTTCTAGTCAGTACACCTTGAAAAGGGACCCTGTTGTGACTTCCATCAATATAGATTAGTTTGGCCTCTTTTTGAACTTTATATAAATGGAATTATACAGAATGTGACTTTGTGTATATGGATTCTTGGATTCATTATCCTAGTTTGAACCAAAAAAACCCCTCAAACCCACTGCCATTGAGTTGGTTTTGACTCATAGTGACCCCCGTTGGATTTCCAAGGCGGTAAATCTTTACAGAAGTAGATTGCTCCATCTTCCTTCCGTGGAGTGGCTGGTGGGTTTGAACTGCCAACTTTTTGGTTAGCAGTCAGATGTCTTAGGCACTGAACTGCTAGAATGCCTTCCTAGTTTGTACAGTGACAAATATTTAACATTATCCATGTTGTTGCATGTAATGGTAGTTCTTTTAGTACCACCTATGTTATTCTACTGTATGAGAATCTGTGGAATTGTTTTTAATTTTAATGTCTGCCCCCTGCATGCCTCTTCTCTCTTCCCTCAGTATTAATTGCTGGACATATGGGCAATGAGAAAGGCGTCTAGTGCAGCGAAGGCCTTATAGAACGTGAGTTCAGTGAATTGAGGATCTAGCTATCTTAGTCAACTAAATTCCATAGGTTTCATTGAATTCAGAGCCTTTTAGCCTCAGTTGATTTACCTGCTAAAACAACAATATTTAAAGTTAATGTCATTCTTGCTTCCATCCCACTACTACTATGAGAAGGATCATATTAGGTGATTTCACTTGAAGGAAGAAGCCCTGGTGGCTCACTGATTATGCATTTGGCTGCTAACCAAAAGATTGGCAGTTTGAACCCACCTAGTGGTAGGAGCTCTGGTAGCATAGTGCCTCAGCCACTCCTCGGAAGGATGGTGGGGTAATCTACTTCCGTAGTGATACTGCCTCAGAAACCCAAGGAGGGGTCACTATGAGTCGGGTTCTACTTGACAGCACATAACAACAACAACAACAGTGGCTTGGTGGGATAAAAGACCTAATGATCTGGTTCTATAAATATTTTATAGTCTGGGAAACCCTACGGGGCAATTCTACTGTCACATGGGGTCACTGAATTGGAATAAACTGAAAGTCTAACAACAATAGCAATGCATTTTGAAAAGTAATTTATGAATTACTGTATGGAATGATACTAAAGATCATTAGTACCCCTGTCCCCTCCACACACACACTTTCTGCTGTTTTCTAAAATACATTCCAAAATCAAAGCTGCTCTAGTTAATCCTAAAAGAAACAATAACAAAATAACCCTTCGAATGCTGAGGGGTGGGAGCATTTGAGGCTCTTCAGACATGGCAGACTGGAGTACCTCTGCAGCCTGGCTTCCTTGGACTGCCCTTTTCCATGCATTTGAAAGAGAAGCCTGGGAACTTGGTTGATTTCTGAGGTTTGGGTGAGCTGTGTTGAAACCAGCTTTTGTGGCTGTGTGAATGTAACAGGACAGCAGGAGGCAAATATGTTTTTTAAAAGATGTTTGTTTCTGTTGTTTTCCAAGTCTTTCCATTATTTCTTGGGTCAAGTGCCACTGTGTACCCTGTGGACAGAAGATGGTCAAAGCCCACTTTCTCTATCTTGTGACTTTTGACCTTGTTCTGTGGTAGGGATTCCAGAGGTTGGACTTTGATAGCCAATTCATGAGAGCCACTTCTGCTTAGCAGCTGGTTTAAAAACACGCAGAGCAAAACATGATTGTCTTTGAGTTTAACTTACTTTGCAGGCTTGCAGTACCTGTTATGAGTCAGGAGCAGGTCTGTGGCAGGACAGTAGTTTTCTGTCTGCAGGGACTTCTCAAGTGACCTGTTTTTTTTTTCCCCCCTGTGGCCTCTAGCTGTCTAACAATAGAAATGGCAGCCTAGGAGCTTTTTGAATGTTAAGGAGCATTTTCTTCACCAAGGCATTATTTTATTGGCTTATTGTGAAGGCCTTTGGGATGATGAGATAGGGCAAGGAGGATACTTTGTCTAAATTCAGGGATCTCTCTTACATTGTAAAGAAATAAATTAAAGGAAGCCATTTTGAACCCAGGAATGCTCTTGATGCTTGTGCTGGAGTTTATCCACCAGAAAGGTGGGGCCCTCACCAAGATTAATGGAGTCTTTTGGCTTCTCTCTGCCTCTTTCCATTGCCACTTGTCTGGATACCTTCCCATTGAACTCTTTCAGGTAAGGGGAGATTAGTGCTAATGACAGTAATCTCTTATTTGGTAGTCTCTTGGCCCCATGGGAGAAAGATGTGGCAGTCTGTGTCTATAAAGATTTATAGCCTTGGAAACTATATGGGGAAGTTCTGCACTGTCCTATTGGGTCATTATGAGTCAGAATTGACTCAATGGCAGTGGGTTTGGTTTATTCCTTACTTGGCCCAGAACCTTGCAGCTCTGGGTCATTGGTACCTAACAGGTGATTTGAAAAGGAAGTTCACTTAGCTCACAAATGAAAACAACTTTACCGCTTCCCATAAGTACAATGTACTCTTGCTCCAGTTCTCAAAGGCCTGTGGGTTTCACTGCTTACCTTTTCGATTTTTAATTTTACATTTTGTAGATGAGCATTCTCCATTAGGCCATCTGTGTGAATTTCTCTCCTTTCCAGTGTTACCCCTTAACTCTTTTCTGGTTCTCCACCCCCTGAGTTTATGGGAGAACTTAATGTAATGGAGAGATAGAGACCTGGAATCTGGGTAGGGTTGCCAGATTTAGCAAATAAAAATACAGGGTGTTTGGTTAAATTTAAATTTCAGATAAAAAAAAAAAATCCAACTCATAGCGACCCCTCCTTGGGTTTCCGTGACAATATCACTACAGAGGTAGATTGCCCAACCTTCCTTCTGAGGAGTGGCTGGTGGGTTTGAACCACCAGCCTTCTGGTTAGCAGTCAAGTAAGTGCCTTAGGCACTGTGCCACCAGAGCTCCTAAATTTCAGATAAACAATGAATAATATTTTAGTATAGGTCCCAAATAGTGCATGAAAGAAATTTATATTAAAAAGTTATTTGTGGCTTATTTTAAATACAAATTTAACTGGGTGTCCTATATTTTACCTAAACCAAAAAAACCCAAACTTGTTGCCCTCAAGTTGATTGCGACTCATAGCGACCCCTCCTTGGGTCTCCGAGGTGGTATCTCTGTGGAAGTAGATTGCCCAATCTTCCTTCCAAGGACTGGCTGGCGGGTTTGAACCGCCAGCCTTCTGGTTAGCAGTCAGATGCCTTAGGCACTACGCCACCAGAGCTCCACCAGGGGCAGTGGTGGTCCAGTGTAGAATTCTCACCTTCCACGCAGGAGAGCCAGGTTGATTCCCGGTCAGTGCACCTCAGGCTCAGCCACCAGTTGTCTGTCAGTGGAGGCTGTTGTGCTGTTCTGGTGCTAAACAGATTTCAGTGTAGCTTCCAGACTAAGATGGACTAAGGGGAAAGTTGTGGCAATCTACTTCTGAAAATCAGCCAATGGAAAAACCGAATGGGTCTCAACTGCTTCATCCGCAGCTGATCATGGGAGTGGTACCGGACTGGGCAGTGTTTTGTTCTGTTGTACGTGGGGTCATGCCACATGCTGACTTAATGGCAACTCAAAACAACTTAAAACCAAGAGGACTTGCATTACAAATCTGTCTTGCTCCCTTCTTGCTAGGTGATCCTGGACAGTCGACCAAGCCCCTAAGTCACGTTGTTGTCCTTTCTAAAAAGGGATCATGATATCTCCTTGGCTCTCAGGTTTTTGGGATAAAGAGGTGTGACTTTATGAAAGTCCTCAGGGCACATTAGGCATGCTTGGTCCTTTTCCTTCTTTATCCAATGATGATGGATTTGCTTCTTGCCTGGTTTTCTTCCTTTTCACCCTTTGCTCTTCTTTGGATCTGAGATAAGGTTGCTGTCATGGAAGAAGTCACCCCAGTGTCCTCTCCTTAGTGAGGGCTCTTAGAGTTGTCTTGCTCAGCTGCTTTGACCGTTTCTGACCTTTCATCACCAACTTCCTTGCTTCCTCCGTCTCTGGAAGCCATCTGTGATTGCATTTCTCAGGTGGCCTCCTTTATTTGGTCACAGGTTACTAGTACCCTTGTTTCATTTCTTTTCTTCTTGAGCCTGAGATGGCACAGAGAGAACTGGTCTGTTGACCTTTCCCTTGTCTGTGGGAGGAGGCACCGGTCACGTATCCTTTTGGGGGCTTATTTTTCTCCTCAGTTCACTGAGAAGGCTGGTTTAGAATGCAGTGCTGGCAGTCTGGTAGCCTGCATTTGTCCCATAGGTGAGTTGTTTGAGCAGTTTCTTTCTTTCTTATTTATTTTATTTATTTTTTTACAAGTTCATTGACAGAGTATGCTTTGGGAAGGGCCTGTGCTCTCTAGTTTGTCATAGGCATTCAGGGCCATTGCCAGTTACACTGAGGGTGAATGAATGGTGCCAGGGCTCTGCCCTGAATAGGATGCTGGTGCCCTGAGAGAAGAAATGGCTGCCCAAGATTGAGACTTAAAGGCTGCCTCCTAGCCCTGGACATCTGGCACTAGGTCAGATGTTAGAAGATGTTGCCCTGCTGTGAAACTTGTTTTTATGATGATAGTGGATTTTATGTAAACTCTTTTTAATATGGAAATTTTCAAGCATATGGAGAAGTAGAATGTAATTTATGATATATTATTATGAATCTCATCTACCTACCACCTAGCTTCACTACTTCTCAACAGCAGGGCCAATCTTGTTTTTATCATGTCCCCTCACTGTTTTGTTTTGTTAGGCTATAAAGTATTTTCAACCAAGCCCCTCAAATAGTTTGCATCTCTCATAAGAACTTTATAATCACTGTATTAATTTCTAGAGCTGCTGTAACGAAGTACCACAAACTAGGTGACTTAAAGAAACAAAAATGTATTCTTTCACAGTTCTAGAGGCTGGAAGTTGGAATTCAGAGTGTTGGCAAGGCCGTGGTCTCTCCACAGGCTCTATGAAAGAATCCTTCCTTGATTCTCCCAGTTTCTGGTAGACCCAGGCATTCATTAGTTGTGGCACTACAACTCCCAACTCAGCTTCCCTCTTCATGTCACTGTTTGTCCTTTATGTGTGGGTCTCTCTATCTCTTCCTCTTCCCTTAAGGACACCAGCCATAAAGAGATTACGAGCCACTCTTAGGATGTCATCTTAACCTAACTCATCATATCTGCCAGGACCCTATTTCCAAATAAGGTTATATTCATAGGTGTGGGGTTTAGGATTGAAAATATCTTTTAGAGGGGTCTCAATCTAACCCGTAACAACCGCTATACCATTATCACACGTAACGGTATTGGTAATATTTCCCTTGGTAAATTTGTGTTTGAAAAGAGAACAATAAAGGCTTTTCTGTGATCAAATGCATTATACTTGCTTCCCTTCTGCTCTAAGTGTCCTGAGGCTGCTGGCTCCAGATCTAGCCCTCTAGTGCTGCTGACAGTAGGCTTCAAGACCTTCTACCTGCTGTCTTGTTTCCTGGCCCTAATCTGCCAAGCATGCCAGTCATGCTGGGTCTGCCCTCAGTAAGTATGCTGACTGGCTTCCCAGTCCCCATGGCACATACTTGTTATATGCTGTCGAGTTATCTCTAACTCATAGCGACCCCTCCTTGGATTTCTGAGGTGGTATCTCTGTGGAAGTAGATTTCCCAATCTTCCTTCTGAGGAGTGGCTGGTAGGTTTGAACTGCCAACCTTCTGGTTAGCAGTCAAGTGCCTTAGGCATTATGCCACCAGAGCTCCCATGGCACATACTTGTTGTTGTTGTTGTTATGTGCCGTCGAGTCGGCCCCGACTCATAGCGACGCCTCCTTGGGTTTCCGAGGCAGTATCACTACGGAAGTAGGATTGCCCAACCTTCCTTCTGAGGAGTGGCTGGTAGGTTTGAACCGCCAGGCTTCTGGTTAGCAGTCAAGTGCCTTAGCCAGTATGCTACTGTAGCTGTATGAATTTCAGCTACTTAGCTGTATGAATTTCAGGCCATGAGCTCTTGCCTGGGGAGCAAGAAGCCTGGTTTTTGTGAGGCAGCCTATGTGTTCTTCCCTGGAAGCCTTTACCTGGGAAATGTCTGCAGAGAATCCTGGGAGAATCATGCCCTGGGAAGATGGGCTGTCATCTATGACTTCCAGAAAGTTTGATGTGGGGTTGTGTGTGAAGCCACTTAGGGCTGGAGAGCTCCAGACAGGAAGCTGTGGGCAGCTTGTTAGACAGGTGTTTGCTGGACAGGTAGAAAGATGATCAGTCTTTGCCCAGAATCTCCAGCTCCAAAATCTACAGTTTGTGAGGCATCATAGGGTGTTTTCAACTAAATTATTTCACTGAGTCTCCCAGCAAGCCTGTGGGATAGACAGTGGGAGGCTGACCTTAGAAACAAACAATGTAGGGCACAGGTAAACTGTTATTTAATTACTGGCCAGGGAACATGCTAGTCAGTGGGGCAGGTGGTATTTTAAGGTAGATAATCCAGAGCTTTTTCCATTGTGTGAGTTACTTGGCAGAGAAGGGAGAAAGATCCCAGTAGTTAACAATTAGGAGTCCCTGGGTGGTGCAACTGTTTAAACGCTTTACTATCAATCTCAGATTGGCAGTTTGACCCTAACCAGAGATGCCTCAGAAGACAGGCCTGGAGACCTGCTTCCGGAAGGCCCCACCCTTGGAAGCCCTGTGGGCACAGTTGTGCTCGGCCCACATGGGGTCACCACGTACGTACCATGGACTGCTAGAAGAGCGGACAGGTCTATCTGGGAGGAGGCACAGCTAGAGGGTTCTTTAGAAGCAAACACCATGCTGGATAAAGTGTAGGGGCAATGAGAAAGGGGAAGATCCTCAACAAGATGATTGACACAGTGGTGCGGTGATGGCTGCAGGCATGGCAAAGATTGTGAGGATGGCCCAGGAACAGGCAGTGTTTCGTCGTCTTGTGGTGGGTTTGCTGTGAGTCGGGACTGACTCCACATCCTCTAACAACAACAACATTATATCATTTGCATGCCACTTACTGTTTAAATAGGCCTCTGACTTGGGAGCTTGGGGTTTATGTTATTTTTGGGGTCTTCGTTTTTCGTAGAAACAATTTGACTTGTAGCCAATGATTTTTAACCTTTATGTCTAGGCCTGTTGTTCCCAGACTTTACTGTAGATCAGAATCACCTGGAAAATTTAAAAAATTACAGTGTTTAGCGCATACCCTCAGTGTCTGGGGACGGGAGCCAACCATCAGTATTTTGTTGGGATTCCCAGGTAATTCCAAAAACTCTGCAACAAATCTTGTAGCCATGTATACGTGAAGGAGCTCTGGTGGTGTAGTGGGTAAGGCATTTGGCTGTTAACCAGAAGGTCAGTGGTTCAAACCCACCAGCTGCTCTGCAGGAGGAGGAAGATAAGGCAATCTACATCTGTAAAGACTGACAATTTTGGAGACCCAACTGAGATCGCTATGAGTTGGAATTAACTCGATGGCAGTGGAGTTGGCTTTTTTTTTTTTTTTTTTTTTTGGTGTACACACTAAGGAGGCTCGACATAGTAATAATACTGCATCTTTTTAAATGTTTTTTATTTTTTAGTTGAATTTTTTGAATAGGAAAAACATTACATGATATTTCCTCTTCCTTTTTATGTAATGTATTGTTGTTGTTGTTGTGTGCCATTGAGTCAGACCTGACTCATAGCGATCGCTCCTTGGGTTTCCAAGGCGGTATCACTATGGAAGTAGATTGCTCAACCTTCCTTCTGAGGAGTGGCCAGTGGGTTTGAACCGCCAGCCTTCTGGTTAGCATTCAAGTCCCTTATAGGTGCTATATATTACACTTTGTTCTGTGCCATTTTCACCCATGGAATTATATTTTTGAGATTTTTCCATAGCAATACATTGATCACTTCATTCTTTTATCCATTTTCAGAGTAATCCATTCTCTTTTTAATGGGCATCTAATTTGTTTTCCAGACTTCGATCTCAAACAATGTTGCAGTGACCTTGAACATGAGCCATTTTGTATGTCAGCAGGTATATCTCAGGGAATAATTTCATTAGTTAATACTCTGCTGGCAGTGCCTTAGGTATTTGACTGCTAACCAGAAGGCTAGTGGTTCAAACCCACCAGCCATTCCTCGGAAGGAAGATTGGGCAACCTACTTCCGTAGAGTTACCACCTTGGAAACCCAAGGAGAGGTTGCTATGAGTCGTATCGACTTGATGGCAGTGAGTTTGTTTTTGTTCATTTTTTTAAATACTTCTTGTTAGTTGCCTTTGAATCATGGTGACCCTACGTACCCATGCAAAACAGAAAGAAACGTTGTCCAGTCCTGAGCCAAATTATCAGACGGTGTTCTGTTGTGATCTATAGGGCTTCCATTGGCTAATATTTGGAAAGAGATCACCAGGCTTTTCTTTCTGTTCACTCTTAGTCTGAAAGCTCTGTTGGAACCTGTCCACCATGACATTTGAAATACTGATGAGATACATATACACACACATACCCCTCACTGCCATTGAGTCGATACTGACTCATAGCGACCCCCATTGGGTTTCCAAGGCTGTAAATCTTTGCAGAAGTAGACTGCCTCATCTTCTTCCTGCAGAGCAGGTGGTGGGTTCGAACTGCCGGCCTTCTGGTAAGCATCAAATGCCTTAACAGTGCACTACACTACCAGAGCTCCTTTGGTATAACTACCAGCATTACGGCAGCACATGCCACCACAGTACAACAGATTGACCGATGGGTGATGGTAGCTAATACTTAAACATACCACATAATGTGTACCAGTCACTTTATTAAACCTTTTCTTTATATTCATTGACTTAATCCTCATATCAGTCCTGTGAAGTAGGCAATGTTATTATCATCATTTTTTATCTGAGGCAGCTGAGGCCAAGGAGAGTTGGGTGACTTGGCCAAAGTCATACGCTAGAGAGTGGCAGAGCTAGATGCACACCTAGGCAAGCTGACTCCAGAGGAATTTCTTCACTTTAAGACCCTGCTTTTCGGGGTAAATTCCCAGAAGTGACCTCACTGGGTCAGATGCCTTCTATATGTTTAATTTGGATACCCCCAAAACCCACTGCCATTGAGTTGATTCTGGCTTGTAGGACATAGGACAGAATAGAACTACCCCACAAAGTTTCTGAGGCTGTAAATCATGATGGAAACAGACTGCCTCACCTTTTTCTTGTGGCATGGCTGGTGGTTTTGAAACACTGACCTTTTGGTTAGCAGCGGGTGCTTTAACCACTGTGCCATCAAAGCTCCAGTAGTTTAGATAAATGTTGCCCAGTTGCCTGTGGTGGGGGTTGTACTAACTTACACTTATAGTAGCAGAATATGAGAGAGAGGTGTGGCCCCATACTTCACTGAGAAGAGTTTCTTCAAACTTTGATTTTACCAGTGTATTAGGTGAAAAATGGCATCTTGGTGCAGTTTTTGCATTTCTCTCAAGGGAGTGGTTAAATAGCTCTTCATGTGTTTGTAAGAGCCATTTGTATTTCCTTTTCTGTAACTGCCTAGTTCGTATCCTTTCTCATGTTCTGTTGGTATGTTGACCTTTCTCATCCATTTTTTTCTCAGCGTCTTTATATATCACAGAGTCTTGCCTCCCTACCATTGTCACCTCCCCTACCCCCACAACCTGGAGTTGCAAAAAAAATTTCCCACTTGTCATTTATCTTTTGGCATTTGGTATTTGGCCACAATGAAGTTGTGAAGTCTTTTTTCATACTTTCTTATTGTCACTTTTAACTTATAGGAAATATTACTAAGATGTTATGGTACAACTTTACTGTGCATTCACTTTTTGGAAAAAAAAAAAGAAGTAGGACAGACTACTCTTGTACTTTTGTTTAAATGATTTACAATGCATTTAAGAGATTTTGAAGAAATTATCAAAGTAATGATACTAGATATTTTAAAAAGTTGCAATAACCTGCAGGTAGTCCCTGACTTGTGATGGGGGTCTTTTATGAAAACTCTGTTGTAAGTTGATTCTGACATAAGTCGACTATCTCGTTTAAAAAAAAAAAAAAAAAAAAAACTTGCTGCCCTTTTATTTTCAGTGTCTTTATAAATCATAACATTGGATATCTGCAAATGAACATCTGAGAATGATAACATCAGCAAATTACGTATGGCAGCATGGTATGTAGTACATATTATTAACAATAAAATGTCCAAAAGAAAAGAAAAGACGGTTGTACATGCAGTTTGTTGCAATTCACATGCATTGTAAGTTGAGGACTGTGTGTACTTACACACACTGCTGAACATTAGAGTCACATCTACCAGTGTCTTTTCCCCCTCTTCATCTTTCTGTACAGTAACACTTTATATTTCATCTAAGATCTTCAATTAGGAGAAATCTCCTGTGGCTAGTTGACCGATTACTGCATTGTTTGCATTTTGGATACTGTTGTTGTATTCCCCCAGAAGCTTCTTAAATGGGCTCAAGTTTACCTGGCATTATTTCTGTTGTTCAGTTTCAGCTCAGTGTATCTAGTGGTTTTATTTTACTCTGCAGTATTTTCCATTTCCCCTATTTAAAGATAGGTTGAAAGCTCTGGACCTTGAATTTAATCTTCTTCCCTATCTGCCAGTTAGCCATTCTTCTTTGCTCTTCCCACAGATATTACTGAGAAATATTCTGTGTGTTGGATACTATGCTAGAGTCTAGGGGACAACTCCTGCCTCTGGGACCTTATAGTCTAGCAAAGGAAATAACCATTAGATAATTTATTTCACAGTTACAGAATATAAATTGTGATACATTATTTTTAAAAGCTATATGTACGGTTCTCAGAACATATAACAGGAGAAATGGAACTAATTTGGAGCAGCCAGGGAGTTTTCCTGCAGTGACATGCAGGTTGCCATCATCTGAGTGATAAATAAAATGTAACCATGCAGAGGATTGGTAAAAGAATGATCTGGGCCAAGGGCAACCTTCTGAGCAAAGGTGCGGAAGGTGGCAGAAGCATGGCAAATTGAGGAACTGAAAGATGAGTGTGAGCAGAGTCCAACAGTGATGTGCCTGGGGAAGGATCTGGAAGTAGGTGTAGCCCAGTCTGACAGGGCTTCTAGTCCTGTCCGTCTAATGCTACTGAGTTTTACTCTGAATAAACCCTGAACCCCTAGGAAAATATACAAGATGTCCTTTTGGAGGAAAAAGACCTACTCTTCAACTTTGCCTCTTGCTGTCATCTAATTTATGAGCTGAGAAGGCCTTATCACTCAATGCTAGTCCAGTACTCATTTTACAAATGGTAGACCAGGGAATGACTTGCTCAAATTCATACCAGTAGCCAATAACAGAGCTAGAACTTGAGCTCTGATTTGTAGACTTTGTTCTTTCTACTCTGTGTTTTCTCTTCCCTCAGAAAACTTGGTTATTAACTGAAAATTGAAATGTGTTCTTATGCATGATTTTTTTGCTTATTTGTTGATACAATCTTATGAAGGCATAATATTAAATCATTTATGACATTATACTGAGTAACATTTATTAAAATACCACATAAAGCGGGAGATAGTTTTACAGAATGTAAAATCTGCTGAGGCCACATCTGTGCTTCTAATCTTGCAGCTTCTTTGCAAGTTTTGGTACCTAGAGTATCTAACTCAAGAAGCAATCCTGGCATATGTGCTTTTTAAATTAGGAGTAGGTTTTTTTTTTTTTTTTAAATTCCAATGATTATGCCAATCTAGGACTTTATTCAGCTGAATAATTTGGGCCTGCACAAATGGCACCTTAATCCTTTCCTTTTTAGTTTTTCATTAGGAGGTGTTTCTGCCAATAAGTCTTCATGTTTTAGAATTCAGATATGACAAAAAGGTTTACTGCTTCCTAAGCAGATCTCCCAACTTGATTGGAGGATTGAAGAAGGAATGTAAATGGAAGGGCACAGCAAGGCAGATACATGGCAAATGTAGTCATGGTTGATACCTCTCTTCCCTCCCTGGTTCACACTATATTCTATACCTTTTCTAGGTTGAAAGTTGAGTAGCCTGTTCCATGAGTTTTTTTTTTTTTTTTGGTACTCTGGTAGCATAGTGCCTAAGGCATTTGACTGCTAACCAGAAGGCTGGCAGTTCAAATCCACCAGCTACTCCTCAGAAGGAAGATTGAGTGATCTACTTCCGTAGTGACACTGCCTTGGAAACTCAAGGAGGGGTCTCTGTGAGTCAGATCCTATGCGATGGCAGTGACCTTGGTATTTTAGTAAGAGATAAAGACAATGGTATGTCTCTTATTTGAGCTATGAGTTCAAATACAGTGAAACTTGGTAAAAGCCAGAACTCAGTGGGACTGCCTTGTTTTTCCAGGCCTTGAAAATTTTCCACTTTTGACAGGGTGCGGTCTTACCACTTTTCTATCGCCCTCTATTAGTGAATTTACCTTGTCTTCTCAAGCTGTCCTTTGAAGTTTTCTGTGCATCTTTTATGTCATCATTTCTTCCATTCACTTTGTTGTTGTTATGTGCTGTTGAGTCGCACCCGACTCATAGTGACCCTTCCTTGGGTTTCCAAGGCAGTATCACTACAGAAGTAGATTGCCCCATCTTCCTTCCGAGGAGTGGCTGGTGGGTTTGAAACACCAGCCTTCTGGTTAGCAGTCAAGTGCCTTAGACACTACGCTACCAGAGCTCCTTCCATTCACTTTAGCTACTCTTAAGTGCAAGAGCAAGTTTCAGCATTTCTTCGGACATCCAGTATGGTCTTTTCTTTCTTTCCAGTCTTTTTAATGACCTTTTACTTTATTCATATAAGATTTCTTTAATAATTATCTCACAATTCTTCTGGTCTTCAGTCATTTGTATTTAGTGTGTCAAATCTGTTCTTGAGATGGTCTCTGAATTCAGGTGACATACTCAAAGTATACTTTGGCTCTTGCGGGCATGTCTTAATTTTTTTCAGCTTGAGCTTGCATATGAGCAATTGATGGTCTGTTCGACAGATGGCCCCTGGCCTTGTTCTGACTACTGATATTTAGCTTTTCCATCATCTCTTTCAACAAATGGAGTCAGTTTGACTCCTGTGTGTTTTGTCTGGTGAGGTCCACTTGTATAGTCACTGTTTACGTTGTTGAAAAAAATATTTGCAATGAATACGTCTTTGGCCTTACAGCATTCTATCACACTATCTTCAGTGTTATTTCTGTCACAAAGACGATATTTTCCAACTGCCAATCTGTCTTTGTTTCCAACTTTAGCATTCTAATAACCAGCACCTTCATTGTATATTTGATCAGTTTCAGCCAGAAGAAGTTTGGTAAAAATTGTCAATTTCTTCATCTTTAGCATTTGTGAGTGGTGCAAAAATTTGAATAGTAGTTATATTAACTGGTCTTCTTTGTAGGTGTATGGATATTATTCTATCACTGACAGTGTTGTCCTTCAGGATAGATCTTGAAATGTTCTTTTTGATGATGAATTCAAAGAGCCTTTTGTCTTCAATTTGTCTTCCCGGGATGGTAGACCATATGATTATCCAGTTCAGAATGTCCAATACTAGTCCATTTTAGCTGACTAATGCCTAAGATAACAATCTTCATTTGTTCTCTTTCCCTTTTGATGACTTCCGATTTTCCTGGATTCATACTTTGTACATTTTATGTTCTGATTATTAATGGATGTTTGCAGCTGTTTCTTCTCATGTTGAGTCATGCCCCATCAGCAAATGAAGGTCCTGAAAGCTTTATTCCATCTACTTCGTTAAGGTTGACTCTATTTTGAGGAGGCTCTTCTTCACTAGTTGTATTATGAGTGCTTTCCAACTTGAGAAGGTTATCTTCCAGTACTATATCAGATAATGTTCCACTGCTATTCATAAGATTTTCACTGGCCAGTTTTTTTTAGAAGTAGATTACGATGTCTTTTTTTCTAGTCAGTCAGTCTGGAACCTCTGCTGAGACTTGTCCTCCATGTGTGACCCTCCTAGTATTTGAAGTACCTGTGGCATAGCTTCCAACATCACAGCAACACATAAGCTACCACAATATGACAAACTGACTTCTTTCTTCAGTACCACTGGTGGACTGATGAAGTGAAAGAGCTGAATAGAAGATTTTGAAGACCACCTCGAGAAGACAAAGTAAAGTATTATAATGAAATGTGCAAAGACCTGGAATTAGAAAACGAAAACAGAAGAATACACTCAGCATTGCTGAAACTTAAAGAATTGAAGAACAAATTCAAGCCCCGAGTTATAGTAATCATGGAGTCTATGGACAAAATATTGAATGACATAAGAAGCATCAACAGAAGACAGAAGGAATAGAAAGAGGCACTGTATCAAATAATTGGATTAGCCATTTCAGGAGGTAGCATATAATCAAGAACAAGTGGCCTTCCTTGAAGGAAGAAGTCCAAATTGCATTGAAGACATTGGTAAAGAGAAAGGCTCTAGGGGTTGACAGAATTCTAGTTGAGTTGTTTCATCAAATGGATACAACACTGGAAGTGTTCACTAATCTATGCCAAGAAATTTGGAAGACAGCTATCTGTCTTCTAACTGATAGAGGTCCATAGTTGTGTCCATCCTAATAAAGGTGATACAACAGAATATGGAAAGTATTGAGCAATATCATTAATATTGCATGCAAATAAAATTTTGCTGAAGGTAGTTCAGAAAGAGTGCTATAGTCCATCAACAGGGAACTGCCAGAAATTCAAGCCAGATTCAGAAGAGGATGTGGAACGAGGGATGTCAGATGAAAGTAGAGAATACCAGAAAGATATTTATTATGTTTTATTAACTATGCAAAGGCATTTGACTGTGTGGATCATAATAAATTATGGGCAACATTTTACAAATGGAAATTCCAGAGCACTTGTAACTGTGCTCATGCAGACCTTGTATATAGATCAAGAGGCAGTCATTGGAACAGAACAAGAAGATATGCTGCATGGTTTAAAATCAGAAAAGGTGTGCATTTGGGTTGAATCATTTTACCTTACTAGTTCAGTCTACATGCTGAAAACATAATCCAAAGAGCTGTACTATATGAAGAACAACACAACATCAGGATTAGAAGAAGTCTCATTAACAACCTATGATATGCAGATGATGCAACCTTGCTTGCTGAAAGTGAAGAAGACTTGAAGCACTTACTGATGAAGATGAAAGACTAAGCCTTCAGTATGGATTACGCCTCAGTGTAAAGGAAACAAAAATCTTCACTACTGCACCAATAAGCAACATCATGATAAACAGAGAAAATACTGAAGCTGTCAAGGATTTCATTTTACTTGACTCAACAATCAACCCTCATGGAAGCAGCATTCAGGAAATCAAACAATCTGCTGGGAAGCACTTCTTTAAAGTGTTCAAAAGCAAAGATTTTACTTTCAGGACTAAGGTGCTCCTGATCCAATCCATGTCATTTTTAATTACCTCATATGCATTTGAAGCTGGACAATGAATAAGGAAGACCTAAGAATTGATGCATTTAAATTATGGTGTTGGTGAAGAATAATGAATATACCATGGACTGCCAGAAGAATGAACAAATCTGTCTTGGAAGAAGTATAACCAGAATTCTCCTTAGAAGCAAGAAATTGAGACTTCTCACATACTTTGGACATATTATCAGGAGGGGACTAGTTGCTGGAGAAGGATATCATGCTTGGTAAAGAAGTCTGTGAAAAAGAGGAAGACCTTCGATAAAATGTATTGACACAGTGGTTGAAACAATGGGCTCAGACATGGTAACAATTGTGAGGATGGTGTAGGCCTGGGCAGTGTTTCGTTCATAGGGTCACTGTGAGTTGGAACCAACTCAACAGCACTAACAATGACATGTATTAGTGGAAAACGTTTGAGTTTTCCTTCTCTGACAGATTTTACTTTGGTTACATCCTTAGGTCTGAGATTCTTTACTTGTCTTCAGTGAGATTTATTAGCAATTGACTAATGTATCAGGGGGCCCTCTAACCTGTACCTTGAGTGAGTCAAAGACTCTAGATAGTCCCTGGTTGGAGTCTGCATTTTTGCATTGGAGCTCTCTCTGAAACATCTCGTATGCACATTTTTAATTTTGTTGGCTGTGTAGGGTTTACAGGGGAACCTGGAAGAGAAACCAGAAGTACAAATAAGGCATGTTAGAGGTTGAGTCCAAAGGGCAGGTTAAGGTGAACAGGAATGAATGGTTAATGTCAGTTTTAGATAGGCAGGGGTTAGATACAGGAAAATTTCTTCATGCTGGAATCGACTGCTTGGGAGACGAATGGAGAAGAATCAGGTCATCCAGGGTGTGGTCCAGATCTTTGCACAGGACACCAGCAGCTGGAACGGCTTGCTTATTTAGTTTGTGGAGTCCTCATCTGTTTTCTGCCCAGGGCTGTTCCATCTCTTTGTGTATCTAGGGGATTAAGTCTGTAGATGAAGACAAGCAAAAGCATCCCACAGGCATTTTTCCCAGGACACTGTCTGTGTTTCTTCTTTACACCATTCCATCATTAAATATTTTCTGCTCCTTTCTCTTCCCTAGTGCTGAGCCCTCTGCTGCTACTCACATCTAAAGATTAACTGAGATATATGCTTCACTAATGCAAAATGCATAGGTTTGACATTAAAACTGCAAGACAAATAGTTTTATGTTTTAGGGCTGAGACATTTAAAAAAGTAAGTAATTGATGCATTTGGAATTCAAGCCATATAAAAGTGAGAAATAAGTCTGTTAACCCTGATTCTGGTTTGTCTCCATAGAGGCAACCACGGTTACTCATTTCTTATACATTTTCTTAAGTGTTTTTCTGGATGTATTTTATACAGATAAGAGTGTATACCTATATTGTCTACCTTAAAAAATATGCAAAAATGGGAGCACATTATACATACTGTTCTGTCTCTTGCTTGCTTCAGTTAAGCACGTGTATGATGAGTTCTTCCCTATTGGTGGACATAGAATTGCCCTATTCCTTTGAATGGCCCTCTCTGTAAGTTATTCCATGAATTGGGAGCACTGTATTTTATTTAACTCTTCTTCTATTAATCATTTCCAGTTTCTTATTAAAATTAAATCATAGTAAATACTAAAAAAATTCTTAACCTAGTATTTAGTGATGGTTTGTTAGTATTGTTTGTAGGATAAATATGTAGCAGTGGAAATACAGGGTAATGCTTTTGAAGTTTCCTTGTTTATATTCATTTGAGCAATATTAAGGCATCTTTTGTTTATTGTCATCTCTCTGACTTGTATTCCTTATTCATTTTCTGCTCTTGTCTGTTTTGGCCTTTTCTTTGTTCTGTAAGAGGAAACATCTTGAATTCTTTATTGGTTTTACTTAGCAGTAACTGTCATGTTGCTTATAACCTCCTTCTTCCCCAAACGTAGTCAACTTCCTTACCATTAAAACGCCCTGCTCTGCCTCAGTAATTTAGGATTAAGTGAGAGAGCAAAGCTAAATATGGCTTTTATTACCAAACTTGCCTTTTAGTTGTTTTTGTTGTTTTGTGCCTTCGAGTCGGCCCCGACTCATAGCGACCCCTCCTTGGGTTTCCAAGGCAGTATCACTACGGAAGTAGATTGCCCAACCTTCCTTCCGAGGAGTGGCTGGTGGGTTTGAACCGCCAGCCTTCTGGTTAGCAGTCAAGTGCCTTAGGCACCATGCTACCAGAGCCTTCAAACTGGTAGATGTTAGGAGTTCAAAACCGTTTCTGGAGCACCATGAAAGACCTGTGTTTTGTTAGCAAGGAGCACTCCCTCAAGTCACAAAAGAAGGTAAAATACTAGGAGTGTCAGGAAATTTGTTCAAAGTTAGGTGCTCGTTATTAACAGTGACGGATTTGGACCTATGACATGTTTACTTTATTAAACTTTATCTAGTGTGTACTGTGAGGGGAGCTCTGGTAGCGTAGTGCCTAAGGCACTTGACTGCTAATCAGAAGGCTGGTGGTTCAAATCCACCAGCCACTCCTCGGAAGGAAGGTTGGGCAATCTACTTCCGTAGAGATACCGCCTCGGAAACCCAAGGAGGGGTCGCTATGAGTCTGGTTTGACTTGACGGCACATAACAACAAGTGTGTATTGTGCTATGTATGCTCTGTACAAAGTCTATAGATAGAGCTTCTTAAAACAGATTCTTCCCTGATCACCATCAATCCACATGTTAGGAATCTTAACCCATAGTGCTCAGATGTTCTAGTTGTAGCTGTAGAGCAAAGTGGATTTCTTCATTAAATACATAATCAATTCATTTCGCTCTGATTTATGAAAGTTGGACCAGTAAAAGGAATACAGGCTTTTTATATTATGGTCTACTTAGATAGGATTTACACATTGAGCAACCTGCGATAAGATTTACACGGATTAATCAGGCTTTTCCTTAATAACCTATGTTTACATGGCTTCTTTTGACAGAATCCAAATCAAACCAAACTCACTGCCATCAAGTCGATTTGACTCATAGCGACCCATCCATGGGTTTCTGAGGCAGTATCACTATCACGGAATAGATTGCCCAATCTTCTTTCCCAGGAGTGGCTGGTAGGTTTGAACCACCAGCCTTCTGGTTAGCAGTCAAATGCCTTAGGCACTACGCCACCAGAGCTCCCATTGATTGATAGAATAGGGAAGATCAAAGAAAAAAGACAAAGGAATATCTGGATTTCAAAGTAATAGAGCCTCAGGGAAGAGGTGATGGCTCCCGTGGAGGGTCGACCACTGCTTCTAGAATCACTGGTGGTCTTTGGGCTGTGTTGTACACATTAGTGCATCTTAGTTTTGACCCCTTCATCCTTTTATAAGGCATCATGATGCCAGCAGTTCCCTTGGAAACCATAAAAGGCCAGCTTATTTCCTTTCCTTGTTGCCTGCTTTTCCTACCACCTTCCAAGTTTACGCTTTGCTTTAGTCTTTGGTGAATCCGATGTGTCGTATGCTTATGGCAAAGACACATGGTGTTTAACTGAAAGACTAGGCTCTGAGGGTGGTTGCTGAGAAATCAGACTAGAGAGATCAGTGGTAGCGGTTCCAGTGAATTACTTAACTTGATATGACCCTTTGGAATCCCTGTAGTTGGGTGCTGTCAAGTTGGTTCTGACTTACAGTGACCCCAGGTCATAGACTAGAGTTGCCCCATGGGGTTTTCTTTGGCAGATCTTCAACTTTCTCCTACGGAGCTGCTGGGTGAGTTCAAACTGTCAACTTTTTGGTTCGTGGCTGAGTGTTTTACCGTTGGTGCCAATAGGACTTCTTCATTGTGGTTTATGAGTAAGTATGTATGCTTTCATAAAATCTTCTTCCTAGGTGATGTTTTTTCAATTAAAAATAGACAAAGTAAAACGAACAGCCTTATACTCTTTTCTTAGATTCATCCCCCATTCCTTCTTCTCCCTTCTTTCTTTCTCCCTCCCTAGTTCTTTTCTTCTCTTTCCTCTCCCCTGTTGCCAAACCATCTGAAATTAGTTGTCAGATATCAAGTCATTTTATTCCTAAGTAGGAATACTGATGTATACTGATATACATCTCCCAGGAACAGGGACATGGGAAGTAAGAATATTTTTAAGGCTGCCACCCACCCTGTTATACTCCCTTTATGGGGACTCACAGAAGAATTTTTTTTTTTTTTTCTTTTAAAGATCTTAATACCAAGTAAAGTTTCCCAGCTTTTGAGCAACAGATATATATTTATCCTTTGGATCAGAATTATTTTCCCTCTCTCCCTTGGCTGCTAAGACCCTAAATTTCAAAATAGTTAGGGCCTGTTGTTAAGCATCTGTGTAACTACCCAACTTTTAGCTTCATTTGACTGTTAGACAATTTTTCCCTGTGACTATCCTTATTCCCCACACTTAAAAAATCCTATCATATTGATACAAAGAGCCCCAATGACTTTTACAGTGAATTGATGTGTAAAAATTAGCACAAAATGAATCTGAGAGCTCCGTAGGCACTCAGCTGATCCCGAAGAGGGGAAAGACTCCTAACAGTCTTGGCTCATTATACATCTTCTGAGATACCAAGACCAAGCAGGTGGAATTTCCCCTTCTAGAACCCCACTACTTTCTTTTTTCTTTTGACTATGTGGCCTTGATGTTCATCTTAAAGCCATTCTCATCTTAAGCTTTGCAGAGTATGTCACACTCCAGCTCACACCTATTTCTCAAGGATAGCCCTGGGTCTCACATTGTCTTGGGAACAGCCCTGCCTACTCTGGCCTGATATCTCTTTTGATACCAGGGACCCAAGGTAACTCATGGGCTTGATCTGTGATAGCGGTGGTGGGAAGGGTGCACCAACTTAACGGTTAAATCTATGAGAACAGAAAGAGCCCTGTTGGTGCAGTGGTTAAGCACTTGGCTGATAACTGAAAGCTGGCAGTTTGAACCCACTAAGCCGCTCTGCAGGAGAAAGACCTGGTGATCTGTTCCCATAAAGGTGGTTGTTAGGTATTGTCTAGTCAGTTCCAGCTCGTAGTGACCCTGTGTATAATAGAATGAAACATTACCTGGTCTGCACCTCCTCACATTGCTATGTTTGAGCCTATGTTGCAGCTGCTGTGTCAGACCATCTCATTGTCACTCTTCCTCCTTTCCACTGACCCTCCACCATTCCAAACATGACTTCCTTCTCCAAGGACTGATCCCATAAAGATTAGAGCCTAGAAAACCTTATGGACAAGTTGTACTCTGTCACATGAGTTGAAATGGGCGCACTTAGTGTATCAATTGAATGGTACAGACAATACGTGCTATTGGAGTTTAAAGATTGGAAATAGGAATTATCTGCAATAGTGGAAGCCTTTGCAGAGGTGGTCAGAAGGCAGAAGGCTCTGGATATGCTAAGTGAGACCTGCTGAACAGGACTAGAGGGCCCAGCTTGGGAAGGGGGTGGGGGCATACAGGGAATATGGAAGGTGTCAGGCTTTGATCTACTCTATAGGTTATAGGAAAGGAGCCTTCTCCTTCTCTAGTAATTTAAACTCTGAACAGGAAGTGATGTCTGAGATGATCACTTCTGCCAAGTTGAATAAGGGAGAGATTGGATGGCAGGAACAGTTGGTTGACTCACTGTATTCTGTGAACGAGGCACCAGAGGTAAGTACAGGCATCATCTCATATCACCCTCAAAAGAACCTCTTAAGTATAACCAATTATCCTCATTTATAGATGGAAAATGAGGCTGAGAGAGGTTAATAAGCTGGCCTAAATGGTAGACATGTGCTACTTCCAGAGTTCGAGTAAAGTGAGGGCCTCTCTGTAACTACTACTATTACATCCTTTATTTTTGTTGTTTGTTGTTGTTGTTGTTGTTTGTTTTTTCCATTGTGATTTGGGTGAAAGTTTACAGAGCAAATTCCTTTTTTCATACTGCAGTTCATATACATTTTGCTTTATGACATTGACTGTTGCTGTTGTTATGTGCCGTGGAGTCGGCCCTGACTCATAGTGACCCCTCCTTGGGTTGCTGAGGCAGTATCAGTACGGAAATAGATTGCTCAACCTTCCTTTCGAGGAGTGGCTGGTGGGTTTGAACCGCCAACCTTCTGGTTAGCAGCCAAGTGCCTTAGGCACTATGCTACCAGAGCTCCTGACATTGACTGTAATTCCCCACAATATAACAGCTCTCTTCCCGCTTCCTCCATGTAGCCAACTTTTCCCTGTGTCCTTTCCTGTACATTCCTGCTGTGCACCCCCCCCCCATTTATCTCTTTACGCAAATACTTCCCTTCTGTTCTCCCATGATTAATCCTTCTAAGGAGTGTATCTACTTAATGTAAATGTTCACCATATATGCCTGTCTGTTGTTTGGCTGGGAGCTACAGGAGTGAGTTCAATTACAGACCTGAAGGGTTACTAGGGGCCATAGTCTCAGGGGTCTCACTAGGCCCTGTCCAACCAGTAAACCTGGTCTTTTTTATGACTCTGAGTTTTGTTCTGCATTGTTCTCCCACGATATCCAGGATCTCCTGCCACTGATCTCTTTCTGAATGGATGATAGTGGTAGCCAGGTAGCATCTAGTTATTCTGGTCTCATGGTCATATAGGCAGATGTTCGCATGGCCCATTAGTCTCTTGGACTAATTATTTCCATGCGTCTTTGGTTTTCTTCATTCTTTTTGCTCTGAACGAGGAGAGACCCGTTTTTGCACCTAGATGGTTGCTTGCCAGCTTTAAGACCCCAGATGCTACTCACCAAAGTAGAATGTAGAACAATGTTTTTGTGTAGTATGTTGTGCTAATTGAGCTTGATGTCCCCTGTGACCATGGTCCTGAGCCCACAGGTCCAACATCTTGCTCCATCAGGGTGGTTGACTGTTCCTGAGAAGTTATCATAACTTTGCCTCCTGTTAGTTCTAGTCATATGGACATTCTTACAGCACATTCATGTGTATATGTAGAAATACAGTCTGCTGACCTTATATACGGTCATGGGTGTATTTCTTTTGCCTAGACATACCTGATTACTTGTCAACCCATCTAGTTACCCATAGATTAATGTTTGTTATCACTGATAATGCACTATTACATACGTAAAAGGGATTATCTTTGTTGTCTGTACCTCTTGTGTACCTCTTTGTGTTGTTGCTTTTTATTAACTTCTTTGGAGGTATATCTTTTATACATATGCACTTATATATACATCTTTATGAACTTTCACAGATTGAAGGCACTTACATGACTTGCACCCAGATCAAGAAAGAAAACAATACTAGAACCTGGAGCCCTTTTGTGCTCCTCTGCTAGTCAGTGTCCTACCAAGGGTAACCGCTATCTTGATTTTGAACTCTATTTAATTGGAATCATATAACATGCACTCTTTTCTTCCTTTAATTGTGATTCAGGTGAAAGTTTACAGTACAAATTCATCTTTTATTCAATAGTTCATACACATTTTGTTTCATGACATGGATCGTAATCCCCAAAATGTAACAACTCTCTTCCCACTTCCCTGTGTCCTTCTTTCCTATGCATTCCTGGCCTTGGAGTTACCTATCTGCCTGCATAAATGCTGCCCTTCTGATCTCCCATGGTAGATTGTTTTAAATAGTATACCTACCCCAAACCCAAATGCACTGCCATTGAATCATTCTGACTTGTAGCGACCCCTATTGGGTTTCCAAGGCAGTAAATTGTTACAGAAGTAGATTGCCCTGTCTTCCACCCATGGAGCAGCTGGTGGGTTTGAACCATGGACCTTCTGATTAGCAGTCAAATACTTTAGGCCCTGCATCACCCGAACAATTACCTGGTGTAATTGTTCACCTTGCAGGCCTTTTTATTGTTTGCCTGGAAGCCATTGGAGTGAGTTCAATTCCATGCCCAAAGGGTGACTAGGGGCTATAATCTTGGAGGTTTCACCAAACTCGATCAGAATCATATAGCATGTACTCTTTAGTGATTGACTTCTTCTCTCCCAACATTATATAGATTGAGCCATGTTGTTGATCCCTTCTTTTTGAGACTGGGTCTTATGTCCAGAAAAACCATTTGAAGTGTTGTTGTTGTTGTTAGGTGCCATTTGAAGTATAGGGCTATAAATCCATCTCAGTGTACAGTTGATATTTGCAGAATTTATAAATTTGCAAAATTTGTTCCATTAGGTGCCATCACAATTTGACATGCTTTGAAATTTGGAAGACAAAGCTGTATGGATTTTCAGTCCTTTGTATAAAAAGTAAGGAGCTCTGGTGACGAAGTGCCTTAGGCATTTGACTGCTAACCAGAAGGTTGGCAGCTTGAACCCACCAGCCACTCTGTGGAAGGAAGACTGGGCAATGTACTTCCATAAGGATTTACCACCTTGGAAACTCAAAGGGAGTCTCTGAGTGAGAATTGACTAGATGGCAGTGAGTTTGGTTTTTCGGTTTTGTATAAAAAGTCTCGTATTTATTAACCGGGAAATACTTTTCAGTATTTTTTAGAAGAATGGAGTAATAAGCTTTATGTTTGTAATAAGTTTTATGTTTTATGTTAATGTGCTTTCATAAAGTAGAGTACTGAAATGTTTATTTAGAAATGAAGTTAAATAAGATTTTTATCAAGTGTAAGCATTTGAAGGATCTTGATGGTGAAGAAAATTAGAAATTTGTCAAATGAATCATTTGTGCCCTTCAGCCAAAGGCCACCAGGAACATATCTATAGTTGAACAAAAGTTCATTACTCATTGGCATAAGGGAGAAGAGTAAGAAGAGTTAAGAGAGGTTAGAGATAGGATTTACCTTTAGTAAATACTTATTCCTTAAGGTACTAAATACATATTCCTAACAGAAAGTATATTAAGAATGTTACCCTTTAAACCCTTGGTTTCTGTCTTCTTAAATGACTGGGATTGCCCAACATGGCACTGGTTTTAGAGGGTTTAGGTAATCCTTGTGAAGTCATATGAACCTTTGGCATTTGCTTAATCACATTTGACCTTTCTCTTCTTACTTGTTGGGTGAGGGTAATTATACAGTGACCCACATTTCTTAATGGTCCCTTGTGATGTGATTGATCAATGTCACAATGAGATGATATCTGCTAATTTGTGCAGTACCTATTCTGAAAAGGATTCAAGGTGGTCATGAAAGATTTGACTTCCCTCTGAGATCTCCAGCCACATCCTTTCCTTCCCTCTTTCCTCTCCCCGGCAGCTTGACCTATATAAGCCGTCACAATTGTTAAATAACTTCTTGCCCAGAAACACAACTTTTTTTCCTGAAGGGGAGATCTTCATCCACTAAAACGTCTCCTAGGGATGCTCTGGGAAGACAACGAAATACTTCGTTATGATTGCTTGGAAAGCAGAGTTTGAGTGGAAACCTGTTGTATTTTGGTGACCCAGTGTGCTATTGGTTGTAAAGAGTTAGGGCCACGTTACATTCTGGGCCACTTGAACCTCTGTCCCCTTTTCACACAGGCTGGGAATGAAACTTGACTGGCACATGCTTTTCTAGGTTTCTTGTCTAACAGAGCGTTTAATCTTCTGATTTCCAAGCCTCATCTTTGCTACTTGAATGCTCATGAATTTACCTTTATCCACAAGCTGCAGCTGTGTATGGCTTCATATCTGCTTTTATGGAACAGAATGTGAAAATAGCTAATGAGAATGGTAAATTTTACTTTGTAATATCGAGCCTAAAGAAAAGGAAAAAAGACGAAGAGGTGTCTTAGATCAATTGAATAAAAATTCAAACCAATGTAAGTGAGTGAAATAAAGAAAGAAGAAGCTGGAAATGTAAATGTTTGTTTGCTGTCCGGTGTAGCACTTCTTGTGTATGCTTTGAGGTATGGCCTAATTTAATTTTTGACTAAATACACAACCATTTATCCCAGCACAATTTATTGAAATAGTTTAAACAAACAAACTAACTAAACCTGTTGCCATTGAGTCCAAGTAGTGAGCACAAATTGTTTGCCCTGCCCAAAGAAACCCAAACCTGGTGCTGTCCAGTTGATGATGACTCATTGTGACTCCACAGGACAGAGTAGAAGTGCCACAAAAGATTTCCAAGGCTGTAGTCTTTATGGATGCATTCTGGTACATCTTTCCCCTGGCAGTTGGTGGGTTCGAACAACCGACTTTTTGATTTGCAGCCAAGTGCTTAACCAAGATATCACCAGTGCTCCTTTTGTGCCACCCAGGGACCTAAAATGACAGCTAAATTATATGAATACACAGATTGTTGTAAACACTCTCTTCTGATCCCTTAATCTTTCTATTCCTTTGTTAGTAACTCTATTGTATTTACTATAACTTTATAATAGGTCTTTAGTATGCTCTAAGGCAAGTTCTGACACATTTGTTTTTGAAAATCAACTTGATTATTAATGATTCCTCTCATAATGTCATGTCCCTAAAATCCTACATTGACTTTAGGTTGGGAAGAATTTGTATCTTACTCTAATTGTTCTATTTATTAAGGCACATTAAATTTTTTTTTTTTTAATCCTCCTTTGAGGTTTTTAAAAACACTTGCCTTCATGTAGGATTTACAAGCTTATGATCTTTTTGATCTTTCGTATCTTGTTCTTGCCATTGTGGGTAGAATTTTATCAATTTTACTTTCTCATTGTATTTGGGAATGATTTTGTTTTATATTTTTCATATGTTTTGTTTCTTGTTACCTTGATGAGCAATTGGCTAGTTGATTCTCTTACGTTTTCCAGGCGGATGATGTCTGTAATGACGGTTCATCTCCTCTTTGCCAGTGCCTTCTACCGTCTTACCATAGAATCAGGTCATACATCTCACTTCACCTGTTCAGCTGTTTGGACTCGGTAAATAGAATACAGTGATAAATTAGGTAGTTGTAGCTCTTGCATAGCCTCTCCTACTTCAGGAGTGTTTGGTGGCCCTGGAACAGTCTCTCCTTCTCTCATTTGGCTGCATGCATTTCCTTGCACTTTTCTACTGTGCCTGTTTTTATAGCGTGGGACTCCCTAACCCTCCTTCAACCACACTCAGAGGAAAACTGCATTTATGTCACTTCCTACTTACATGCTGACCTTGGAACCCGAAACTAACATAAGAAATAAATACCTCCACCGTATTTCCTTTCTTTTTATTGCATTAGCTAGGACATTCTGTACAGTGTTGAATAATACCGATGATTACAGACTTCATTCTGTTTTTTCCAGCTTTAATGAGAATGCTTCAAATGTTTTATTCTTAAATATGTTTCCAGATGAAAGCTTTTGGTAGATACTGGGTTGTAAGATGTTTGCTTTTTTTTTCTTAACTCTTTATAGTAATTTGAGTGGAAGTTTACAGAGCAAATTGATTTTCTGTTCGACAATTCATACACATTTTGTTGCATGACATTGATTGCATTCCTCACGATGTAACAGCATTCTTCCCATTTCCTCCCTGCGTTTACTGTTTCCATCCAGCCACCTCTCCTATCCTTTCCTGCCTTCTGAGCTTTATCCCTGAGCAAAAACTGCTCTTTTGATCTTCTATGGTTGATTGTTCTAATGAGTGTTTCCCTCTCTAATGTTACTGTTCACTTTTTAGGGCTTTCTGTTGCTTGGTTGCAAGTTGAGCCATGGCAGTGAGTTCAGTTCCAGGCGTGAAGGGTGACTAAGGGTCACAGTCTCAAGTGTTCCACCAGTCTCTGTGAGATCAGTCAGCCTGGTGGTTTTTTTATTTTTAAGTATTTAGGATTTTGAGTTTTGTTCCACATTCTTCTCCCACTCTGTCCAGAGCCTGCTATTGTGATCCCTTTCAGAGCACTCAGCAGTGGTAGCTTGATACCATCTAGTTCTCTGGTTGAGGAGGCTGTGGTTTTTGTGGTCCACAGTCCTTTGGACTGTATGTTCCCATGCGTCTCATTTCCTTCACTCTCAGATGGCTGCTCTCACTAGTTTTTAAGAGCCCAGTAACTAGTCACCACAGTAGGATGTAGAACATTGTCTTTGTGAAGTATGCCAATCGAGTTAGCTGTCCCCCGAGACTGTGGTCTTAAGTCCCCAAGCCCAGTGGCCTCAGAGTGTTTGGTTTTGGCTAAGAAGTTTTCATAACTTTGCCCCCTGATTGCTCTACTATCTTAATGGATATATTAACAAGACATACAAATATATATGTAGAAATATTTTCTGCCGTAACTATATATGGTTGTGAGTGTCGTCCAATTTGCCTACCCATACCTCTTTAGCTTACATGTCTGCCTTGTGTACCCACTCATAGATTATTGTTTGTTATTACTGATATTGCAGGATTCTGTGTGTAATAGTATTTACCTTAGTTGTCTATATCTCTTGTGCACCTCTCTGTCTTTCTTTGCCTTAGTGATATTGTGCTGATCACCTTATTATATATTGCCTTTCCCTTCATCTAAATTAATATATATTATCTATATATATATTAATATCTAAAAAAGATATTAATATTTACTTTTTAATATGTTAATATGTAAAGGGAAGGCCCTCAACAAGATGGATTGACAGATGGAAGGCCCTCAATGAGTTGGATTGACACAGTGGCTGCAATGATGGGCTCAGGTATAGCAGAGATAGCAAGGCTGGTATAGGACTGGGCAGTGTTTTGTTTCGTTGTACATAGGGTCGCTATGGTTGGTCGCTATGAGTTATCCAGTTAATTATTTTCCCTGCCTTTCTCTCGCATCTGTGGTAACCATCAAATAATGTTCTTCTGTGTATAATCCTTTCCTTGACTTTTCACTACAGTGGACTCATACAGTATTTGTCCTCTTGTGATTAACTTATTTCACTCTGCATGTTGTCCTCCAGATTCATCCATATTATCAGGTGTTTTGTGGATTTTTTGTTATTCTTTAATGTTGTATAGTATTCCATCGTATGTATCTATCATAGTTTGTTTATGCATTCATCTGTTGATGGGCACTTAAGCTCTTTCCATCTCTTTGCCATTGTGAATAATTCTTCCATAAACATGTTATTGTTGTTAAGTACTGTTGAGTCAGCTCTGACTCACAGCTGCCCTATGTACCACAGAATGAAACATACTTAAGATGCCTGGTCTTGCACCATCCTCACAATCTGTGCTATGCTTGAGCCTATCATTGCAGCCACTGTGCCAGTTCATCTTGTTGAGGGTCTTCCCCTTTTTCGCCGACTCTCTATTTTACCAAGCATGATATCCTTCTCCGGGAACTTGTTCCTTCTGACCACATGACCAAAATACATGAGACAAAGTCTGGCCATTCTCGCCTCTGAGGAGTGTTTTGGCTGTACTTTTTCCAAGACAGATCTGTTTGTTCTTCTAGCAGTCAGTGATATTTTCAGTATTTTTCACCAACACAATTCAAAGGCATCAATTCTTCTTCCATCTTCCGTATTCTTTGTCCAGCTTTCACATGTATACGAGATGATTGAAAATACCATGGTTTGAATCAGGTGCACCTTAGTCTTCAACATGACATCTTTTCTATTACACAGTTTAAAGAGGTCTTTTGCAGTACATTTGCCCAATGGAATACATCTTCTGATTTCTTGACTGCTGCTTCTGTGAATGTTGATTGTGGATCCAAGTAAAGTTAAATCCCTGATAACTTCAGTCTTTTCTTCATTTATTGTGATATTATTTATTGGTCCAGTTATGAGGATTTTTGTTTTCTTTATTTTGAGGTACAATCCATACTGAAGGCTGTTGTCTTTATACTTCATTAGTAAGTGTTTCAAGTCCTCTTCACTTTCAGCAAGCAGGGTTGCATCATCTGCGTCTCACAGGTTAATTGATCTTCCTCTAATTCTGTTGCTGCGTTCTTCTTCATATAGTCCAGTTTCTTGGATTATTTGCTCATTGTACACATTGAATAAGTGTGGTGAAAGGATAAACCCCCAATGCACACTTTCCCTGATTTTAACCCAGTGTCCCCTTGTTCTGTTTGAACAACTGCCTCTTGATCTGAGTACAGGTTCCTGATGAACACAATTAAGGGTTCTGGAATTCCCATTCTTCATAATGTTACCCATAATTTGTTACGATCCACGTAGTCCAATGCCTTCATCTAGTCAATAAAACAGAGAGAAACATCCTTCTGCTATTCTTTCCTTTCAGCCAAGATCTGACATCAGCAATGATAACCTTCGTTCCACCGTCTTCTGAATCTGGTTTATGTTTCTGGCAGTTCTCTGTCAGTATACTGCTGTAACCGTTTTTTAATTATTTCAGCAAAAATATACTGCCATGTTATATTAGTGATGTGTTTGATAATTTTTGCATTCTGCTTGATCACCTTGGTGTGTGTTTTTATGTTTGTGTCACGGTTCTTATTTTCCTAGGGATATATACCTAGTAGTGGGATTGGTCAAACCACTTGGTCAAATGGTTTTTCTATTTCTAACTTTTTAAGAAAGTGTCATAGCATTTTCCACAGTGGTTGTACCATTTTACAGTCCCACCAGCAGTGTATGAGGGTTCCAATTTCTCCACACCCTTGCCAGCATTTGTTATTTGCTGTCTTATTGAACATTGCTATTACAGATTTTTTTATTTATAATTTTTTTTAATATAAATGATGTAAATGGACAAAAGGACAGAGTATTTGAAAAAACATTCCTAAAAATTGACAGTACCATATAATTTCAGAATAATTTAATAAAGATTCCTTTCTCTTTCATGTATACTTTTGTAAATTTCTGGTTTTTCCACTACATATTACCTACATTGTTGTTGTTGTTATTGTTATGATGTGAAGTCGGCCCCTGACTTGTGGTAGCCCCATGCACGGTGGAATAAACACATTGTCCTGGCCTTGTGCCATCCCCGTGATTGGTTGCACATTAGACTGTTTGGATCCATGAGATTTTTCTTTTTCTTTTTGGTGAAGATATATATAGCAAAACATACACTAATCCAGCAATTTCTACATACATGATTCAGTGGCATTTGTTACATTTGTGATAGGGGATAAGACCCCAGATTCAGACATATTCTATAAAAAACCCAACTCAACCAACTGCCATAGAGTTGAATCTGGCTCATAGCTACCCTATATAGGACAGAGTAGAACTGCCCCATAGGGTTTCCAAAGCTGTAAATCTTTATGGAATCAGGCTGCCTTGTCGTTCTCCCAAGGAGCAGCTGGTGGGTTCGAACTGCCAGTCTTTTGGTTAGCAACCAAGTGCTTTAACCACTGAGCCAGCAGAGACCCCTTTATTAAGCCTTAAACAGGATAATCACCTGGATGACGGAAACTGTCAGCGGGTACCCACTAGAGAGTCTGATGTAATTGCTGAGTTACAGTCCTGGCTTTCATTATAAATGATCAAGAACAAAAGAATCATCACAAGATCATGACTGGCGGAAGATCGAGCCGTCCTGGTCGCAGATGGAACTATAGAAGCAGGGGAAAGCATCGTAACTCGAGTACGTACAGAATTGTAGGTTAAAAAAGGTTACAGGATTGGTTCTGGGGTTTTAATTACTTGGCTATGTGTTCATCTAAGTATGACTCATGATCATGTGACCCTGATTCATAGTCATCAGGTGGTTACAAGGTAGTACCAGGACTCCAACTTTTAGCTTAAATTAGATAACCTGTGTCTAATTTTTGTTTTTGGTAAATGCCCAGGTAAGTTCCCTAGTTCTTTATGTTCTTTCCTTACATTAGTTAATCTACTCTCAACCACACTCTTCCTGAGGGCAAACTGCCCCTCCCTGGGCCTGTCCCAGACTTGTCTAAACACAGTCACGTTGTTGAACTCAAATGGAGTCTGAATTTCTGTCAAGACTCAACATGGAGTTAGGTTTCCTTCTGTAGACCACAGCCTTCATAACGAAGTGCTTTGAAATTTAAGCTGCCATACACATTAAAGCACAATTTATCGAAATGCTTTAAAATGACATCTGTCTTAGTTGTCTAGTCCTGCTATAATAGAAGTACCACGAGTGGGTGGCTTTAACAAACAGATTTATTTTCTCACAGTTTGGGAGGCTAGAAGTCTGAATTCAGGGTGCCAGCTCCGGGGAGGGCTTGCTTTCTGTGCCAGCTCTGGAGGAAGGGCCTTGTTCTCTGAGCTGCTGCTCCTGGGGGATCTTCATGTGGCGTCTCTCTGCCCTCATCTTTGCTAGCTTGCTTGTTAAATCACTTTTGATTTTTCAGAAAACATTGACTCATGACACAACTTACATTAAGCCTGCCTCATTAACATAACAAAGACAACCCATTCTCAAATGGAATTGTAACCACAGACAAAAAAACTCCTTGTCAAGGAGGTTCTTAGTGACTGTGTAGCATAGGTTGCTCTAAGTTTCCAAGGCTGTAATCTTTAGGGAAGCAGACTACCACATCTTTCTCTTGCAGATGGCTGGTGGATTCAAACCACTGATCTTTTGGTTATTAGCCAAGCACTTTGTTCACTGCCAGCCACTCCTTGGAAGGAAGACTGGGCAATCTACTTCCATAGTGATGTTGTTGTTGTT
>NW_006921603.1:5849533-5863593 GCF_000298275.1 Orycteropus afer afer | reverse complement strand
AGCTGGTGGGTTTGAACCTCCAGCCTTCTGGTTAGCAGTCAGATGCCTTAGGCACTATACCACCAGAACTCCCACTTTATGCATGTTGTTTGTTGTTATGTGCCATCGAGTTGGACCTGACTCAAAGCAACCCCTCCTTGGGTTTCCGAGGCAGTATCACTACGGAAGTAGATTGCCCAACCTTCCTTCCGAGGAGTGGCTGGTGGGTTAGCAGTCAAGTGTCTTACGCACTACGCTACCAGAGCTCCTCCTACCATAGGCATAGAAGTTAGTAATTATAACACATAATTTTGGGGTACATAATTCAGTTCATAACAGTATCTAAACCAAAAAACCAACAAAAACAAAAACCAAACCCTTTACTCTTAACCTTTTCCAAATTATCTCACCACCATTAACAAAAACTTGTTGCCCCCTAAGCTTCTCATCTAACCTTCCAAGTTCCTATTGTCGATTTGATCACATATCGATAATTATTGTTTTGTTTTCTACTGTGAGAATTTTGCCAAATATTTTGCATCTGTTATATCCTCATATAATACAGTAGTTGATTCCCTTATATTGAACGATCTACTTATTCCTACAACTCTCCTAGGCTCTACTTTTTTAAAATTTTAATATATCACTACATTCATTTTGCTAATATTTTATTCAAGATTTCTATATGTATATTAAAAGTGGCCTTTGGCTTTTGTTTTGTATACTTTTGGAACTAGAGTTACTTTTGTGTAGCTTTCCTTCATTTTTATTAACAGATACCATTTATATGGGAGCTCTGGTAGCATAGTGTCTAAGGCACTTGACTGCTAACCAGAGGGCTGGTGGTTCAAACCCACCAGTCACTCCTCAGAAGGAAGATGGGGCAATCTACTTCCGTAAGTGATACTGCCTCAGAAACGCAAAGAGGGGTTGCTATGAATTGGGTCCGACTTGACAGCACATAACAACAACAACATAACAACCATTTATACAACATATAGTTATCTTTATCTTAAAAGTGTGGTGGAACTTGCCAGTTAGTACTGTCTGGGCCTGGTATCTTTTCTAAGGAGGGATAGCTTTTCGCAAATGTCAGAAGCTTTCACAATGAAGGAATATGGTGACAATCTAGTGAGGCAGCTGGGCATGCAATATATCAGTGGTGAATGTTTTTCAAATGAAATGTGTGTATATGTACATGTCTGTGCATGCATTGTGAAATTGAGTGCTCCTGAAGATTTAGCAAACATTATTGTTTAGGGTTGCAGAATTTAGTGTTTTGGCAGGCATATATAGTACCTAAGGAGCTCTGGTAGCATAGTGCCTAATGCATCTGACTGCTAACCAGAAGGTTAGTGGTTCAAACCCACCAGCCATCCTGCAGAAGCAGGGCTAGGCAATCTTCTTCCATAAAGATTTACTGCCTTGGAAACCCAGTGGAGGTCACTGTGAGTTAAAATCGACTGTATGGCAGTGGGTTTGTTTTTTTGTTTGTTGGTTTGTTTTGGTTTTGGTTTTGGTTTTGGTTTTGGTATACAGTACTTGGTGGCACAATGTTTAAGGCATTTGACTACTAACTAGAAGGTTGGCCATTCACACCTGTCAGCTGTTCCACAGAAGGAAGATGGGGCAATCTACTTCTGTAAAGATGTACCACCTTAGAAACCCAAAGGAGCTCTGGTAGCACTGTGGTTAAAACATTCAGCTGCTAACTAAAAGCTTGGAAGTTCTGCAATGACCCATGTCACTTTAGTTTGTGTATTTCACTGTATATAATGTATATTTCAATAAAATGTATGTAAAATAAATAAAAGCTTGGTTGTTCAAACTCACCAGCTGCACCATGGGAGAAATATGAGGTAAAGATATACAGCCTTGTAAATGGAGCAATTCTGCTCTGTCCTTTAGGGTTGCTAGGATTGGAATTGATTCAAAGGTAGTGGTGTTTTGTTTTTTTTTGTATATCATTCCATGTATGTTCTAATAGCATGCCCTTTCCATAATATCATCAAACAGATTTAGAATGCCATGTGGCTGAGTTCTGATGGTCAGTGGTTTTGCCTTGGTTACTTTCAACCAGTTTGGTGCCTATATCTTACAACATCAAATCGAGTACAGGAGTTTCTGTCCTAACATGATCTGTGTGTTCCTGAGCAACTTGGCTTTTTGCAAAAATCATATGCTAAAAATATTACAGCTTGAAGGAAAAATAGGACTTGGACTAACCACTCACTCCAATAATGTGATGCTGTAACTGAGTTCCAGTTTTTGGCACCTTGGGAGGTAACTTAGCTCAGGCAGGCAGCTCAGCGTGGTTGGAGGCTGTCTTAAGGAACATTAAACATATCAACAACAGGACAGAGCTGGAACCCGAAGTTCTAGAGGGGGTAGGAATGCAGCTTAACAGTAGCCAAACAAGCCTATTTGAGTACCTCCCAGAACTTACTCTAGAGGTTGCGCTGAATTGGAGCAGAGAGCAGGTATTAGCACATAGGACATTAGGAGGAAATGTGCTATGCTAGACTCCTGTTGATGTTAGCTGCTGCTGATTCAGCCCCCACTCGTAGTGGTCCCATGCATAAGAACAAACTGCTACGCTGTCCCATGCAATCTGACTATTGACTGTGGATCAGACACTTGTGACCTATAGAGTTTCCATTGGCTGATTTTTAGAAGTAGATTGCCAGGCCTTTCTTCCTAGTCCATCTTAGTCTGGAAACTGCGCTGAAATTTGTTCATCTTCATAGCAACACACAGGCCTCCACTGACAAATGGGGGTTGGCTGTGCATGAAGTGCTTTGACCAGTAATCACACCCAGGCCTCTCAAATGGAAGGCGCAAATTCTATCCCTGAACCACCAATGCCCACCTGGACTCATATAGACCTATAGACCAAAGTAAATTTTTATCTTGGTATGCAAGTTGGACATGTGTAGTCTTCAATAGATAAGCAACTTTATGTGAACTGCCAATGCCTGCAGTGTCTGCTGTGTGCCAAGAACTTGACCTTCAGAGATGTTAGGTGGTTGTTGTTGTTATTTGCCGTTGAGTCGGCCCCAACTCATAGCGACCCCTCCTTGGGTTTCCGAGGCAGTATCACTACGGAAGTAGGATTGCCTAACCTTCCTTCCGAGGAGTGGCTGGTGGGTTTGAACCGCCAGCCGTCTGGTTAGCAGGCAAGTATCTTAGCCACTATGCTACCAGAGCTCCCAAAGAGCCACCCTAGAGGAGCAGATATTAACCTGACTTTAATTTTTTGTTTTTGATGGTAAATAATTATTTCTTGTGGAAACTTTGAAAACAGATTCACTATCTGAAGATTGTATCATCAGTGCTGTCCTTCAGAACCACCTCTGATATTCTGGGGTTTGTGCTTTTAGTCATTTCTAATGCATCTGAGCACTGGTGTGAATCTTTAGAGCAAGTACAATTGGAATCATGTTGTGTTTCCTATGCTGTTTTTCCTAGTGAACACAGCATGACAATATTCACTTGGTATTAAGTATGACAGCATATTGTTCCACTGTCATTAATTTTATCATACAATGAAATCAAATGATTGTCATTTATTTTATCAGACTTTATTTTCTGTTGCTTTTGTTAAAAATTGCCACTAATTTATGGCTTAAATCTAGATTCATTCATTATCTTTCAGATTTGGAGGTTAGACGTCCAGCATGAGTCTCCTAGGGCTAAAATCAAAGTGTTGGCGCAGTGCTGTGTTTCTTTTTTGAAGCTTTAGAGGAGAATTCATTTCCTTGCTTTTCCATCATCTAGAGACTGCCCATATTCCTTGGCTGGTGACCCTTCCTCATTCCTCTTCCAAGCCAGCGATGGCAGGTTGAGTCTTTCTCATATGGTATCACTCTTAACTTCTCTGCCTCCCTTTCCCACTTTAAAGGACACCTGTTATTAAATTGGGCCACAGGGATAATCCAGGGTAATTATTTTATTTTAAGGTCAGGTGATTAGCAACCTTAATTCTATCTGTACTTTTAATTCCATTTACCATAAAACCAATCCAAACTCACTGCTATTGAGTCGATTCCAACTCATAGAGACCCCCGTTGGGTTTCTGAGGCTATAAATGTTTACAGAAGTAGATTGCCCCATCTTCCTTCCATGGAGCAGCTGCTGGGTTTGGATCACCGACCTTTTGGTTAGCAGCCAAAATACCTTATCCACTAAACCACCAGAGCTCCTTTTCCATTCACCATTGTTATTGTTGTTGTTGTTTGCCGTTGAGTCGGCCCCGACTCATAGCGACCCCTCCTTGGGTTTCTGAGGCAATAACACTATGGAAGTAGGATTGCCCAACCTTCCTTCCGAGGAGTGGCTGGTGGGTTTGAACCGCCAGCCTTCTGGTGAGCAGTCAAGTGCCTTAAGCACTATGCTACCAGAGCTACCATTCACCATAGAACCTGACATATTTCCAGGTTCTGTGGATTAGGATGGGACATCTTTTGGTGTTGGGGGCATTTTTCTACCTACCCCAGTCCCCTGTTGTTAGATGAATTGGCCATTGGCATTCATGTATATGGATGTCATCTAATTGAACACCTTAATGTGTTAATCTCTGTGTATCACTGATTAATCCTTGGGCCAACTTTCTATAAATGGAGTATGTCAAAGTGATCATTTTAAGATGTTTGGTAAAAATTAGCGAATTACTGAAACTCCAGTCTTGGTTGGATAGGAGAGCAGAAGGCAAGTTTAGTGGCAAAGTGAAGATTTGAGAATCAGGATGAGGCTGAATTCTCCCCTGTTGCATTCCTGTTAGAATATAAGATTGTGTCTCACATTATGCTTGTATTATCTCCCCCGTGCCTTCTGGGGTATATAATACATGTAGAAGTTGATCGGTATGTATTTGCTGGGGAAATGAATATATATGTGTGTGTGAACTTGATCTTTTGCTCTCTTTCTCTACCACTGAACTCCTTCTTTCACTTTGATTTCCTTTCTAGTATTAGGTATCAATAGATCTGTCTGAATTGTGAACTATAGTTAATTTTGCTGCATTTGGATGTTGACAGCTATTTTGTGTCTAAATGTAATGCTGCTTTCACATCCTTGAAATGGAGGCTATTCTCATGTAAAGCATTTAAGTTGTAGCTGGATGATTTTGGCTCTTTTGCTAATCATAAAGGCTAAATATATGTCCTGTGTTCACGCTCTCTGTCTCCCTCTTTCTGCTTTCCCCTCTCCTTGTTTTTATAGAGACAGTTTATTACAAGATCTTTGCAAATTTATGTAAATACCCATTGCCATAGAACCAAGAATGAAACCTGGAGTTATTTGAAATGAAGAATAAAACAGCATATTAAAATACAGTTCCATAGTCCCTTATCCCTGGGGCCAGATGTGTTTTAGCTTTAAGATTTTTTTTTTTGGCAGTGGGTCGGTGGGGGTATGGAAAGATAATTCTGAACATATACCACATAGTACATCACACTCTCAGTGGGTTGGAACAGCAGTCTATAATCAAACACATCAGTATTTCTGCAACAAAACACACTCAGTGTGACAGTAAAGTTGCAAACAACCTTATGTCTATTCAGGTCAGGCTTGACCAAATGAATGCAGGTCAGGTCGGCTCAGTTTCCTCCCAAATGATTGCAGCTTAGAATTTTCAGAGTCCTTCGGATTTTGAAATTGTGTTTAAAGGATGGAGGGCCTGGACTCGATTTTTACTTTAATCCATAATAGTGTATTAGTGAGCTTTCTTGAAAGTTCTTGCAGGGAAGTTACTATGCAGGGTGGGTTTCTTCTTCTTCTTTTTTTTCTCTTTATCTGGGAAGTTATCCTCTTTGACCAGATGAGCAGACTCAAGCATGGGTATCAAGGAGATGATGTATTTTGACCACTATTTTCTCATGTCCAACCAGAAATGAAACGTTATGCAGAAAGTTAAACCCTTGCTAGAAATGAAACCTTCCCTCATCCAACCCCTTCTCCCTCGCTAAAAAACAGAAAACCACCATACCTCAACAGCCCTCAAATCCCAAAGCCAGTCTTACAAGTTTAACCAAAACATTGTGCTTTTCACCTCTTCAGAGGGACTGGCTTCAAAGAGAAAGTGTTCGGAAACCAACCCCTAGATGTGTTTGCATGAGCAAGCAGACAAGGAACAGAAAATAAATTGGCTACTGCTTTCTCACCTACAACTGCACAGGAAACAGACACAGCTCTGTAGCTGCAGAGTTAGAAGGCTGTAGCTTAAATCCCCATTTTTTAGCTGAATAGTGATACCCACTCAAGGCTGGACAGTCTTCTGGAAGGAACATCTAGCTAGTACAGCAGCAAACATTGTTCAAAAATATTTGTTGTAACAATTCTTATGGCAGAAGTATTAGAAACAACTCAAATGACAGGCATTAGGGAGATGGTATGGCACATTCATAAGAAGATGTATGTGACATCAAAAATTGTTGGAGGAATATTTAATCACAAGAGAATACTTACAATATAAGTGGGGAGAAAGGATAAAGTGTGCATATAGCATGAGTCAATTTTGTAAAATGTGTAAATGTAGGGTTTGGAAGGGGATACGTAACAATGTTTTTCATAATAGATTATGTACTTTCTTTAGGTTTAAGAGTTTTCTGTAATCTCTCCTCTTTCTCATTCTTTCCTTTTTTTAAAAAAAAAAAAAGTTTTAAATTTTCCTCCCTACCAAAACCTCTAAGTGCCTTGAGCCAGGGGCCTGTCCCTTTGGGAGGAGAATTTATATTCTCTTATATTTAGTCAGAGTGCCGTCCTCTTTGCCAATTGTTGTTGTTGTTATTTGCTGTCGAGTTGGACCCGACTCATAGCGACCCCTCCTTTGGTTTCCAAGTCGGTATCACAGAAGTAGATTGCCCAACCTTCCTTCTGAGGAGTGGCTGGTGAGTTTGAACCACCAGCCTTCTGGTTAGCAGTCAAGTGCCTTAGGCACTATGCTACCAGAGCTCCTTTTGCCATTTAGCAACTGAGGATTTTGAGAATACTTCCATGGGAGTTGCTGTTCAGAGCAGGGAAGAGTTCCCTATACTCTGCAAAAATCCCAAAATCAAACTCGGTACTATCAATTGATTCCAACTCATAGCAACCCCATTGGGTTTGCAAAACTGTAAATCTTTACGGCATTGGACTGCCCAATCTTTCTTCCATGGAGCAGCTGGTGAGTTTAACTGCTGACCTTTTGGTGAGCAGCCAAATGCCTTAACCACTATACTACCAGAGCTCCTTAAGACAGTATGATATTGTGAAGAGAGCGCTGAACAAACAAGGAATGGATGGAATATTTGGGTTTGAGTTCCTAGTTCCCTGTTGACTGACCATCTTTCTTGGCCTCAGTTTCCACTGATTATGGCAGAGCTTTTCCCAAACTTGGGTACGTGACTGATTTTTATCAGCCTCTGTGCCCTAAGGAACTTGAGATTCTCTCACAAGTCATGGAGTCTTAGTGAGGAAGATGGCTCGCTAAGCTTAGTTAGGAATTAGCAGCAAAGCCAGGACTAAAGCTGAAAGGCCTTTTGATTGCTAGTGTAGTGCTCTCTCATTGGCTTCTGGTTTCCTGACCAACCTAGGAACCACTGGGCTGTACCCTCAGATCTGATTCAGTGGGTCAGGGGTATGGCAGTATGTCATATACTGGGCCTCAGTAGTTTATAGATCATTATTATAAACCAGCCACCAGCCACTCCTCAGAAGGAAGGTTGGGCAATCCTACTTCCGTAGTGATACTACCTCGAAAACCCAAGGAGGGGTCGCTATGAGTCAGGTTTGCCTCGACAGCACATAACAACAACATTATTATTTTTAATATGTTAGGTGAATATTAGAACTTGGGAACCCACTATGTGAATACATATAAACACTAGGTGAATATACATTTTTACGATATTTGAGTGTTTAGTATGTAAGCATTGTTCTCAACCCTGTGAATGTCATGTAAAATTACGTCTCTCCAGAGACACTGTTATGTTTCCTGGGCCCAGTTCTATTAACTTTTATATTTGCAATAGTCTGTTTATATAATATTTATATGTATTTATATATAATGTAATGGACCATTGTTTATAATTTATAATATTTATTAGTATATGAATATATTTTATTTGTGTCCTTATTAAATAAAACTTCACTTGTGGGATCATGATGCACATACTCTTTAGTGTTTTGTCTTTTTAATTTACTGTATCTTGGGAAGCTTTTTATTTCTAAACTTGGATCTGTCTCTCTTCTCATACTGTTAGTTTTCATTTCAGAAAATGTATTCCTTAGAGTAGAGGCCAAACTGCTGAAACAGAGACCCAAAAGTCCATGGCTAGAGTTGATTTTGCTCTCATCTCCAGGTCCATAGAAGGTGGGTAGCCCACGGGAGGTGGAGGTTTTTCTCCACGAGATTGCTCACTGGCCTTGTGTCTTACTATTTTGTTGCACATCTTAAAGGGTGTCAGCTTTGCCTGGGTGGTGGGAACTGGCTCATAACCGCCAGGTCTGATTCCTGTTTGTGGGAAGGGGAACCCGCTTGGATGCCAAGAAGTCAGTTCAGTTATTAATTGTCATCTTAATGATGTGACTCTGGAATTGCATGCCACTTCCACTGTTACCTATTGTCCAGAAATTATTTCTCTGGCTTCACCTACCTGCCAGGGGTGTTGGCATACATTGTCTGACTGGGTGGTCATGTATCCACCTGTAACGCAAGTGGGTCTTGTTATCAAAAGGAGGAAGAAGGAAGTTGAAGCTGAGGTTTAGTCACTTATGGTCTGCTACATGTGTTATGGGAGCTCTGGTAGCGTAGTGCCTAAGGCACTTGACTGCTAACCAGAAGGCTGGCGGTTCAAACCTACCAGCCACTCCTTGGAACAGAAGATGGGGCAATCTACTTCCATAGTGATAGTGTGTCAGAAACCCAAGGAGGGATCATTATGAGTTGGATCTGACTTGACGGTACATAACAATGACAACATATGTTATAAACAGTAGTGATAGGGGGAAGGGTGGAGGAGTTTGGGCTTTCAAGTACAGGGCTTATGCTTTGGTATTGACAACATCTGTAGTAGCAGATATGGGAGTATGGAAGGCTGTGAAGAGCTAGAATACCAGACTGAGTTCCTCCAAGATGAGGAATAGTCCCTGATGCAGTACTTGAACAATAGCTAAATAGCAGAAGAGAGTGGGGAGAAAAGGTTAAGAGATTGAGAGGCTTTTCCCATATCTTAGAATGTATCTCATGCGTTCAACCAATATTTGACTGTTTACCATATGCTAGGCATGGTATATGCTCTGAAGCTACAATTGCCCTGCCTCATAGAGCCCACATTATAATGAGGAGTGGCAGAGAGACAAACAAAGGGAGAAAAAAAAAACAAAAAACTAAGATATATCTGGTGGTAATGAGTAAGGTACTCTGACAGAAAGCAAGCAAAGTAATGGGTGATAAGTGATGGGGGGCTGACTTTAGATTTGATCACAGGAACAGTCCCTCTGGAGAGACTTGAAATGAGAAGGAGCCCACCAGCCATGCGGCCAAAGGACTAGCTAGTGCCCAGGCCTCAGAAAAAAGTCATGAACCTGGTGTGTCAGGAAACAGAATGCCAGCATGGCTAGGGTACCGTGAACGTGGGTGGGAGAGGTAGACGAGGCCTTGATCGTGGGAAGACTGGTAGGTCATGGGAAGGAATCACTATTTCTGAGTGTTGTGGAGAGCTATTGGAGGGTTTGAATCAGGGCATGAAGTGATCAGCTTTCCATCTTGGAAAGGACACTCTGGATGCAGGAAGGAGCATAGATTTGTATGAAAGCAAGAGTGGAAGGGTCAGCAAGCCCAGTTAGGTAGCTGTTGTAGTTAGTCTGATGGGAAATGATGGTGGCTGCAAAAAACGCAGTGAGGAGCATAGAAAGAAATTCCAGGTCTATTTCAAAGTTAGAAACGGAGGACTTCCTGATGAATTGAATGGGGCACATGGGCAATGAGGATAAGAAAAACCGAGTCATACCTTAGTCACTCTCTAAGGGAAGATGAAAAGGAATCAAAAGATGTGTTTGAGGTTGGCTGTAACTGATCTCCAGTAGGAGCTAGCATGTAGGCAGTTGGTTAAGAGTCCTGAGATCAGGGGGAAGGTTAGGGTGAGATTGGAGGGAGAAAGCCTTGGGTTGAGATTTTTCAGCCTAAGTGGTTTCATGTCCTGTTTTGTCTACCTGCTCATACCACTACATGGAAATTGTTGGGGCATGATAGGTATGAGGTATGCCATTTTCTATGGCCTTTTGAGAAATGTATAAAAAGGCATTCTTTTAAGATATATGGAGTGTGACTTTTCTTGTCCTGTGATTTCTTTATCATTTTGAATCCATATCCTTACTGGCCTGCTTGTGGCAGACCTCCCCTTTGGGCCTCTTTGGTAGGTCTCCTCTCACTCCCAAGAGATACACCTTCAAGTCAGTATCTGAAAGAGGAGAGGACAAGAGCTTGTGGAGTAAAGTGAAATTACAGAGCGTGCTGTCAACACACAGGAGCACTAAACATGGTGGTGTGTATGCCATCAGGAAATATGTATTCTTCTGCTTACAGTGGTGGTAGCAGGAGCAGAAAGTGGCTCTTTTGCAGCTTATAAAGATTACCTGTCAGTCACCCAATGTTTAGTTACTCTTGGTTTGGGAAAGCAAATTGTAGGGTGTCTCTTCCCAAAGATGAGCTGCTTTGTGGTGATACTCAGGCACTGTGTGGCATAAAGAACCTTGGCTTTAGTTGTGAGATTATTGTGTTTTGGCTTCTAGAGTGTGATGCAGCACCTCTTGGCCCAGCCGGAAGGCATCCTTATTGCAATGTTGAGAGCAGGCTGTAGAAAGTCTAGGAGCTATAGAGTCAGTCCATTTAAGTGAGAATTATACTCTTGATACTAGTGTGAGTCCTTGGGAAAGTTGCTTGGCCTCTCTGAGCCCCTGTTTTCCCATGTATGATGTGAGACTGTATATGGAGTCTCAGTGTTTGAATTAAATGAGATAATATATGGAAGAGCCTGCCCACAGTGCCTGAAATATTATTGATACTTGAACCTTGGCTGCCAATAGTGATTATTACAGGAATGGAATCCATAGAGCTAAAAATGTGCATGTTTGTTATTTGTTAGCTGCTGTTGAGTCAGCCCCTGACTTGGCAGCCCCATGTGTCTGAACAGGACTGTGCCCCTTCGTATTTCCAGTGGCTGATTTTTCAGAAGGAGATTGCCAGACCTTTCTTCAGAGATACCTCTTGATGAACTTTAACCATCAAACTTTTGGTTAGCAGCTGACACTTTAACTGCTTGTACCACTCAGGGATGTGTGTGTGTATTTGTATAAAATTATGCTAGTTACTTATTCAACACACATTTGAGTGCTTATGTACCAAACCCCCTTAAGTAGCCTCTGGTATTTCCTCTGTTGTTACTGTTGTTGTTGTTAGGTGCTGTGGAGTTGATTCTGACTCATAGCGACCTTGCGTATAACAGAACAAAACACTGCCTGTTCCTATACCATCCTCACAATCATTGCCATGCTTGAGCCCATCAGTGCAGCCACTGTGTCAATCCATCTCGTTGAGAATCTTCTTCCATTTTGCCGACTCTCTCTCTACCAAGTGTGATGCCTTTCCTTGGTGACTGGTCCCTCCTGACAACATGACCAAAGTACATGAGACGAAGTCTCACCATCCTCACTTCTGAGGAGCATTCTGGCCATTCCTCCTCCAAGAAGATTGGCTCCTTCTTCTGGCAGTCCTTGATATATTCAGTAGTCTTCGTTAACTCTGTCATTCACAGTCAACAATTCTCTTCCATCTGCCTGTTGCTGGAGTGGATAAAATACTTAGCCTATTCATCTCTGTGGTTTTATCTCATTTAAATCCCTTTATGCTTTAGGTTATGTTATGCAGCCAACACCATTTCAAGGCCAATTGCAAACTTTATAGATCAATGATGATGATGTTTTCTTTTAATTCCTAGGAGGATTATATACCCCTTGAGGGCAGGAACCACATCTGTATTGTTTTGCCATGGTCACACAGCACTTGCTATGTAGAAGATGCTCCAGCATATGTGTTGAATTAAATTTTAAAAACCTGACTAGGTTCATTTTCTTCTTGCCCACCACTCTGATTGGGAACTTTTTTACTGAAGGAGGGGTGTAGCTAGGAGGTACTGACTGGAAGTAGGGTTAAGGCTCATCTCTACCCATGTCAAGAGTAGTGGGGACATGTTTAGAATAACAGAGTTCCTGGTGTAGGGAAGCTTTGTGTTGGGCTCATACTGAATGGTTCATGGCCAGTATTGAATCTGGAATAATAATTTGCAATCGACATTTCCTCCTATGGGAGCTCTGGTAGTGTAGTGCCTAACGTATTTGACTGCTAACCAGAAGGCTGGTGATTCAAACCCACCATCCATTCCTCAGAAGGCAGGTTAGGCAATCTACTTCCATAGTGATACTGCCTCGGACACCCAACGAGGGGTTGTTATGAGTTGAATTCGACTCGATGCAGTGAGGTTTTTTTTTTTTTTTTTTCCTCCTAGCTCCTTAGGAGCTCTGGTAGCATAGTGCCTTAGGCACTTGACTGCTAACCAGGAGGCTGGCGGTTCAAACCCACTAGCCACTCCTCGGAAGGAAGGTTGGGCAGTCCTACTTCCGTAGTGATAAGTGCCTCAGAAACCCAAGGAGGGGTCAGAGTCGGGGCCGACTCGATGGCAAATAACACACACAACAACATGTGAAATTGACTGCCAATGAGTTTTATTCCTTGCTCAAATTTTTGTTTTATTGTTGTCGCTCTATAGTTTTCTGTAAGAATTCTCTGTCTTTGGCAACGTAAGCAGGTGGGTGGGTTGGAGGAAAGGTGGATTCCTCAGTCTTTTTTTTTTTTTTGGTCTATAGTTGGCCTTATTTCCTATTTCCACAGAGATCACATTACCACAGAGCTCCCCCTGTTGATTGTTTGGAGTAGGAGGTACTTGACTAACTCTTTCTATTGAAAGGTGACAACTAAGTAATAACAAACTCACATCTCCCAAGCATATAGAGCTGTAGTCTTTTTGTAACTCTGTTCTCCAGGCCTTAGTGAGTGCCCCAATGCTGGGTTTAGAAACGTGGTGGGCAGGTTTCCTGGGGTAGAGAGAGTTGTAGAGGCTGCGGCATGGGTGTTTTTCTTGTGAATAACTGATACAGGCTTCACCTGTAGGAGCACATCTTCTGAGAGCCATGAGCAATATCCCATAGTGACGTTGTCTCCTGAGCCAGCATACACTTTGGGGATGGTAATTCATCAACTTGATGATCTTGGATTTAAGTTCATCAGTGATGTGAATCACAGATCTCAAGCACTGATATTGTCATTCCTTCCTTTGTGACACTTAAATTTGTACGAATGTGTGTGGTTTGTGACTATGAGGCACAGACCTTGGACTTCCTTATACAAAGAATGTAATTTTGTCTGATTTCTTTATACAGTAAAACCTGTGAAAACTAGAACCTATATAAGGTAGAAACCTGTCAGAGAAGGAAAACAAAAATATTTTCCACTAAAAGCAAGTGACAGAGAAGTGGTAAGACTGCATCCCGTCAGAGGCGGAAAACAAGGCAGCCCCATTGAGTTCTGGTCCTCACAGGTTTCACTGTAAATGGCTTCTAGATCTGGGCAGTTGCCCCTGATGATACTGCAGGACCAATTTCTGTGTTTATTATTGGGAAAATGGTTGGTTACTCCACAATGAGGCTCTCCCAATTCCAGTATGTCAATAAGACAGAAAATGAGTTTTTGCAGTATAAATATATTATGTAAGATTAAAAACAAAACAAAAAACCCAACTTTTTAATTGTACTTAATTTAGTCATTATCTTACACCTGACTTAAAATACTAAGTTGTACAGTTGCTCCTGCTTTTTGCTGATTCGTTACTGAGAAATCTTGAGAGATTTTAGAAAATCTGGGCCTTCAAAAGATTGGAAGATCACAGAAGGTGGGGTTCCGGCAAGATGGCGGACTAGGCAGAAGGATTGCACAGACCCTCTTCAACAAAGAAAAGGGAAACCAATTAACACAGACACAGAAGATAATC
>NW_006921603.1:5840204-5842488 GCF_000298275.1 Orycteropus afer afer | reverse complement strand
TCAGTTGTCCCTCCCGCTGACTGCAGCCATGTGAGTGGTGAGCCCAGTGGAACCACCGAAGGAACCACCCACCAACACTATACCCCTTCTTGGTACACTCTGTGCTTCCTCCATCTGTAGATTCGTGTCTTTCATTAGTTGTGGGACATGGTCAGCCATCATCTGAATATTCTTATCCTCTTTTTCTCTTTATATCTTTTGTAGTCTTTGGGTAGATATGTTTTTGTTTTCTTTCCTGTACCTTTTGATATCTTTCATATTTTCCATCTTCCTGTTTCTTTGTGCCACATTTTTGGGATTATTTCTTAGGTCTTTAAATTGCTATTCAGCTGTGTTGAATTTGCTGTTGAAATACAAAATGCAATGTGAACTTAAACATGTATTTCAAGAAGTTTTATTTTCTTTTTCAAACCTGCCTGACCTTTTTAGTTTTTTTTTTTTTTTTGGTAGTCTACTGTATTTGATTTATTTAAATACTTTATATAAAGTTATTTTGATAGTTGATGAGAATTGCATATTGAAGTCTGTGTGGGGTGTGAGGGTAGGGTAGTTAGTGTGTGTGGGATCTTAAATAGATATTTTTGTTTCTAATGACTTAGTCATTTGAGAACTCACTGTGGGTTTTTCTGCTTTATATATACACATTCAGCTTTGGATTTCACTTAACCATTTGTTGCTGGAAATAGTTTTGTGTCAGTATATTTGCACAATATTCTTTTTCTTGAATCTATGATATATCCTTTCATGGATGTACTGTAATTTTCCCCCCTTCTAGTTAATTGAAAGGAGTCTACAGAAATCTTCACTGTATTTTCATTAATCATTCTGTTCATACCCTCTACCCAACCCTTTTTGTGTCTCTTGCATGCTTACTCACCCATGGCAGTATGATATACTCTTTATATGAATTATTTCAGTTTTTCTTCACATCCAACCCAGAGGAAGGTGCCATTATTTTCATTTACAGAAGAGAAAATGGTGGCACAGAGAGGTCACATGGCTCTCCTGGGACCATACAGCAGAGCTGAGCACAGCCACACTGAAAACCAGGCAGTCTGAGTCTACAGCCTGGCAGTATGTGTGAACATCCCTCAAGCCAATGCTATTCAGTGTGCCCTGGGAACTATCTAGTGAACTCCTTGTCACCTGTTCATGATGAGATAAGTTCATAAATCATGCATAAGCTATAGAAACCTAGATAGTAAATTCACATTGCTCTAAATCCAAACAAATGACAAAGTAGACTTGTCCCCTTGATCCAGGTATGGACCAGTTTGGGTGTTGTTGAATTCATGTGGTGAGGCGTATATATGGAGCTGTGTATTAACCTTGTGTAATAGAAAATGCACAGAAGGATACATATGGGTCCATTGCAGACAGGTGGCATGGGGATTAAGTGGTCTTTCAGTAAAGACGGCTTGAGAAGCACCGAAGGAGTTTCATACATCTTCTTGTTGTTGTTGTTATTTGCCATTGAGTCGGCCCTGACTCATAGCGACCCCTCCTTGGGTTTCCGAGGCAGTATCACTACGGAAGTAGCATTGCCCAACCTTCCTTCCGAGGAGTGGCTGGTGGATTTGAACCGCCAGCCTTCTGGTTAGCAGTCAAGTGCCTTAGGCACTATGCTAACCTTTGTAACTGTTAGGATTTTTTTTAACCTCAACTTTCTGAGTTCTTTGTGTCCTAAAAGTCACCACCACTTCTGCTGTCTCTCTTGCCTGGAAGTCCTGTGACAGTGGCCTAGGTATAGGATCTGTGGAAGAGCAATATAGTTGTGAGGCCTAAATAATGATTTCTGCCCTGATCTTTGTGTGCTTAGTGATTTGCTACCAATAGTAGAATGATAAGATACACAATTTAATTTATTGACAATTAATTGCTTTTACTGTAAGCTGATGGGTATAGTATGTGGAGGAAGCACAAAATAGCCTACCTTGTGCTTCTCCAGACTAAATGGAGAATTATTATTCTCAGGCATCTAATTGAAATAGTCTTCCCAACATTTCTTCTAATAGAAGAAACAGAGGTATGGCATTGTCTTTTGTGTCACTGCCACCCACCCCTGTAGTAAACCCATTGCCATAAAGTTGTTTCCGATCCATAGTGACCCTCTAGGACAAAGTAGAACTGCCCCATTGGGTTTCCAAGGCTGTAATCTTTATGGAAGCAAACTGCCACATCTTCCTCCTCCAGAGCGGCTGGGTTGTTCAAGTGGCTGGCAGTTTGGATAGCAGCATAGTGTTTCACTGTAAGATCTGTCCTGTAGGGTTGCTATGAGTTGGAA
>NW_006921603.1:5821402-5839506 GCF_000298275.1 Orycteropus afer afer | reverse complement strand
CCACAGGTGTGGGTTCAATTCCAGACCTGAAGGGCAGCTAGGGGCCATAGTCTCAGTGGTTCCACCACTGCCTGGATTCTTAAGCATTAAAACTTAAAGATACTTTAGTTATATAATTCTTTGTTATTAAAACAAGTCACCAACTAACTTAAAAGGAATTTTTTTTGAACAAATGTAAATGTATTATCTTGCTACTCCCTTGAACTTTATCCTGGTTATATCCTTTATGTGTGGCTGCAATCATGCAGATATTTGCTTATAGCTTCTTACTTTGAAATCGGTGCTTTTTCTTGTGCTTGACATACCATGAGTTGAGTCATCCTACATGATTTTGTTTTTGGCACTTGGATTTTCCCATCAGCAGTGAATGCTATTATTTAGAGTTTTGAGTTTCTCTCTCTATACTAACCCTTGATCTCCAAAGTGCCAGTGATAACAGAATCACATGGCAATCGCCTGTCAAATTTGTTCTCTAGTCATGATAACAGTGAGTCGGAACAAATTTGTTCTCTAGACATGATAACAGTGAGTCAGAACAAACTGTATTTTCCTTAAGGACCAAAAATTACGTTGCTTTATGGGATGATCACCTAATAAATATGGGATGAGTCAGGACCAGATAACTTTTTTCAAGAATTTTTTTTGGTGTCTGTTTTTTCCCGGAGCACTTGGTAAGTTTCTCCTATGCTTTCCCCTCCTCCACTCTTTCCTCTTTTCTTTTTCATTTTACTTTTCAAAATACTGTTTCTTTTGTGGGATGGGGAGAAAATAATAAAGAGATGGTTTATATTCTTATCCTCATATTAACAGGTATTGAGTGAGTACTGCTGGGTGAGGGGCAATGTGTTAAAATAACAAGCATTAAGTAATGAGTGAATAAGGTTATACCAAATTCACTCTATTTCTAAGCATAGCAACAGGACCATATTGATCATGAAAATATAATGACAGATTGTTCAGTTTCCCCACTCTTCAGTTCTACAAACATTCTTCAAAGAGTTCCTAATGTTTTTTGACATTTTCTTTCTTGATGAGAGTTTACAGAATTACGATGAATCTTGCTTTGTTTGTTTACTAGAACCTCAAACCAAACTCACTGCCATCAGAGTGGATTCCAACTGATGGCAACACTCTGGGTTTCTGAGGCACTAAATCTTTAGGGAAATAGATTGCTCTGTCTTCCATGGAACGGTTAGTGGGTTTAAACCAGCAACCTTCTGGTTAGCTTTTGAAAGGCAACTTTATTTTTTAATTTCAGTGTGTTTAGGTATTCTGAGATTTTCAAGTACTTCTGATAAAAAGGAAGGTATCCTGATCAAACCTGGTAAGATTTCCTAAGGCAGCGTGTTTTATCTTCCCTCTGTCCATCCAACGTCTGCTCTCCGTCTGTCCGGTCTATCCAAATCGTGGTGCCAAGCAGATGGTGCCTGGGGCTTCCTTCTTTGTGTCCTGGCTTTGACTACCTGGCTCATACCTTCCTTTGGGGGAAATAAAGTAGAAAGGTAATTTGTTTTATGGCTCAAATAAAAAACCAGGACTAAGGCTTAGATTGAGATAATCCATCTAGCATGGGGAGAAAGTGGCAGTGAGTAGAAGCCAGAATGAAGGCTTGATCCTTACCTATAGTGCGTAGCTCCTTCTTTGATAATCAGAGCATTTATGCATGTTGTCAGTATGCTGTATCTGATCCTTTATTAAATAAAATTTTATTTTTTTTGTAATTTTCTCTGAAGCTATATTAGATACAGTATCTTGTCTTTCATCCTCATTTGTGTGTTTACACTTACGAGGATCTGTGGCCAGTTGGAAAAAGGATAAGCTGGGGTTTTATGTTTTGGTTTTATGTTTATGTAGTGTGTTTGGCCATGTTAGATAGACCTTAACAGGCATTGGTAATACTGGTAATTCTGTTTTCATTCAGGGATCCTGAAAGTGGCATTTTTTATTTAATGGGCTTTGCCAAGAAATAAGTGACTATGATGTTGTTATGTGCCATTGAGTCGGCCCTGACTCATAGTGACCCCTCCTTGGGTTGCCGAGGCAGTATCACTATGGAAGTTGATTGCCCAACCTTCCTTCCGAGGAGTGGCTGGTGGGTTTGAACCGCCAGCCTTCTGGTTAGCAGTCAAGTGCCTTAGGCACTATGCTACCAGAGCTCCTTGCCAAACAAAGCCTTAGCTGCCCACAAATAGGATGGGTCACTTATTTTAGGAGGATCCCCCCCTCCTTTTTTTTGCTGTGTTTTCCTGGGTAGAAAGAATATAACAAAGAAAAAAAGATGCTCTCTAAACCCCCAAAAGACCCCAAGCAAAACAAACCAGTTTTCACCCAGTTGATTCCAACTCTTGGCAACCCCATGTCTGCAGAGAAGAACTGCACTCAATAGGATTTTTGAGACTGTGACCTTTGGGAAGCAGATTGACAGGTCTTTGGAGGAGCCTTGGGATGGGTTCGAACAACCAACCTTATGGTTAATAGTCAAGTGCTTAACTGTACCGCCCAAGGACTCCTTCTTTGAACTACAGACCCTGCTAATTTTCAGTGTCCCCCCCCATTGGGGTATAACTCGCATACTTTAAAATTCATCCTTTTAATGTATATATTTTGCATATTCATAAGATTGTTTCAATTCTAGAACATTTTTCACACTACCGAAAGAAACCCCATACCCATTAGCAGTAATCTCTAACCCCCCATCCACCCTAGCGTTAAATAGCCACTAATCTACTTCTATTATCAGGGTAGGGGCTCTGGTGGCGTAGTGTCTGAGGCATTTGACTGCTAACCAGAAGGCTGGCGGTTCAAACCCATCAGCCACTCCTCGGAAGGAAGGTTGGGCAATCTACTTCTGTAGTGATACCACCTCAGAAACCCAAGGAGGGGTTGCTATGAGTTGGGCCTGACTCTATGGCAGTGTGTTTGGTTTTGGTTGGTTTATATCAGGGTAGGTTTTTTTTTTTTTTAAAGTTAAAAAACAACAACAACAACACTGAAATCTGTTGTCTATTTAACTTAATTGTTACATGAGGGTGTTGGGGTGGGGGTAACTCTTAGGGTCCAGCCTCTTATTTTCAACTTATTTCTAGGCTCGTGTGTAAGAGGGAAGGGAAGGTGGTAGTTTGAGCCTCTGTCTGGTTCACTTTTACTGTTTATGATTAAATTTACCAATGGCCTAAAATACTAAATGTGGGTTATGTGTGCAAGAAGTTAAGTCTGGTTGATAATAAAGCACCCTTTCATATGTATGGCAAACACCCTTGTGAATTCTAAATCCAGAATTGCCAGCAAAAGCACTGTAGTTGCTCTCGACCTTTCTTTTCTATAACTTTTAGAATAATCAGCATTCAAATCATATAGGACTTTGTCAGTCAAAACCAGAAAAACAGGTAGCTTGAACAGATTGTAGGCTTGATATATGTGTCAAATATGCCCTAAATAAATGCTTTGGATTCCTGCCCATTGCACTAGTATGAGAAGTATGGAGATCTTGAAGTATGTAAGTTTTGAAGAAGCGTTGGGATTAATTTAAAGGGGGAGGGGAAGTACCATCTACAACAGTTTCTCTTGACTGTAGTGGAAACAGTAAGGCATTGAGAAGTGCGAGTGAAACGTGAACTGTGTAAGGGAATCAGGGGGGATGGAGAGACTGCTCACTTGACGTCCTTGGCTGGTAATAAAAATTTATTAGCTGAGTGATGTGTTCTTTGTTGCTCAATCCTCCTGGCCTATCCCAGAATGGTATTTTAAAGAACTCCTTCCAAAGCTACCACCTCATGTAGCATGCTTTCTCAGTCTAAGCTATACACACAGTCCTCTTTTTTAGAATTCCTGGCAAGTGGTTCCAGGGATTGGTAGACTTCCTCTAAAGTTGCTGTAACTGAGAGCAGGGATTGTGGAATCCACAGAAACCATGGATCTAGGGTGTGGGTGTGGAGGGAGCTGGTGACTGTGTTGTTGTTGTTGTTATGTGCCATCAAGTCGGCCCCGACTCATAGCGACCCCTCCTTGGGTTTCCGAGGCAGTATCACTACAGAAGTAGGATTGCCCAACCTTCCTTCCGAGGAGTGGCTGGTGGGTTTGAACCGCCAGCCTTCTGGTGAGCAGTCAAGTGCTTTAGCCACTATGCTACCAGAGCTCCTGGTGACTATGTACAGGAACCTAAACCACCAGAGCTGGGAGTGGTTGTCGGACCTCTCTATAATAAAGGGTGGTCATTGTTTAATACAGGTGCCCCTTTCTGTCCTGCACTTCTGGCCCTCTTAGTCTCCGGGTTCATGTAGCTCTCCCTCACTTGGCAGATAAAATGGGAATGTTTTATGTGGGATCAATGCATCAAAATGTTGCACTTTAAAAAGTGCTTTGAATAGAGTTGAGCCCATTTGAAACAAGTAAGCTCTTTCTAAGGAGCTCTGGTGGCATAGGGTCTAAGGCATTTATTTGACTGCTAACCAGAAGGTTGGTGGTTCAAATCCATCAGCCACTTTGAGGAAGGAAGATTGGGCAATGGACTTCTGTAAAGATTCACTGCCTCAGAAACCCAAAGGGGGTTGCTATGAGTTGGAATCGACTCAGTGGCAATGAGTTTGGTTTTTTGTTTGGAAGCTCTTTCTAGGAAGATTAATTTCTTTAAGCATTGTTAGTTTTTTCTGTTAAAAATTTTGAGGGGTATCTACAGAAGAATATTTTCATCTTTTTTGAATTATGTCAGGCCCTCTTTTCTCCTGTATTTTTAAAATCCAGTAATGCCTTTCCTTGCCCTTCTCCCCAAAAAATTCCTAGAAGGGAAATAAATAAAAGATAAAACTCTTTTCATGCACCTTTACCCCTTACCCCCTAGATTTCTACTATCTTATCCATTTAGTGGGAGCTCTAGCAGCATAGTGGCTCAGGCACTTGACTGCTAACCAGAAGGCTGGAGGTTCAAACTTACCAGCCACTCCTTGGAAGGAAGACTGGGTATGCTTCCGTAGAGATTGTTGCTGTTGTTGTTAAGTGTCGTCGAGTCGTTTCCGACCCATAGCGACCCCATGCACAGCAGAACGAAACACTACCCGATCCCGCGCCAGCCCCACAATCCCTGCCATACTCGAGCCCATCATCGCAGCCACCGTATCAATCCATCTCCTTGAAGGCCTCCCCCTCTTTCGTCGACCCTACACCCTACCAAGCATGACATCCTTCTCCAGGGAATGGTCCCTTCTTACAACATGACCAAAATAGGTGAGATGAAGTCTGGCCATTCTTGCTTCCAAGGAGCATTCTGGCTGCACTTCCTCCAGGACAGATCTGTTAGTTCTTTTAGCAGTCCATGGTACTTTCAGCATTCTTCGCCAGCACCACAGCTCAAAAGCATCAACTCTTCTTCGGTCTTCCTTATTCATTGTCCAGCTCTCACATGCATACCAGGAGATTGGAAATATCATGGCTTGTGTCAGGCACACCTTAGTCCTCAAGGAGATATCCTTGCTCCTCAGCACTTGAAACAGTTCCTTCGCAGTTGACTTCCCCAATGCTACACGTCGTCTAATGTCCTGACTGCTGCTTCCGTTGGCATCGATTGTAGAACCAAGCAACGTGAATTCCTTGACAACCTCAATCTTCTCTCCATTTATTGTGATGCTGCTCATTGGTCCAGTTGTGAGGATTTTTGTTTTCTTTATGTTGAGATGTAATGCATACTGCAGACTGTATTCTTCAACCTTCATCAGTAGGTGCCTTAAGTCATCCTCACTTTCAGCAAGCAAAGTTGTATCGTCTGCATATCTCAGGTTGTTAATGATTCTTCCTCCAATCCTGATACCACATTTTTCTTCATATAGTCCAGCTTCTCGGATTATTTGCTCAGCATATAGACTGAATAAGTGTGGAGAAAGGATACAACCCTGACGCACTCCCTTCTTGATTTTAAACCATGTAGTGTCCCCTTGTTCTGTTCGAACGACAGCCTCCTGGTCAAGGAGAGATACCATAGAGATACCACCTTGGAAATCCAGGATGGGTGGCTGTGAGTCAGGACTGACTTGACAACAGTGAGTTTAGCCATTTACTGTATTTTCTTTTCGGTCACTATTCAATGGATATATAAATGTATCCGTGTGTATATATATGTCTTTTCTAACAGCATATCCAAACCATTTCAGTGACATCCTAAACAGGTGACATGATTTTACTTTTAAATGAATTGAACTTCTGCTCCAATTGCCTAAATATTTTAATTACAAACCTTTGAGATGTAGTGACATGCAGGGAGTGGTCACAAATTGATGCATATACCACAGAATTGGACCCATATTCTGTATTCTAGTTCTTGATTTGGGGTTCCTGCTTAAAAACTACAAAATGATCTTTGATGATTTCTTTAAAGTATCACTTTAAGAATGAGGCGTTGGTGGTTCAGTGGTAGAATTCTGGGAGACCTGGGTTCAGCTTTTGGCCAGTGCACCTCATGTGAAGCCACGACCCGTCTGTCAGTGGAGGCTTAGTGTGTGGCTATGATGCTGAACAGGTTTTAGTGGAGCTTCCAGCCTAAGACGGACTAGGAGGAAAGCCCTGGTGATCTAGTTCTGAAAACCCTATGGAGCACAAAGGTCTGATCTGTGACTGATCATGAGGATGGCACAGGACCTAGCAGTGTTTCATTTGTTGTACTTGGCATTGCTGTGAGTTGGGGGCTATCTCATTGGCAGCTAGCAACAGCATCACTCCAAGAAGAGGTTAATACATAGTACAGGGAGGCCTTTGGGATAGGGGTAATCTTCATTTTTATATTATTGCTGAGTTCTTCTGGTTTGTGCTTCATGGGCTTCATAATTAAAAATAGAGCTCTAATTAAAATAGGTGCTCTCTTTGGAATTAAAGAACTATATTTCAATTAGCAAGTGTCCTGTTTCCTTACCATGCGTTTTGTTTTTTTCTCTTAATTTGTCTTTAAACAGCAAGCCAGGGCTGAACAAGAAGAAGAATTCATCAGTAACACTTTATTCAAGAAAATTCAGGCTTTGCAGAAGGAGAAAGAAACCCTTGCTGTAAATTATGAGAAGGAAGAAGAGTTCCTCACTAATGAGCTCTCCAGAAAATTGATGCAGGTAAATTATCTTTTCTATTCTCTCATTCCCTGCCTATTTTCCTCTGTAGGGGGAAAAAAAAGAAATCGACTTTGATAGAGCACTTTGCTTGAAGCATTTGCTGATGAATTTGTAGCTAAGGTTCTTTGGAGGTTAAAAATACCCAGGTAAAGATGGCAGCAGCATGAAACTCAAAGCTGTCATGCCGTAGCTAATCTTTTAGGTAAGGTAAGACATTTTGTACCCTGAGGACTTCAAAAAATTATTGGGGAGCATGAGGCCTTATCATAGGAGAGATGAATGCAGTATGCAGCAATCGAAAAATATGGGGATTAACACCAAATGTGAGGTTTCTTTGTCCATTTGTGTGGTTTTTATAATGAATCCATCATTAGCAGCCAGAATTGGTTCTTTTGTACTAAATTATATGAAGTTGAAATGTCACTTTCAGGGAGGAAATAAGTATCTGTGATAATTAAAATTACACACAGCCAACTATATTCCTCGGAGTGAATAATATATCACTGAACAAATATTAGACTGATGCTAAAATGGATGACTTAATGTTAGTCGCTAACAGTATATGGAAAACACCACACAAAACACATAGGATGACTTGATCTCTGTGGTTCGGTGGCTCATTTCTCCCCAAAAACTTACTAGTAAAGTATAGAAGAGAAACATGTTCAGGAGAAATATTTTGTTGGTTACTTAGTATGAATTTAGGAATAAGTGGGATATTAATTAAATTGTCATTCATTATTTAATGTGATTCGTCCGAAACAGTGAACAGATATAAAATCATCTCGCACCACTGAATAGTATTTTAATTTGGTTGAAATATCATATTTTAGTCTGAGTTTGAAAGGATATTTAAGTCTCTTTAAAAACTTCTTGAATTCATATCTTACCTTTTAACATAGGTGATCCTGTATTATAATCAGGGCTTCAAACTAGTTCTACCCCCAGCTCAGAATTTACATTTCCACCCTACACACATTAAATCAGAAGCTACATTTTAACAAGATGCCGGGATGGCTCTTAAGGGGATCTGTAAGAATCACCTGAGGATCTTTTTAAAATGTAGATTCTGATTCATTACACCTGGGCTGGAAAGGCAAATTCTCAGCAGGGGGTCAAACCAGAATCAACTGGTTCAAAACTTTACATATAGCAGAAGACTGGATGCTTTGGTATAAAAACATTTATATAGTGGGCCAGAGACATTTTACCCATCTTTTATTGTCATTTGTTTACTTAATTACTGAGTAAAGATACTATTACAGGTGTGTAAACATTTTTGATTTATGTACTAGTTTTTGAAATGTGAAAACTAGAGTTGCCCTGGCATTACTATCTATCAGATTTTGGGCAAGGTTTCCACACTGAAACTTTTTGTTTATTCTTGTTCACTCTGAGTTAGAGAAAAAATGAGGAGAGAAGAGGTTAGTTTGACCTTTGACTATATTTTACCTTAGCAGCGTTAGATGATTTATTCTGCATGTTGCTTCTAGCAATAAAAGGATGTAATTATGATTTGTTTTCCAGTGTTTAGTATGTAATCAGATGTTCTAATTTTTAACACTGCAAGAAATGTTTTTTCTTTTCAATTTATGTGTGAGTCTTTGACCAAAGTATAATGTAAAGCAATCAGACCCTACCCAGATTGTGCTTTTTTTCTATATAAAGACTCATCTTCAGTGGAAAAAGGTTGTGTAATTTATAATTGGACTCTCATTTCGTTTATTATATAGCCCACTTATTTTCCAAGGACATTGATGGTCCTTAAAATAAGGTACTAAATAAGAGTGAAAACAAAAGAGCTATGAACAACAGAAAAGGAATTTGGTTGTTTAATACAATTGGCATAAGAAGGCTTGAGCTTAAAATTTAAACTCTGAGCATCCTAGAAATAAAGCTATAGCCTGGAGAAAGGTGGTGTTATCCCCCCCTCCCCCATTAGTTCTTATGGGAGCTCTGGTGGCGTAGTGCCTAAGGTGTTTGACTGCTAACCAGATGGCTGGAGGTTCAAACCCACCAGCCACTCCTCGGAAGGAAGGTTGGGCAATTTATTCCGTAGTGGTACAGCTTCGGAAATTCAAGGAGGGGTCTCTGTGAGTCCGATCCTACTTGATGGCAGTGAGTTTGGTGTTTTTATAGTTCTTATATCTAAAACAATAGTTCTTTACTGAGTTGCTGTTAAGAGTGTTGGAAAATTTTAGTAAATGTGTAGTGGTGATGATGGTTGTATAACATGAATGTAATTGATGTTTCTGAATTGTTCACATAAAAAATGTTGAAATGGCAAATGTTTTGTATGTATTTGTACTGCTATAAAGAAAAATATAATTCTAATTGGTCAGGAGGAAAAAACAAATAATTAAAAACCTTAAAAAAATAAATTGGAGGGGTAGATCTTTTTAAAGAGACTGAATAGTATATAAACTAAATAGCAAGATAAATTGGATTTTTTGTGTATCAAATCAGTATATAATGTAGCACTAGTCTTCATGACATCATGTCTTATTTTTGCCCTCAGTAAAAACAAAGGGGGTAGTTCAAAGGTGTGATTCTGTGAAGGTATATTTAGGGAGCTCTAGATAGAAGTGCCTAGGCACTTGACTGCTAACCAGAAGGCTGGCAGTTCAAACCCACCAGCTACTCCTCAGAAGGAAGATTGGGTAATCTACTTCCATAGTGATACTGCCTCAGAAACCCAAGGAGGGCTCACTATGAATCGGGTCGACCTGATGGCACATAACAACAGCAACAACAACAACAGATGGGTGAGTAAGCACTTGATGTCCTGTCTTACAGAATCTGGACAAATCAATGGTTATCATATCCTTCAGACAATCCTTCATGAATCTCAGCTTGGTTCTTAGGTTTTTGAAAGGAGATAAATAGCAGGTTGTGTGAGATTAAGGTCTCTGGCAAATTCCAGAGCTCTTTTTTTTTCTCTGGCACTATTATAGTTGATCGCTTTAGATACGAGGTAGCACAACATGAAATAAACACCCAAGAACCTACTTTTTATTATTGTGCAGGAGGTTGACTACTGACTAGTAAGACATTGTCTTAAAAAGAACCTTCTAGTACTTTTGCTGAGTCTAGCACTGTCCTGCATTGGAACTAAATTCAGCTCTGGAGTTTCTTGAAGAGAAGGTATAGTTTAATCATAATTTATCATCTAAAATTCACAAGAAATGTTTTGTGTATAAAAGTCTTCATCAGTATTTAATACAGCATTTACATAAGAAAAAAGCCTAAAAGACTATTCTCCAAAAATATTAATGATATGCTTGGGTGATGAGTTTATAGGTTATATTAATTTTTCTTGTACCCGTTTACTTCCAGTTTTCTAGTAGCAGTATTAATTGCTTTTATAGCTAGAAAATACCTTATTTCTTTAAAAGGAAATTTAAAAATCTGACGCCTTTTTTGTCCTTCCCTTTTGAAATTTCCTTCTGCATCACTGACTTTGAGAGCTCAGAGTCCTGCTGCCTTAGTGTATCTGTATGCCGTGGAGAGCAATGCATTGAAAGCCCCTGTAGTGTACGCTCGCTTGCCATTGATAGAAGATTCTGAACTGTCCATATCATTAAGATCTAGTATAATCAGTATATCTAATATAATCTAGTATAATCAGAATGCTCTAAAGATTAGTGTAGCTGTCTTGTGAGTCTTTATTTGATTTACTGTACTGGCCCTGAGTTATAAAACTTTTTTTTTTTTTTTTTTTAATTTCTAGTGTCTCTGGTAAGTGCTGGCCACCAGTCACCAATGGCAACCAGAAGACCTGCCCTTGCTAAGATTAATATGGTTTAGCTCTTGTAAATTTCCCCACCTGCTTTCATGCATCAAGTTCACTTCCTGTTCTTTGGGAAACCTATCAGCTTGTTCAACTGTTGCCTACACTCTTAACCAAAAATTAATGAGCCCCGCCCCACACACACACACCCCAAATAGGACTGGGATGAGAGCAACTGCATATTGGATCTCTGAATGTTTTCAATCAAATTCAAGTTTCAAATTTCAGACCTTAAAATAACAAATAGACTTGTAATATTGTACTTTTGATTCACTTATTAAATTAGATCTGGTCCTCTGAAAATAATACCACCATAGGTATTAGAAATTACTGTACCATATCCTTATGAAGGGGATGCATTGTTTGATTGATTGATTGATTGTGATTTGGATGAAAATTTACAGAGCAATTTACTTTGTCTCATGACATTGACTACAATTTACCCCAATGCAACAGCTCCCCTCCCACTTCCTCCTGATAGTTACATCTTCCCTGTGTCCATCCCTCCATGCACTCCTGCCTCCTGAGCTGTCTCCCTGTGCATAAACAGCCCTTCTTTCTCCCATGATTGTTCTCTCCAAGGAGTGTATCTACCTCAGGTAAATAAATGTTCAACTCATATGCCTGTCTTTTGTTTGGCTGGAAGCCACCGGTGTGGGTTCAATTCCAGACTTGAAGGGCAGCTAGGGGCCATAGCCTCAGTGGTTCCACCAGGTTCTATCACACCAGCAAACCTGCCCCCCCTGCCTTTTTTTTTCCCAAATGATTTTGAGTTTTGTTCCACATTGTTCTCTCTATATATCCAGGATCTCCTATCTAGATCTCCCTCCAAGTGGTTGACAGTGGTAGCCGGGCACCATCTAGTTCTTCTGGTCTCGTGGTCATATAGGCTGTGGATTGCTGTGGATTGCATGGTGTACCAGTTGCTAGGACTAATTGTTTTGACGAATCTTTGGTTTTCTTCATTCTTCTTTGCTCTGGGTGATGAGAGACCCATCTAGATGACTGCTTGCAAGCTTTTAAGATCCCATCGCTACTTGCCAAAGTAGGAGGTAGAACAATGTTTTGTGTAATATGTTATGCCAATTGAGCTTGATGGCGAGGGGACACATTCTTATCAATCATTGAAAGTCTGTTTTTTGGATCTTTTCCCAAGCAACACATTTTTTTTTCTCTCTCTCTGTCTCTCTCTATCTCTCCATCTCTCTATTATTGACTCAGTCCCTGAGGTTAGAATATCTCCTGAAATTAAAGCAGTTGAAGCTTCCTAGCATCTATGGCAAGATTGATATATGGAAGAAAGGAAGGAAGTTGTGGGCGAAACCACTGTTGCAGCTGCCACTACCCAAAGATTTATAGCAGAAGAGTATCATGCCACAGCATTATTCTTTCATCTCTGTTTGCACAGGAATAAAACTATGAGGAAGAATTTTAATAAGTCTCTGAATCTGCTTGCTCATCTGGACAGAAGGCCTCATTTGCCCTCTTTCTCCCCTGTCCACAATTTTGGAGAAGTAGTTTCTCCTTCCAACGTCATATTAATGGGTTCCATTTTTTGTCCAGGGAAGCATAACTTCCCTGGAGCTCTGGTGGCATAGTGCCTAAGGCATTTGACTGCTAACCAGAAGGCTGGAGGTTCAAACCCACCAGCCACTCCTCAGAAGGAAGGTTGGGCAATTACTTCTGTAGTGATAATGCCTTGGAAACCCACCCAAGGAAGGGTCTCTATGAGTCGGCTCCAACTCAACAGCAGTGGGTTTTTTTTTTTGTAATGTTTCTCTAGCCCCAAAGAGGGTGTATCTCTGGGTAGCATAGCATGTCCACTGAGATTAGAAATAAGTCTGGATACTGAATTCCCGTTTTTTCTAGCATGTAGACCAGAATCAAAGGCTATTTGTTTCTCCCAAACTTCCCAAGTCACCAAGATGGCCATGGAATCATTTTGTTTGTACAGGTAGCAAAATCACATGTCAGGGTGATAAATATGTGTAGAACTCTGTTTAATGAATTTGTAGGCCACCTAGATTGAGACTGCCATGTATACATTCAGATGAAAACTTGGTTCTTCCCATGGTAGGGGATAAAAGATCTTGAAATATTTATTAAAGTGGTTGGGAGTTCTGGTGGCATAGTACCTAAGGCATTTGACTGCTAACTAGAAGGCTGGCAGTTCAAACCCACCAGCCACTCCTCGGAAGGAAGATTAGGGAATCTACTTCCGTAGTGATACCGCCTCAGAAACCCAAGGAGGGGTCACCATGAGTCAGATCTGACTCAATGTCAGTGAGGTTTTTTTTTTTTTTTTTTTTTAATTAAGGTGGTTAGAACTGGGCTCTTTTGCCTTTTAGTTCCTCAGGGCTATTGACATCAGTTAGAGAAATTTGCTATCACATCATAGCTTACAAAGTAGTTGGACAGAGTTATTTATTTATGTTTATGTTATTTTTCATTCTAAATTGTCTAAACCTTAGCTTCATCTGTTCTTTGCTTCTTTTCCAAGGGACTTGCATGTAGCTTTCACAGAGCATCTGTAAAGAGCTCCTGGGCTGTTTTCAATGCAGTTTAAGTGCTGTATCCACCAGTGGCCAATGCATAGTCCAGAATTCTGTGGTTAGTAGCATGCCAAAAATTTCTCAGTTCAACACAATTTGCATTATGATTATAAAACACAATAAACTTGAAGCAGTTCTTCGGGCTTGAGAAATCACTGAGTATTTCCTAAAGCATGCATGCATGTCTGTGTTAATATTATGTCTAGATTCCCAAAAATGGAAGGACTTAGAAGCTTCCCTTGATGACTTATTTGACATAACATGTGAGAAAATGCAGGTAGAGGGAAAATAAAGGTAGAAATAATAAAGTGAAGCTGAGCTGAGAGGTTGCTTTTTTTCTAGGGTGGATGGAAAGCACCATTACATCTAGTTGAAAAGATGAATCTTGGCTTTTGAAGGATATGTGGCTCCATTGTAGATGCTCTTTAGCAATCACTACAAATTGCTTTTCAAATGACTTTAAAACTCTGTAGTTAGAAGTTGCATTTCATGGTTAGGTTCTTTAGTATTTTCAGAATAATTTACAGATAGTAATTACCTTAAAATCCTGAGTTATATTCTGCTGCTGATGATCTTCACCCTTTTCCCTCTTAATTCATAAGCTAAGAAAGATGAGGCTTTTTAATTTCCAGTATCTCAATGTAGAATGACTTCTTTGGGCTAAACACTCTCTTTCTCAGAAGAAGAAACTGCAAGTCTTTATACAATGGATTTTCAATACAGAAGCTCTAACACCAGAGCCTAAAGGACTTGTTTGTCTATTTGTGGAGCATCGTTTTTTAACCTTCTTCCTAAGCATATTTCTCTAAAAGTATTAATGCTTTTAGTGGCTTCATGCTATTGGAAATCTAGGAAACTCATATTTAGCCCTTTAGGTATACTGAGTGGATGGGAAGCCAGATGTTGGATTGGACCCATCTATTCAAAAGTTAGGGCTGGTGTCAAAGGGGCAGGGAGGGCACATCTCCTGACCTCCTCTAACCCCACAAGCGGAAGACAGAATCACCATCAGCAGCCCAAGGCCTATCTCTGCAAGGCCAGACATGCTGCCTCCCTCCAGCCATTTCACCAACCCTGACACCAGCTGTTCCTCCCACAGCACCCACCACCTCTCTGCTGGGTTCAGTAATTTGCTGCAGTGGCCACACACAACTTACAGATTATGGGGTTTATTAGGGAAGCACCAGGCTACAATTCGAGCTCAGAAACAATGCTCAGTCTCAGCCCTCTGTCTCTCAGCCAGTAGTCTCTCCCAGTCTCTGTCCCAGCAGGGGTGTCTCTCACTGTCTCTTTCTCAGCAGTATGTGTCTCAGGAATGCATAGCTCTCAGCAGCACGTCTTTCTCAGCCAGCAGTCAGAGAGACTCTGCCTCTAGGGAGGGTTCCTTTTGAGCCTGGCAGAGTGGCCAAACTAAACAATCATAACATCAGCATTCTAAGTACGTGAGAGAGAGCGAACTTCCCAGAACATTGCTTTGTGCCACTCGCAACAGAAATACCCCAAGTGGATTACTTTAACAATCAGGAGCTCCTCAGTTGCTCACAGCAAATTCCACCATGGAGTTTACAGAGACTTATGGCTAGAAAAGCCATACCAGATAATTTACTACACCCCAGCTGAACTTTAGTTCTCAGCACTGAGAATACTGACAAGGAACTACAATAAAAAATAAATAATTTTCTGAAAGGACCTAGCAATTTTTCCTTTATAGAAGTTACATATGTCTTCCTCTCTAGGAAATGACAGATAATTCAGAGAAAACTTACTGAAGAGAAATAAAAGCTAAAAAAAATGCTTTTCAATTTTTTAAAAAACATCAAAGAAGTAAAAAGAAGATGAAGAACTATTGGGCTGAGATCTGGGGGAGACTGGGAATCAAGAGAGGATCAGGACCCATTGCTGAGAGCATTTGCTAGTAAGAAACAGCTAAGAGTGTGCTTTGGTAGTTTTGTGGAGCTAGGGTTATAGAAGTCAAAGGTCAGGCTAACCAAAAGTAGAGAGTCTGATAAATCACCTCCAACTTTAAAGTGGAATCATAAAATCTTCACCCTCAAGATAAGAGTGAACCAGTTTTGCATCATTGGAGTGAACATGAAGGTTTGAGTTTGGATAAAGGTATACCTAAACATATGCTATCAGGCAGAAAATTTTTTTTTTCTAGAGGAGAATATTTTCTAGGTCCTAAGTTTCACCTACAAATAACTTAAACTACAGTGGGCAGCACACAATCAGAGAGAGGTAGGCACATCAAAATACGAGATTCCATGAAAGTAAACCGGCAACAATTACAGAACAGAGAAGGACTTCACAGATATTTCCAATATTTGGCATAAACTACAAAGCAACTATATTTACTGTACTTACCGAGATATAAGCCAAGCTTGAAAGCTTCATCAGGAAACTGGAAGGTGTAGAGAAGGACATTCATATTTGAAAAATAATCCAGAAAGTCTATAACCAAAAAATACGATAGTCAAGAACTCATTTAATAGCATAGATACAATTGAAAAGAACGTTTGTAAACTGGAAAATATTGCAGAAGAAGCTGTCCAGAATGCAGCCCAGTATGATAACAACATGCAAAATACAGAATGATTAACAGACATGGAAGGTACAGTGAGAAGTGTTGATACTTTTCATTGGAGTTATAGAAAGAGAGGAAAAGGAATAGGATGAATGCAGTATTTGAAAAGATGACAAATGAAGATTTCTCAGAGCTGATGAAAGACAATAGTCCAAGAAACTTATTAAATCCCAACCAGGATATGGCTGTATCTGAGAAAATCAGAGTGAACATTCAATATCCCAAAAACAAAGGGAAACTTTTTAAAGCAGCCAAAATAAAAAGACATACTACCTTTTGAGGAGTGACAAGACTAATGACAGACTTCTCAACAGCAAAATGAAAGCCAGAAGGCAGTGAAATAATATGGGTAAGGTGTTGAAAAGAAAGCACTTTTAACGTGATATTTTATATCCAACAAAAATGTTTTTTAAGAGCAAAGCTAAACTAAGATATTTAAAAAAAAAAAAAAAAAAACCAATTTACTATCTATACTAGAATAAATTCTCAAAGATACATATCAAGGATAGAAATTGATCACAGATGGACTGTCAGGAATACAGGGAGGAATTTAAGAGCAAAGTGATATTTTATATCTGTATGTGTAATTATATACATTATAATTAAGTTTAACTGTAAGTACCAATAGCATGTATTTGGGAAGGGGAATTAATTACAGTTAGGATGTTTTAAGGTCTTGTGTGTCCAGGCAGAGAGTAAAAGTTTTAATTTATGTGAAATTTTAATACACACATGCTTGCAATATCTAAGATAACCACTAAGATAATGAAGTATATGACAAAGAATTGTTGCTGTTGTTATGTGCTGTGGAGTTGGACCCGACTCATAGCGACCCCTCCTTGGGTTTCCAAGGCAATATCACTACGGCAGTAGATTGTCCAACCTTCTTTCCAAGGAGTGCCTGGTGGGTTTGAACCGTCAGCCTTCTGGTTAGCAGTCAAGTGCCTTAGGCACAGCGCCACCAGAACTCCTATGACAGATAATAGAAGGGGAGAAAAATGAAAGGATAATCACTTCTTGAGAAGGTAGGAAAAACTAGAAAGCACAGGCTAAGATGGCTGTTTCAACTTAAATATAGCAACTCAGGAGAAAAATGACAAAAGACTTCAACAGGCTCATGACATAGATGCATAACCAAATGGCTGATAAGGAAATATAAAAGTACACAACCTCACTAGTAATCAGGAAAGACGACTTTAAACCACAACAGGACATTACTAGGGAAATTTCGTGGACTGCTGGTGGGAATGGAAGTTGTTACAACCATTTTGAAAACAACTTGACATTACCACCAGCTGCTCCAACAGGAGAAAGATATGGCAGTCCACTTCCGTAAAGATTTATAACCTTAGAGAGACCCTATGAGGCAGTTCTGCTGTGTCCTATGGGGTAACTATGAGTTGGATTTCACTCTACGGCAGTGACTTCGGGTTTTTGAATAGAAAAAAAACCAAAACCAAACTCACTGCCGTTGAGTTGATTCCGACTCATAGCGACCCCCTTTGGGATTCTGAGGTGGCAAATATTTATGCAAGTAGATTGCCCAGTCTTCCTTCCACAGAGTGGCTGGTGGGTTTGAATTGCCAACCTTCTGGTTAGCAGTCAGATGCCTTAGATATTTGAAAGATGCCATGCAATAATCATTAAAATGCCAGAGTGAGTGGACATAGTATGCTGAAGGCATGTGGGAATTTTCTGTAGAAGATGTCTTTTGAGTCATTCCCCCAGATTCCATAAGTTGGGGTGAGGTATTCAGGCACCCTGGGCAGACGGCACAGTGTGGGCAGAGGTGAGGAGGTTGGAAGCATACGGTAGCTTCTGAATCAGTGGACTCTGTGATTATCATGGTTTAAGGCTATAAGCTCTGAGACCACAGTGACCTTTAACAGTCTTTGGCCAGCATGATAGGTTTAACTTTTTACTCTACTCTTTAGAAACAGACTTTAGCTATGTGTTGGATTGCATTTGCTAAGTCTGTGGTTAGCCCCATCCACTCTTTGTTTGCTATCAGCCTGGACCTCGCAGGCATTTACTTTTGTCTTCCCTGGAGTAGCATAGTGCCTAAGGCATTTGACTGCTAACCAGAAGGCTGA
>NW_006921603.1:5816928-5821302 GCF_000298275.1 Orycteropus afer afer | reverse complement strand
GGTTCAAACCCACCAGCCACTCCTCGGAAGGAAGATGGGGCAATCTACTTCCATAGTGATACTGCTTCAGAAACCCAAGGAGGGGTCGCTATGAGTCGGGTCCGACTCAAAGGCACATAACAACAACAACAGCACTTGGGCTGAGTGTGAGAATAGCACAAGGAAAGTATGAAAATCTTGCATAGTGATTGGATTGAGGAAGGACTTGAACGTTGTGCCAAAGAGTTTGGACTTAATCTGCAGGTGGTAGGGTACTGTGGAAAGATTTTGAACAAGGCATCAAAGTCATAGGACTTGTATGCTAGTTTGATCTACACTGGATTTGGGACGATAATTAGGAGGTTTTGGTGGTGATCTAGTTAAGAGTAAAGAAAGGCCTAAAACTGGCTTGGGGCCATGAGTACAGAAAGGAGTGTGCTGTTAGACTAAGTAGAGTTTGATGACTGATTAGACTCGAGGTATTGGATGGACCCCCCCCACCCCACCGCCACCCAGCAGTCTCACCTGGGTGACTGAGAATAGTGGTACAGTAACAGAAATAGGGGAGGGGATAGGAATAAGTGTTGGGCCCAATGGACTGTGAAGTGGGAATCTGACTTTCTGCTGGGTCTGCTCAATAAAGCAGTCAGCCAGTTGGTTCTTGAGACAGTCCTGGTGTTCTGAGAGACATAATTGAACTTCCTTTCAAAGCTCATATTAGTAAATTTTAAGTTGTTGATGACAGTTAAATGACTTAATGTAGTTATTGTCCTATGGTGACCTGTAGTTGGTCCAGTGCAGGTACCTCTGGTCTTTGGTTTACCAGTTGCTGTCAAATCTGCTCTGACTCATGAACCCATATGTGTCAGAGTAGAACTATGCTCCACAGGATTTTCGGTTTTCACCAGACTTTGTTTCAAGACTCGTCTGAGTGAACTCAAATTACCAGCCTTTCAGTTAGCAGCTGAGTGAGCGCTTTAACCATTTGTACCACCCAGGGACTCCCTAGCCTTTGGTACTTATCCGTAAACCAAGATGTTAGCTGGAGGTTGTGAGGACTCACTCACTCACTTACTCACTCACTCATTGCTGTTGAATCGGACCTGACTCATAGCGACCCCTCCTTGGGTTTCAGAGACGGTATCACTATTCACTATGGAAGTAGATTGCCCAACCTTCCTTCCAAGGAGTGGCTGGTGAGTTTGAACCACCAGCCTTCTGGTTAGCAGTCAGATTCCTTAGGCACTATGCCACCAGAGCTCCTAGTTGTGAGGACTAGACAGAAAAAAGTAATAGTTTTGACTTATGAAGACAGAGATAGGGGCATCTTAGGTTTATTCTTACATTGTGTTGAGAAAGCTAGGTCTTAGGGCTGGTGGCCAGAAGGCTTGCCTCATTTGGCATAGGCAGGATTGACCACAAGCCCAGAACTACAGATTTATTCTCCATCCAGCCTGGGATTTGGCAAGCCTGTTTGCATACTGGGTGGACAGGCTTGCTCAACAGCCAATTTATGTGTGCACCCTTTGTGACTTTAAGAGAGAGTTCTTACAAGTGAACAGTGTCTCTACCTGTACCTCAGAATTTTGCTAGTAATAAGCCATTTGGTGAAGAGTTCTTGAGTCTTTTTTTTTTTTTTTTTTCATCAGATGCCTGGTTCATTGAAGTGGTTCCAGCAAGCCTTTGCAAATTATAAGGACAACGATTATTGCTAATTAAGTGAAGCTTGAAGTTAGCCTGTTTTAGATGAAATTAATGCTGCACTTGTATTTTTTAAAGTGCTGGAAGTTTGCTTTGGGGCTCCATGTACAGTCAATGGGTACAATAACATAATGTTCAAGTTTTAGTACTTACAATTTTTAAATTTTACAGGTTTATAGAAGTATCTTTTCCTGGGGCTTTTTCAGTGTGTTTTTTAGTGCTGAAATTTAGGGAACAAACCTTTATTTTATTGAAAAGGAGCTCTGGTTGTGCAATGGGTTAGTCATTTGGCTGCTAGTTAGGTGAGTGGTTCAATTCCATCAGCTGCTTCACAGGACAAAGATGAGGCAATTTACTTGCATAAAGAGTTACAGCCTTGGAAAACCAATGATGTCACTGTGCATCAGAATTGACTCAATGGCAGTTTTTTTTTTTTTTTTTTTTAAGGTCTATTGAGCAGGAGCTCTGGTGGTGCAGTGGTTAAAGCATTTGACTGTTAACCAAAAGGTTGGTGGTGTGAAGCTATCAGCTGCTCCACGTGAGAAAGATGAAGCAGTCTGCTTCTGTAGAATTACAGCCTTGGAAATCCTATGGGGCAGTTCTATTGTGTCCTGTGGTGTTGCTATGAGTCAAAATTGACTTGATGGTAGTGACTTTATAATTCTTTTAAAAAAATATGATGTGCTGGTGGATCATCTTTTAGAATCCTGTGTGATTCCAGTTCCATATTGTTGTTGTTGTTATGTGCCGTCGAGTCAGACCCGACTCATAGCGACCCCTCCTTGGGTTTCCGAGGCAGTATCACTACAGAAGTAGATTGACCAACCTTCCTTCCGAGGAGTGGCTGGTGGGTTTGAACCACCAGCCCTCTGGTTAGCAGTCAAATGCCTTAGGCACTACGCTACCAGATAGGAATATGTTTTTGTTAGCATTAATAATATTTTGCACAAATAAAGGCTATAAAGTTAGAAAAAATTTCCCCAAACTTTTGCTTTAGATATATCTAAGGCACACGTGACTTTTATTTCAAATACATTAATATAATTTGCTTGGCAATTTATCTCCCAGCTTCAAATTTTTTTTGCACTACTTGAGAATTACTGACCTTATTGGGAGATTTAAAATTGTTTATTTAATATTATTTTAAGACTTGCAATTAGTAATTTAAAATCATGCCTTAAATTTTATGCCCCTATTGAAGGTACTACTTAGAGATAAAAATGGAGTTCATTTCTGATAGCTAGTCTTAGACAGCTTGCACTAGGCTTCAAAGTTTTTATGTTTGTGGTATTTGCTAAAAGCAGAATCAAGCCCAGGAGTTCTGAATTTTTCTCAGGCAAACTATTAGTCCAGGTGACACTGTGGTTATTAGTTCCTGAGAATTCCTATCCCTGCTTCTGCCTCCCCCCTCCCTCTACTTCCGTCTCTTCCCTGCCCTCTCTTGCCTTCTCCCTCTCATACACCTTAACCTTCAACTGATGATTGTTTTGTTTTGTTTGGTGGTTTCAGTATTTCTCTCTGTGCTTCTCTTTTTATTGGCAGTTACTTTGTTCCAAGGAAGAACCACATTTCCTGTTTCTGTTTCTAGTGTTCTGTTCAGAAACTCCATGCCTGCTTCCTCATTGCCACGTCACCTGACAGGTGGCAGAACAAAGCAAGCAGCAAAGCTATTTTAGCTCTCTCTTTTGTGGGTGATGAAAATTGTGAATATTTGGCAAATGGAGTTAGATCTTGGGAAAGGCTTGGTATTTCCCAAATGGGTTAATGTCACCCAGGGAACTTACTTCAGTTGTGACAGTGACAGCTTTACCACCAGATTTTCTTTAGGGTATGGCTCTTCAGAGGAAAATGCTTCTTCACATTGTGAGCTCTTACAGACTTAACACTAGTTTAATGTCTGTTCTTCAAGTAAATACCTAATCAGATATTGGTGATATTAGACCATATGTCTAACTATGAGTATCTTTTTACAAGCCAATGAAAACCTTACCCTTTCTCAGATTGACATTCTGTACTAAACAATGCTTGGTGGAGAGAGAGTTTTCAGTTAGATTGCATCCTTAATTGTATGAATTTACCTCAGGGCAGAAGCATAAAGTTGTTTTGTTTTGTTTTGTTTTTTTAAAGTGAGTGCTTTTCTAATGAAAATGGCAGCAATTGAAAACATATTGGAGGAACACAAAGCTGTTGTTATTGTCAGGTGCCGTCGAGTTGTTTCTGACTCATAGCAACCTTACTTACAGCAAAATGAGATACTGCCTGGTCCTGTGCCAGCTCCATGATCCTTGCTGTACCTGAGCCCATTGTTGTAGCCACTGTGTCAATCCATCTTGTTGAGGGCCTTCCCCTGTTTCGCTGACCCTCCACTTTACCAAGCATGATATTCTTCTCCAAGGAATGGTCCCTTCTTACAAAATGAAGAAAGTAGGTGAGATGAAATCTGGCCATTTTCACGTCCAAGGTGCATTCTGGCTGCATGCATTTCTTCCAGGACAAGATTGTTAGTTCTTTTAGCAGTCCACAGTTCATTCAGCATTCTTTGCCAACACCACGACTCAAAAGCATCAGCTCTTCTTCAGGCTTCCTTATTCATTGTCCTGCTCTCACATGCATATGAGGTGATTGAAAATACCATGGCTTGTGTCAGGTGCACCTTAGTACTCAAGGAGACATCTTTGCTCTTCAGCACTTGAA
>NW_006921603.1:5815551-5816073 GCF_000298275.1 Orycteropus afer afer | reverse complement strand
AATATAGGTCTCTTCCGGTCAGTTGGCCAGGTAGCTATCTTCTAAATCTCCTGGCACAGGTGAGTGAGTGCCTTCAGCACAGCATCTGTTGGTTGAAACATCTCAATGGGTATTCCATCAATTCCTGGAGCCTTGTTTTTTGCCATTTCGTTCAGTGCAGCTTTGACTTCTTCCTTCAGTACCATTGGTTCTTGATCATATACCACCTCCTGAAATGGATGAACAACAATGAATTCTTTTTGGTACAGTGACTCTGTGTATTCCTTCCATCTTCTTTTGATGTTTCCTGCATCATTCAATATTTTGCCTGTAGAATCTTTCAGTATTGCGACTCAAGGCTTAAATTTTTTCCTCAGTTCTTTCAGCTTGAGAAATGCCAACCATGTTCTTCCCTTTTGGTTTTCTAACTCCAAGTCTTTGCACATTTCATTATAATAATTGACTTTGTTTTCTCTAGCTGCTCTTTGAAATCTGTTCAGCTCTTTTATCTTGTCATTGCTTCCATTTGCTTTAGCTCCTCTT
>NW_006921603.1:5803651-5805552 GCF_000298275.1 Orycteropus afer afer | reverse complement strand
GTATTTATTGGTTTCCCTTTTCTTTGTTGAAGAGGGTCTGTGCAATCCTTCTGCCTAGTCCGCCATCTTGCCACCCGAATCTATTTTTTAGATGTTCTCTAAATTCAGGAGGAATATATTCAAGGACATATCTCATGGACTTGTTTTAATTGTCTTCAGCTTCAACTTGCATATGAGCAGTTGAGGATCTATTCCACAGTCAGCTCCTGGCCTTGTTTTGGCTGAATTTACTGAGCTTTTCCATCGCCTCTTGCACAGCTACTGTTTTTAAAACTATATCAATGGTTTGAGGGTTTTAAGACCCTAATATTTGTAATTTCTGTAAAGCCAGTAGACATTAAGATATAGTGTTCATAAATTATCTTAGGGCAAGAGTCATGTCTTTTTTGTTTCCTTTGTATTTTCCCCCATTTGCTCAGGATTCTATGGAATCTTTGACCATTTGTTCAGTAATGGTAGCTGAGCAGTTTTCTGGTCTCATGGCAAAGGAGACAGTTGTTCACGGAGGCAATTAGCCACACATTCCATATTCTCCTTCTCCTGTTGTTTTTTCTTCTTCCTCTTTTGTCCCAGGTGAATAGACACCCAAGTGCCATGCCTTGGATGGCCCCTTGCAAGCATTTAAGACCCTAGCCACTATGTAGCAAACTAAGAGGTAGAACAGAAGTACTAAATGTGTTGTTAGACTGAAACTGGAATGTCCCATGAAACCATGACCCTAAGCCTCCAAAACAGGGAACTAAATCCTGTGAGGTGTTTGGTTATACATAAGCTGTCTTAGTAGGTCTTTTTTTTTTTTTTTTTGGATCACTGTTGTAAATATATCTATCTCACAGGTTTTGTCAATTCAATATTTTACAGGTGCACAACTTACTTTTTTAAACTTTTTATTGTGATTTGGGTAAAACTTTACAAAGCAGATTCATTTTACATGCAGCAGCTCATACACATTTTGTTTTTTTCACTCTAACTACATTCCTTGCAGTGTGACATCTCTCCTCCCACTTCTTCCCTGTGGTTACCCCTTCCCTGTGTCCTTCTTTGCCCATGCATTCTGCCTCCCTACTTTTCTCCCTGTGCAAATGCTACCCTTCTGATCTCCCACAGTTGATTGTTCTAAGGAGTGCATCTCCTTGGTGTCATTGTTCAGTTCGTAGGCCTTTTTGTTGTCTGGCTGAGAGTTAAGCAACGGGAGTAAGTTCAATTCTGGGCGACTTGGTGCCATAGTCTCAAGGAGTGCACCAGTCTCCATCAGACCAGTAAAACTGGTCTTTTCAATGTTTTTGTTTTGTTTTGTTTTGTTTTTTTATTTTGTTCCACATTTTTTCTCTCCCACTCAATCCAGGACCTCCAGTTTTGATCCCTTTCCAAGTGGTTGGCATTGGTAGCTGGGCACAATCTAATTCTGGTCAAGAATGATTCTTAACTATAGATTTTACCTACAACTGGCATAGTTCCTACAGATGTCACTGACTAAAAGTGTTAAAGGAGCACTTTTTTTTTTTTTTGCTATTTTATAAGTGATTTGTGGTCCCATTGAGGTCTTTTATGTCTAAAATTCTTGGACTCTTCTTGTTCTCTTTTCCTTAGTTCTTTTATTTACTGCCTGATTTCTGCAGAACCTGACTTTTAAAAGGATATCTAAAAATAGACTTGTCGCTGCAAGCACCTCCTCAAATCTGCTTTTTTTTCCCTACGTACCTGCAAGGTTGAGCAGCTTTTTTTGGATTTGCACATCAAAAGCAGTTAGAGGGAAAGCAGCATCTCTTTAGTCAACTTTCCAGTATTAACTATCAGATTGAAAACTTGTTTTTAAACCGAGTATATGTTTTCAGAACAATGGGAATTGTATCAGATGTGGAGGGGGTTGTTGTTGTTGTTGTTGTTATGTGCCGTCGAGT
>NW_006921603.1:5799016-5803524 GCF_000298275.1 Orycteropus afer afer | reverse complement strand
TTGAACCACCAGCCTTCTGGTTAGCAGTCAAGTGCTTTAGCCACTAAGCTGGAGGGGGTTAGCAGGAGGCATTTTGAGGTTGATCAGGCCCAGATAGGCTTTCTCAGTTGCCCATTGCACCCCATGGAGGGTTTAGACACTGATACAGAATCCCCTGTATGAGGATAATGAGTGAACGTGGATGGTTTATTTATTTATTTATTTGACTCATTTTTCTGTTTAATCATGTGACTTCACAAACACCAAGGATGCGCGAGGCACAGTGGGTACAGGAATCTGAAGTTGACTCCTATCAGGTTTGTTCAGTGACCCAGAGAGGAGAGCACTGGTTTGGGGTTTAGAACAGAATTGTGGGCCCCATGTTCTTCGGCTTTCCAGCTGTGTGGCTTTGGTCCATTAACTTATTATATCACGAATGAAATGAGGATGGGAGTTCTGGATGGCGCAGATGGCTTGACTACTAACTGATAGGTTAATAGTTAAGAAGAAATGTCTGGTGATCTGCTTTTGAAAGGTCACAGTTCTACTCTGTAAAACATGGTGTCACCATGAGCTGGAACTGACTTGACAGCACGCAGTTTGTTTTTTGGGTTTTAAAATGGAGAAGATCCCATCTGCCTTAATGTTCAGTGAGTGCCTGAAGAAAAGGGCCTATTTTGAAGGTAAAATCAGGGAGCATTGTGATCTTGGACCAAGAAGTGAAACTTTGTTGCTTCATTGTTTTTATTAGCTTTTACCTTGTCCCTCCTTGGTTCTGAAAACATCGAGCCTTGTGACTGTCATTCCCACAACCACTGCTATGGGTCAACAAAATCTCTAATTTAGAGCACTAGAAGCAACACATTAATTAATGAGAACCCCAAGTTCTCCTGTGTCCAACTGAGTTTTCTTTCTTCTTTTTTTTTTTCTCCCAACTTGTGGTTTTAAATGTGGACGTTTTTAAAAATCTCCTCTTGTAACTGCATGTGTCCACATAACCTTATCTTTTAATTGCATAAATAAGAGATTGCCTCCCCTTGATTTTTAGGAGAGGTGTAGGAGGTGTGATATACAATCTCATTGTGGAAAGGTAATTAATTATAGTGATTTTAGCCTAAGCATGCATGCTAGTATATTGTGAAAGAGCATCCTAAATAATTTACTAAGTGTATTTTGTGATTGTGATAACTCCTGCCTCTCTACGTACATTTTGTAAAACTAAATAAACTGTAACTCATCTAATAAAAACTGACAGTGTGAAATTTCTGCTTTTTAATTTATTAATTTTTAAGCCTAGGATATAAAACTTAAAAGGTACAAAAGGGTATTTGCCGAAAAGTAAGTTTCCTTCCTTACTTCATTCCTCAGCTTCCCAATTCTCCCCTGTGGAGGCAACCACTTCTGTGTCTCTTAAAATTGAAATCTCTATTTGTGACTTGATACCTGTCTGCATTTGTCCTCTAATCATTGGTTATCTATGTTAGAGGAACCAGTGAGGTGGAGGTTACTAGGTAGATGCTTGAATATATGAGCAGAAATGAGTAATGTCACTGTTATGATGATGACTCTTGGTTGGTGTAACCAGCTTTTGGAGTGAGTGTTACCATGGCTTTTGAGCATCTTGATTTCCATATCTGTGTCTCTTTAATTTTCCAGTTGCAACATGAGAAAGCTGAGCTAGAACAGCATCTCGAACAGGAGCAAGAATTCCAGGTCAACAAACTGATGAAGAAAATTAAAAAACTGGAGAATGACACCATTTCTAAGCAGCTTACATTAGAGCAGGTAAGCATCGATAGCTCGCCTTTTATGTTTTTCTCCCTCATTATTGACTTGTTCTTTCAAGCTTTAAGATGCCCTGAGGAATGTAAGTGAAACATATTTCAGCTTTTTCTCCCTGCAAGTGGAGGCTTCATTTCTGAAGTAAGCATCGGTGGGTTTGCAAAGTACCCACTCACTCTCTTGCACACTTTCTCTCTCTCTCTCTTTTTTTTATGTTAGCCACAATTAATAAAGTTCTAGGAGGCATGTTAAATAGTGATTTATAGCAGGAAATGCTAGGTTGCTTTCACAAACCAAAGAGGGAAGAATACGTTTTCAACCACAGGAATGGTTTCTGTGAAGTTTCCTGAGACAGAGTTCCTGTGGAACTTGGTTCTACAGAACAAACAATTAGCACTGTTATTCTTTGAATTACAGATGGCCCTCCGTATCCATGGGTTGCCCATCTGTAGATTGAAAATATTGAAGTTGTTGTTGTTATGTGCCATCGAGTTGGACCCGACTCATAGCGACCCCTCCTTGGGTTTCTGAGACAGTATCACTACGGAAGTAGGTTGCCCCATCTTCCTTCCGAGGAGTGGCTGGTGAGTTTGAACTGCCAGCCTTCTGGTTAGCAGTCAAGTGCCTTAGGCACTATGCTACCAGAACTCCCAAAAATATTGAAGAGGGGGTAGCAATTAGATGGTCAAGGCAATCCCTCAAAGGCTAAAAGGGCATGTGAAATGCTATTTACATAGCATCAGCATTGCATTAGGTATGATAAGTAATTTAGAGATGATTTTAAGAATAAGGAGGATTTACATAGGTTATATACAAGCATAAATGAAAAAAAAACAAACTCACTGCCGTGGAGTCGGATCCGACTCATAGCCACCCCTCCTTGGGTTTCCGAGGCAGTATCACTACTTTCTTTCCAAGGAGTGGCTGGTGGGTTTGATCCGCCAGACTTCTGGTTAGCAGTCACATGCCTTAGGATACAAACATAGATACACCTCATTTTATTGTGCTCCACTTTGTCATGCTCCCAGATGCTGCATTAAAGGTTTGTGACAACCCTACGTAGAACAGTCCGTCAGCACCATTTTTCCGACAGCATGGGCTCGACTTTATGTTTGTCTCACATTGTGGTAATTCTCACAATATTTCAAACTTTTTCACAATGCTATTTTGTACTCTTAATAGCCTGCAATAGGGTATAAACATAACTTTTATAGGTACTGGGAAACCAAAAAATCCATGTGACTTGCTTTATTGCGTCCTTGTTTTATTGTGGTGGTCTGGAACTGAATGGGCAGTATTTCCATGGTATGCCTGTACTCTATGCCATTTTATATAGAGGACTCAAACATTTGTGGATTTTAGTATCTGCTGGGAGGTCCTGGAACCAAATATCCTGCAGATAGCGAGGGACCAACTGTTATTAGCAACTTCAGTGGTTAAGTGCTTGGCTGCTAACCAAATGGTCATGATTCGAGTCCGTCAGCCACTCTGTGGGAGAAAGATGTGACAGTCTGCTTCTGTAAAGATGACAGCCTTGGAAGCCCTATGGGGCAGTTCTACTCTGTACTTCTGGGTTCCTGAGTTGGGAACAACTTGATGACAGTAGACTTGTTATACAGATACTGAGCTAGAGACTGTTTCTCATTCTGGGTCAGCCACTAACTAGTTGTATGACCTTGGATTAATTTCATTGACTTCTCTGGGCCCAGGTGCTCCATTTATAAATAGAGCAGAACAGATCAAGGCAGGAATGGCAAATTAAAAATCTATTAACACCTTTTAAGGTATTACCTTAAGAGGTAATAGATGCACTATCCCTTTGTCCAATCCATTGCCCTTGGCACATGTTGGTATTTGATCACAGTACTTGCCTTCAAAATCTATACTGGGCCTCACACTCATTACACAGAACTTTGGGCAGACATTATCAATCCATCCAAGTTGGTATGTCAGACAAAAGTATGCAAAAGTACCTGCTGTTCTTGGCCTAGATGTTCCCTAATGATCTCTTCATTTCTAAGGTCCTAAAATTTTATTTTTCCTAAGGTAAGTTGTAAAAGGCTGCCCATAGTGTACTGCTACTTGGGTTCCCATGTAAAATTCAGTATATTGATTAAGATTGCCAAGCTTTTTATAATTTAGACCCTGGTGGTTGTTATGATGGCTTGGGTATAAGCCCTTCATGCTAAAGTTGTCGCGTTCATCTCAGCTTCGTCGCCTTGGTTGTGCACCTTAGTCCATGCTGATCGGCTCTTAAGTCATCTAGTTTAGCATTTTACCTGAGAATGAAATCATGATTAGAGTTTGAGGTTTGAGGGAAAGTTGGGATTGGTATTAAACTAACACCACTGCTAACCAATAGGCTGGTAGTTCAAACCCACCAGCCACTCCTCGGAGGGAAGGTTGGGCAATCTATTTCCGTAGTGATCCTGCCTCGGAAACCCAAGGAAGGGTCTCTATGAGTCGGTCCAACTCAATGGCACGTAACAACAACAACAACAATTGACTGTTGTTTTTTGTGTTACTCTCATGTCTGCTATAGCTCTATCAAGGAAGAATGGTACTTAGTTTCCCAAAACTATGAATGATGGCCTTAAACAATTTCACTTCTAGGGAAAAGCAAAACAGAACAACAACAACAAAAAACACTTCAGTTTTCACAGTTTAGCTATTTTATACATATTCAGAGAAATTCTATTCTTACCATTTATCTTTAGAATTTCTTGTAATACCCACATTTAGGACAC
>NW_006921603.1:5795716-5798836 GCF_000298275.1 Orycteropus afer afer | reverse complement strand
ATTCTCACAGTAGGTCTTGTGAGAACTTCACTTAATCACCACCTTCATGGTGATGATTGTCAATGTTTTGTATCAGCTTCTCTCTCATTGTTCTCTGACTCCTTAGGAGATGAGGACAGACTGTGACCCCCAGGGTTTAGCTACATGGCCACAAGGTGGAGTAGCTGCTTAGCATTACAGAGAGAGAAGGGCCATCTGATCCACTGTACTGTCTTTCACTTAAGGCCTTTTGGGGGCTTCGGTAACTGAACATCTTTAACATGAAGTCTGCGACTTACCTTCCTTATACCAAGCAAATGACCTAACTTTTGTTTCAGACCTCAACGTTGAAGAAATGAATTTCTACAATGGAACGTGTGCATTGTAAAGCCCTATACTAGAAATAAATCTCATATAGAGAGTATCAAAGCCATATTCTAATAAAAATGGAGAAATTTAACATTGTTATCAAAGTTTTTTCTCCTCCTTTTACTTTTGGTTATTAAGTATTGGGCCTTTTATTCTGTATTTTGTTTAACTGCAAACTAATTTTTTAACTAATTTTTGTGTTCAGAGGGATTTGTTTTTCCCTTGGTTGAAATAACTATCTTCTGTATGTCTATGGATGTGATGTCTTGTGGTCATCTCTTGGGATTATCATCTATCACATATTACGGTATGGGAGCTCCTGGGTCGCACAGTTAAGTGCTTGCTACTAGTTGAAAGCTTGGCATTTCAAGCCTACTCAGAGGCACTTTGGAAGACAGGCCTCCTGATCTGCCCTTGAAAGGTCACAGCCTTGAAAACCATGTGGAGCAGTTCTACTCTGCACACCATGGGGTCACCATGAGTTGGAATCAGCTTGATGACAGCTAACGATAGCAACAGTAGCAACAGCAACATGTTATACTAGGCATTGTAATAATTTTTATTCCTTTGTTATTCTGGCTTACAGTGAACTTTTTAACCCTGTAAGTTATTTGGGGGCAATCATTATGTATGTCTTATGCCCCACACATGTGCCGTTGTGTATACATGTACCATGGCTTTGTTGGAACAGTTAACTGTGAGTTGGAACAGGTGACTGGAGAACAGTCATTTGTATTTTAGAAGGCAACACAGTGTAATGTTCAGGGCCTGGACACTAGAGTCTAAAGGAACCAGGTATGAACCTGTTTCCTCTGTTTAATATATTACCCACTTCCCTTTTTTGTTTTTCTTTAACAATTTCATTGAAGTATAATTTACACACGATACAATTCCCCTCTTTAAAGTGTACAATTTATTGGTTTTTAGTATATCCATGGATCTACGTGACCATCATCACAATCAATTTTAGAATGTTGTCATGATCTCAGAGAGAAACCTGTGCCCTTTAGCTCTCACTCCTCCATCCTTCCGTTCCCCCTCAGCCCTAAGCAACCACTAATACACTTTCTGTCTCTATAATGTTGTCCATTCTGGATATTTCATTTAAATGGAATCATATTACCTATGATCTTTTGCGACAGGCTTCTTTAACTTACCACAATATATTTAAGGTTCATCAGTATTGTAGCATGTATCAGTACAGGCAGTCCCTGGGTTATGAATGTCTGGCTTACAGACAACTCCTATTTGCCCTTTAATGCAGGGCTTCAAACAGGTGCAGTCATGGCTGATGAAGTGAAATAGGAACTGACTGGAATTTTTACATTTTAGGAATTCATTGTGGTAACCAGAATGGGAAAAATTAGGAATTGAAGCCTTAGAATGGGAGACTTGGAAGAGGCATAGGGAGCCATTTCAGGAGCCTGATGTGTGAAATTGGATTATTAGCAGGACTGGGGACAGCCACACATTCAAAGTGCAGTTGTTGGCTGCCATCTTTGAGTGAGGCACTGCTGTCTTTGAAGCCCTGCTTTAATGTCATGTAAATTTGCCTTCATTTAGAAATTATTGAACCCACTTATACTCACAGTAAATTCATTACAATCATCTTCACCTGCTGCATATGCAGCTTCTGAATGATTACAAAGGCTTTGAACCCTTTCTTGCACTAAAGTAAGGGTAAATAAGAATTACTTGCACCTGGTTTGACTGGCCTACATATTATTAAAGTCGCATTTCAGAATGCATCTCATTTGTACCTGGCCACTACCTGTACATCATTCCTTTTTATGGGTAAATAATATTCTGTTGTATGGATGTACCACATTCTATTTATCCATTTTTCAGTTGATGGACATAAGGCTTATTTCTACCTTTTGATTATTAGAAGAATAATGGTATGAACATTCATATATAACTTTTTGTGTGGACACATTTTTTCATTTCTCTTGGTTGTATACATAGGAGTAGAATTGCTGGGTCACATGGTAACACCATTTAACTTCTTGAGGAACTGCCAAGCTGTTTTCCAAAGCCACCATACCATTTTACATTCTGATCAGCGATGTATGAAGTTTCTGATTTTCCACATTCTCGAAAAACTTATTTTTGTCTGACTTTTTGATATAGCCATCCTAGTGTGTGTGTGGGGGGTGGGGGTGGCAATGACGATTAAAGGGTAGAATTCTCATCTTCCACGCAGGAGACTTGAGTTTGATTCTTGGCCAACGTACCTCCTGTGCAGCCTACCACCTGTCTATCAGTAGAGGCTGGCATGTTGCTGTGATGATGTAGAAGTTGCAGCAGAGCTTCCAGGCTAACTGGGCTCGGAAGAAAGGCCTGGTGATCTACTTCTAAAAATCAGCCAGTGAACACCATAAGGAGCACAATAGTCCGATGAGCAACCAATCCGATGGCAAGGAGCAGGCAGCATTTAGTTCCATTGTGCATGGGGTTACCATGAGTTGGAAACCAACTCATGGCAGCTAACAACACAGCACCACCACCAATGGTGTATGTATCTCATTGTGGTTTTGACCTTCATTTGTTTGATGACCAATGATGTTGAACATTTTTTTCATGTGCAGATTGGCCATTTTCATAGCTGCTTTGGAGAAATATCTATCCAGAGCCCTTGCCTGTTTTTTTTTTTTTTTTATGTTTACCTATGTTTTATTGACTATGCATTTTTTTAAAATTAATTAATTTATTTTTATTTGGGTGAAGATTTACAGAGCAAATTCACTTTCCATACAGCAGTTCACATATACT
>NW_006921603.1:5766115-5791646 GCF_000298275.1 Orycteropus afer afer | reverse complement strand
AGATTATCTTCTGTGTCTGTGTTAATTGGTTTCCCTTTTCTTTGTTGAAGAGCGTCTGTGCAGTCCTTGTGCCTAGTCCACTATCTTCAATAGCTCTTCGCCCTTGCCCCATTTTTAAATTGGGTTATGTTTCACTTTCTGCTTAGTGCTCTTTGTCTTTTCAGTTTCTTCATCGCATTCTTTGAAGTACAAAAGTTTGAACACTTTCTACATAGTGTTCTTTGAAATACAAAATATTTTAATCTTGATGAAATCTAACATCAATTTTTCTTTTGTTGTTTTGTTTTTGGTGTGGTATCTGAGAATCCACTGTTAAACTGAAGGTGGTGAAGATTTACCCCTATGTTTTCTTGCTTACATTTAGGTCTTTGATCCGTTTTGAGTTAATTTCTTTTTTTATCTACAATGTGAGGTAGGGGTCTAACTTAATTGTTTTTTGACATATTGTTGCTATCTAGTTGTCCCAGCTAGTTCCTTCTTGAGCCTCAGTTTCCTCATTCTTAAAAGGCAGTAATAGCAAACCTATGTCAGGTAAAATAAATAAAAGAGAGTATAAGGAGATCCACGTAGTGGGTGGCACCTAATACTCAACATGGGGTAGCTGCCGCTATCAATTTAAAAAGCATCCTTATTTTGAACCTGCAGAAGGGATTTTAGAAGGCTTTCTGCCAGAGATTTGGCAGGGTTTGTTATTTTAGAAGGCTTTCTGCCAGGAATTTGACAGGGTTGGTTATTACATGTTTGTTTTGAAACTGTAGCTTAGATTATAATGGTTTTTTAAGTAGGCATCTCCCTATTTTTTGTAAAGCAGAACTTAACTAGGTTTAAGGTTCAGGCTTGGGCTCCTTTTGAAGTAGGCCCCAGTTAACTCATGCACCCAAAACTCTCATTGTAAGTTTATCTCACTGAAAGACAGGCCTTCTGCATGGACACTTTAATTATCAGACAGCTTTTATTTTTCTCTTAGATGCCAAATCTGGGATCCTTTCATTCTTCAAATAGGGAATGGTAACAGCTTGTTCTTTAAACTCTCTGAACTACAAATTGGTTCCATTGGTGTTTTCCAGTGTGTGAATTCATAGAATTCTGGAGTTGGAAGGCCATGCTGTGGGGAAGACTATCTCTTCTTGTTCCCAGACCCTAGTGATTGCTTAGGCCAGGGGATATTTGTGTAAATCCAGAGACTGCTTCCAGAGTATGGCAGTAATAGCCTTTTGTTCCTATTTCCCTCTACAACATTGGTACAGAGGAGGGAATATGGTAGGACTTGCTGCTTGGTGATAAACCAGTCCAGCCTGCAAGTAGCTCAACCTGTTCAATGTTCCCTTTTCGGAAATGGAAACCCAGAGAGATCAAGAGCCTTTCCTAAGTCACCCTGCTAAGGAGTAGCACTTGGTGGTGGTAGTAGTGGGATTGACTTCTTTTCTGGGTCTGGTGGTCTTTCCCTAGATCCAACTGGCTATGTAGCTTGTGCAGAGATAAAAGCAATATTATCTTATATATGTCTGGGAACTCTCCTTTCCTGTTCAAACTGCCTGTGTGTGTTCTTAGGAATTTATTTTAGTTAACCTTTTGACACTTATTTTGCAGTATAAATGCTTAATTAACTGAGAAAGACAATTTTATTAAGCAGATAGGAAAAAAAAGGAAAGCATGTTCAAAACAATGTAAAATTGTGAGGTCTTTGTGGCACACGGTATTTGTCTAATTCACTAGATAAAATGACTTTTATGCCATTATGGCTTTAAAAAATACATCTTTTTTATTGTGATTTGGGTGAAATTTACAGAGCAAATTGGTTTTCCACTTAACAATCTATACACATTTTGTTTTGTGACATTTACTGCACTCTCCAAACTTCCCACTTCTTATCCATGCTCACTCCTTCCTTGTGTCCTTCCTTCCCATCCCCTTCTACCTTCCTGGCTCTCTCTCTGGGCAAATGCTGCCCCTTTTATCACATATGGGGTTGCTATGAGTTGGAATTAACTTGATGTCAGTGGGTTTGGTTTTTTGGTTTGGTGATCTTATATGGTTGATTGCTCAAATGAGTGCATACTCTCCTGGTACTACTGTTCACCTTATAGGTCTGTCTATTGTTTGGCTGAGAGTTGAGCCACAAGGGTTGAGTTCAGTTTCCAGTTTGAAGGAAACTAAGGGCCATCATCTCAGAGGTTCCATCAGTCTTCATCTGACTAGTGAGATTTGGGCTCTTTTTCTTTTTGCAGTGTTTTAGCAGAAATTTATTATTTCTTATAAAAATATCCCTGTAGTTATAACAACAAAAACATTTTTTCGTAAGCCCAAGTTACATGGCAATATCTACAAAGCTAATAAACAAAACAAAACAAAAAAAAACTTCACTGCCTTCTAGTTAATTCCGACTCTTAGCTACCCCTCCTTGGGATTCCAAGGTGGTATCTCTATGGAAGTAGATTGCCTAGTCTTCCTTCTGAGGAGTGGCTGGTGGTTTGAACCAGCAGTCTTCTGGTTAGCACTCAAATGCCTTAGGTACTACAGCACCAGAGCTCCTACAAAGGTAAAACTCTATGCTAATTTACCTTTTTTTAAAAAATTATTTAATTTTTATTGTGAGTTGGGTGAAAGTTTACAGAGCAAATTTATTTTCCATACAACACTTCATACACATTTTGTTTCATGACATTGACTGCAATTCCCCACAATATAACATCTCTCTAACCACTTCCTCCCCATAGTTACCTCTTCCCTGTGTCCTTCCTTCTTATGCATTCCTGCCCCTTGAGCTATCTCTCTGCATAAACGTGCCCTTCTGTTCTCCCACGATTGATTGCTGTAAGGAATATATCTAAAAAACTCCAAACCAAACTCACTGACATCGAGTCAGATTTGACTCATAGCGACCCCTCCTTGGGTTTCCGAGGCAGTGTGTCACTATGGAAGTAGATTGCCCAACCTTCTTTCCAAGGATTGGCTGGTGGGTTTGAACTGCCAGCTTTCTGGTTAGCAGTCATATGCCTTAGGTAGGCACTATGCCACCAGAGTTCCTAGGAGTATATCTTCCTGATGTAAATGTTCACCCTATATGCCTATCTATTGTTTGGCTGGAAGCCATGGGAGTGAGTTTAGTTTCAGACCTGAAGAGTAACTAGGGGCCATAATCTCAGAGGTCTTACCAGGCTCTATCAGGCCTGTGAAGCTGGTCTTTTTTTTTTTTTTTTTAGTTTTGTTCCACATTGGTCTCCCACTCTATCCAAGATCTCCTGCACTGATCCCTTTCTGAGTGGTTGACAGTGGTATCCGGGCACTATCTAGTTCTTCTGGTCTCATGGTCATATAGGTTTAGGATTGCATGGTCTACTAGTCCCTTGGACTCACTGTTTCCATGCGTCTTTGGTTTTCTTCATTCTTCTTTGCTCTGGATGCGGAAAGATCAATTGTTGCATCTTAGATGGCCACTTACAAGCTTTTAAGACCCCAGTCACTACTCACCAAAATAGGATGTAGAACAATGTTTTCATGTAGTATGTTATGCCAATTGAGCTTCCTGTCCCCTGCGACCATTGTCCTGAAAAGATGAGGACTCTTTTTCAAAAGAACATTGGTGACTACTTTAAACTCATTTGAAGGTTTTTGTTCAAACATGTGATTACTGCACGTTTCTTATTTAGTACTCACATATTTTTAGATGATGGTAAGAATTTGGGATTTTTTTCTTAACTGGCAGGAAATCTTTATCTGAATGATATTTTCTGCCAATTAGGGAGGATTTTCCTTAATTTTCTGGTGAAGGATAACCAGCATCAAGAGGTATACACACATTAGTTTATTTATTAAGTGAAACTTAGCAGATATGAGTGCTTTCTATCCACATGGCTCATAAGATTATCTTGTGGAAAAGATGAAAGTAGTGGCTACATAACATATGACCTAGACACTGAAAGATTGTTACGTAGTACATTAGAAAAATAGTGGACTATCCAGAGTGTACTTTTCCTAGTTATACCAGGGATTTGTGGTGTGTTCTCCCCAAAGGACAGACACCCATATCTAAAGGGTGGGTTTATGTTTAGTAGGTGCCTTGGCTTCTTAATGCTGCTGTAACAGAAATACCACAAGGGGATGGCCTTAACAAACAGAAATCTAGTCTTTCGCAGTTTAGGAGGCTAGAAATCCAAACTCAGGGCGCTGGTTCCAGGGGAGGCTCTCTGTGCTCTGGGGGAGAATCCTCGTCTCTTTCAGCTTCTCTTCCTTGGTCTGTGGTGGTCTCTATTGACATCTGTCTTCCCCCTTTTGAGATTCCTTGTTTCTGTGCCTAATCTGTTCTTCTATTATCTTAAAAGTGATTGGCTTAAGACATACACCACGTGGATATGGACTCATTAACGTAACAAAGAAAACCAACCCTATTCCCAAATGGGTTTATAGCTACAGGTATAGGGGTTTGGATTTACAACACATATTTTTTGGGGAGAGAATTCAATCCTTAACAGTCAGGTGATTTCATTAGCATCCACTTATAATGACAATGCCCTGGCCCCTGTAAATTAGAGGAAATCTTTGAGGTTAAATCTGCCTTCATCTGTAGAAAATGCTGTGACTTCAAGCAAGACACGGAATCCCTTCTCTGATGATATCTAATTTGTAGGTTTGTTGTGAGGGTTAATCTTCTGACCTGCATTTCCTCACACACTCGGTAAACATGTTGTTGTTGTTATGTGCCATCCAGTAGGAGGGACTCATAGCGACCCCTCCGTGGGTTTCCAAGGCAGCATCACTACAGAAGTAGATTGCCCCATCTTCCTTCCAAGGAGTGGCTGGTAGGTTTGAACTGCCAGCCTTCTGGTTAGCATTCAAATACTTTAGGCACTATGCTAAACATAGCAATTCTTAATTCTCTGATGGAAAGTTGTTCAAATGTGAACTACGCAGTCAAGAAGAAGATTACGTGGTAATCCAATAACTAATGGTAAGTGATGATTTTGTAAATGTGTGCATGTATGTCCACACACACGTTTACAAAAACATCATGTATTTTATATATATATGACTAAAACAGGTTTCATGAAATATAATACTTATATGCTTTCCAATTTAATTTTAAAAAGAAACACATATTAGCAATTTCTATGGGATGAGAAGAGGGGGGAAGTGGAGAGTTGTTGCTTAAAGGATACTGAGTTTCTGTTTGAAGTGATGGAAAACTTTTGGAAATGGATAGTTGTGATGATAGCACAACCTGGTGAAAGTAATTAATGTTACTGAATTAAATGGTTAAAATCGAAAATGTTTTGTCATATATATTTTACCACATTAAAATAAAAAATAAATAAGTACAAGTCATGACTGACAAAGAACCTGCAGTTTGAAAAACATGCTGTGACATGCACAATGTTTCTTGCCTCCAGCTCTTCATGAATCTGTTTTCTGTCATGTTTGTGGATTTTTTTTTTTTTTTTTAATTGTGATTTGGATGAAAATTTACAGAGCAAATTCCCTTTCATTACAGCAGTCACATACACTTTGTCTCATGACATTGACCACAATTTACCACAATGCCACAGCTCCCCTCCCACTTCCTCCCCATAGTTAGCTCTTCCCTGTGTCCATCCCTCCATGCACTCCTGCCCCCTGAGCTGTCTCCCTGTGCATAAGGAGCCCTTCTTTCTTCCATGATTGTTCTTTCCAAGGAGTGTATCTACCTCAGGTAAGTGTTCAACTCATATGCCTGTCTTTTGTTTGGCTGGAAACCACAGGTGTGGGTTCAATTCCAGACCTGAAGGGCAGCTAGGGGCCATAGTCTCAGCGGTTCCACCAGGCTCTGTCAGGGCAAACCTGCGCCCCCCCCCCTTTTTTTTCTCCAGATGATTTTGAGTTTTGTTTGTGGAATATTTTTTCTCATGTTTCTTGACTTCCGTCCTCCAGTCAGTTAGGTGTCTATGCTATAGAGCGTTTCTATAATTTCAGTACTTCTCTTGTAACACTTAGTACAGGGCTTAATAAACTTTCTTTCCTGCAAGTTCCCTGTAAGGTAAATGAGAAGCAGGGACTGTATTGACCTTACAACTAGATCCCTGGTGACTCATATCTAGTAAGCTCTCCAAAAATTGTACCTGCTGCCATTAATAATGAAAGTTGCCATCTAATTTCTATGGTACTTTGCCGTACCCATCTTCCAAGAAAAAGAACATGCATGTTATTTGAGCCTCAAATGGCTCACCACCTTCCTTGAATCAGGTATGTGTCTCTTTAATTGACTCATTTATTTGTGCTCATATGTCATTTGTGACCTGGACCTTTTGACTTTCTCTCTTAGTCTTACTGTAGTTGATGCAATTGTATAACATGCATCCTGCATAAATTCAACACATCTTTATTATGCACCTGTTTTCTGCTGCAAACTTGACTGAGGAAGATGACAAAAAGTAACTGGCCTCCACGAGGCTGGTCCAGGGAGGCACATGGCTCTGGGGACAGTGAGAGATGGCAGCACAGAGTGCTATGGTGGAAGGGTGGCAGTGTGATCACCACCATGGGCCCTGTAATCAAGAAACCTATCTAAGGTGACCTGAGGCTCCTTAACACTTGCTGCACCAAGATCGGTGCAGAAGGAGACACATGCTGTCTAGACAGGTCTAAGTCCAGCTTGTTGGAGGGAAACAGAGATGTGAGAGGAGATAGACAGTAAATAGTACCTGATGGTTGCCTGGGATAGAGATGCTAAGAACAGAGAAAAGGAGTGAGGAAGTTGTAAAGCTGAATCCATCTTCTTTGATATTGGGGTTAGAGAGAGAAGGGATTGTTGCAGACTGATGTATGTTATTTGAGGATATAAGATAGCTTTACAGTGAGTATCATGCAGAAGGCAGTCAGGTAGCTCAGCCAATAAATAAATAAATAAATACATACATACATACATACTAAATCCATTGCCATCGAGTCAATTCTGACTCAGTGGCCCTATAGGACAGAGTAGAACTGCCCCATAGGGTTTCCCAGGCTGTAAATATTTTTGGAATCAGACTACCACATCTTTCTCCCGTGGATTGGCTGGTGGGTTTGAACTGCTGACCTTTTGGTTAGCAGCCTAACACTGAACCACTGTGCCAGTTACTCTTAAAGACCTATGTGCAATGGATGCCCAGTGCTTAACATTTGAGCCACTGGACACCAGGAGATTTGACAAGACCCCCACTTTCAGAGGCATTGCAGGGAGTGACACCCACTTATCACCTTCACCATACAGCAATGCACAGAGGCTGGTGTGTAGAATGATTTTAAATCTTCAGGACAGTTTTGTTTTTGTTCACATGTGTGTGTGTGTGTGTATGTATATTTATTAGTATATATATATACACACATACTTATACATATGCACACACACATACTGTGTGGCATTTTGAAAGCACCAATAATAACCATGCTTTTTGAGTGTTTACTTGCATTGTTGTCGTGTGCTGCTGAGTTGATTTAGACTCATAACTACACTATAGGACAGAGTAGAACTGCCTCATAGGTTCCTTGGCTGTAATCTTTATGAGAACGGGTTGGTTGTAAATCTTTTCTCCTGTGGAGCAGCTGGTGGGTTCAAACTTCTGACCTTTCATTTAACAGCTGACAACTTTATTATTGTGCCACCAGTGCTTCTCTTATTTGCATTAAGGAGATGCAGTTTAGTTTCCGCCATGCATATTTTATAGTTTGATTTCAAATACTAATGTCAAACTATGCAAGTCTTACATTTACATTGTAAAATAATTGGTTGCTTTTTATTTTTCCATTGCTCTTTAAAGAACATTTGGAGACATAAAAATAGAAAAATGAAGGGAAAAAGAAATATTGCCTAGACTGTAATCCCCCCAAAAGAACTGCTATTAATATTTTTCTTACTCATCCTCCCATTTTTTACCTTCTCTTCTTTCTCTTTTTCCTATTTCTATAATGCTAGTGTATCTGTAACTTGCTGTCCTACTTAGTACTTTTTTTAAAATAAAGCATCGTAACCTATATTTATACATTTGGACAAGTTGCATTGTGTCGAAGTCAGACATAACTTTAGTAAATGCTGAAGTCTGCTTGGTGGAAATTTGATTATAGAAAATTCTTGAAGAAATTTGGGTTGCTTGGGTACAAGCATCCCACGTGCTGTGTATTCAGAAGACTTGGAGAAAGAAGCCCCAGATTATAGCTGAAAATTAAATGGGGCTTTGTGCTTTGGAAGGATCCCTGAATGGCACAAATGGTTAAGCAGGTGGGTGCTAACCAAAAGGTTGGAGGGTCATACCTACCCAGAGATGCCTCAGAAGAATGCCCTAGTGACCTGCTTCCAAAAGGTCACAGCCATGAAACCATGCTGGAGCAGTTCTACTCTGCATACGTGGCTTCACCATGAGTTGGAATTGAGAAGTAGGCAAACTACAGTTATAGTATCCAAAAGAAGCCTCAGGAAGCTCTCTTTTCAGCTGCCTTGATTTGTTTTGCAACCCAGGAGCTGTCAGGATGTCATGAAGCACACTGGGAGGTTCCAGCTCTAGTCCTATGGAAGCAGACTCTGTCAGGGGACACAGATAAGTCTCTCTGCAGGATGTGAGAGAGGGGAAAAAATCCCCCTGAAATCCTTTTATAGATCCCATTTCAATTAAGTACAGAAACACCCTAAATTAACGGATGTACTATAGCTTAAATGATACTAGAAAGCTCACTTTTTAAAATTAGATTTCTTAATTTTGTTTTCTATTATAAAAATATTAAATGGTCATTAAACAGTGTGGAGGAGGAACAGGAAAAAGTAGGAAGTCATTATCCATATTTTATTTAAGTGACAAACCATATATTTTATGATATAATCCTTTCTGATTTTTTTCACCTATTTTTTGCCCCTCTGTCAATGTATTTCTGATATACATAGATAAATTCTTCCAGCTATAATTTTTACCCCCTAGACTTGGAAAGAAAGGAGACCAGTGGTATGGGGGTTAAGCACTCAGCTGCTAACCAAAAGGTTGGTGGTTCAAACCCACCACCTGCTATGCAGGGAAAAGATGTGGCAGTCTGCTTCTATAAAGATTACAGCCTTGGAAACCCTACGGGACAGTTCTGCTCTATCTTACAGGATCGCTATGAGTTGGAATTGACTTGATGACAACAGGTGTAAACTTGAAAATGTGTTTTTTTCTCACTTTTCCTCTTGCTCTTTACCAGTAGCTGTCCATTGTCACTTTCTGTAGTCAGCATTATGTGATTTATGGTAATGATCTAGAATGTGTTCTTAATTCTTGAAACCAGCAACTTGATTAATCAAATAGTTACCTTAGGGACTCTATGGTTGGCGAATACCTGTCTTAACTCACAAATAGGCTGCTTGATTTCATTAAAAAAAAAATTTTTTTTCTAGAAGGCAAGGGTCCTATGTCTTCCAGCCTAGAAAGAGAACTGCCAGGGCTGAGCAAAATTCCACTCATCACCTGAGCAGATACCAACAGAGGCTCTCCTGAAGTTGTACTCCACTTGTCTCTGTTTTAATTTGTGAAGGCTTTGCCATGGAGAGAGGACCATGATGCATTGTTCTCAGGTATCAGGTGCACATGATATATTTTCATAGCCACTTAAGAATCCTATCAATGACATCTTTCCAAAATATATGTCAAAGGTGATTAACTCAGATATATTCTATTGTCTTTGCTCTTGTGGTAGAAACAGAGCTGTTCATTTTTCTGACTTTAATGTAGTTATTTTCCAGATATTATTACTTTCCATCTTTCCAGGTGATTTTGATGACCCTGAGGTCAGCCTTCTGAACATTTGCGTACTTGCAGCATTACACAATGAGATAATAGATTAAAACCAAACTCACTGCCGCGGAGTCGGACCCAACTCATAGTGACCCCTTCTTGGGTTTCCAAGGCAGTATCGCTATGGAAGTAGAGTGTCCAATCTTCTTTCCAAGGAGTGGCTGGTGGGTTTGAACCACCAGCCTTCTGGTTAGCAGTCACATGTTTTAGGCAGTATGCCACCAGAGATTAGGCTGAATTACTAGTGACCACTAGAGTCCGTGGGTGGTGCAAACAGTCACCATAGTAAGTGCTTTTTACTGTATCTATGTTCTATTTATATGGTAGCTTTTATTTCATGGGCTTCTTTTTTTCTCTAATATGTGTAGACTAGTAAATGTCTTAGTTATAATGGGCCCCTTTCCAAAATATGGTTTTTAAGACAGCTTTTGAGTTTCAGAATATATTTTCCCATAGAAGCCATGATAAAATGGTGGTTAGACTAAAGCCTTCTAAAGGAGATTGAAAAAAATTATTGAAACCTTTCTGAAAAAAATTATTGAAACCTTTCAGAATCCTATAGCTGATCACAACAGTTAAGCTAAAGTTCTCATCAGGCTTTTTTTTTTTTTTTTTTTTACGCTAAGCATTTATCTTCCCTGCCTCCACCTTAGCATCATAAGCAACCAGTCTACCCCAACTCATGGTGCCATGTGTGTTAGAGTAGACCTGTGCTCCATAGGAGTTTTCATGGCTGATTTTTCCAGGAGTAGATTGTCAGATCTTTCTTCTGAGGTGCCTCTGGGTTGACTCAAACCTCCAACCTTTCAGTCAGCCACCATGCATATTAACCATTTGACCACCCGCATCTCGCTCCTAGCATGATAAACCACCAAAAACCAAACCCACTGCCACGGAGTCGGGCCCGACTCATAGTGACCCCTCCTTGGGTTTTTGAGGCAGTATCACTATGGAGGTAGACTGCCCAACCTTCCTTCCGAGGAGTGGCTGGTGGGTTTGAACTGCCAGTCTGCTGGTTAGCAGTCACATGTCTTAGGCACTACGCCACCAGAGCTCCTTCCTAGCATGGTAATCCCCCTTAAATGGAAAATACAGCAAGAAAGAAATGTGGTACTGTTGGGAGTCATTTCTTGGCTGCTCCCTACTTTTTCTGCTGCTTTGGTTGTGGTCAGTATCTGTCTGTTGAGATAGTAGGAGAGGCTATGAATTCAAATGAGCTAACTGATTTTTTTTTTTTTTACACTTAAGTTTGTCCATTGGAGGAATACTGTATTTATTCGGGGAACATAATAAAGAACTCTTAGTCTGATGTTAATTAATCTGCAATGAGAGAGCCAAAGAATATGGCAGTCCATTGAACTGACTTAATTACAAAACAGCTGTTGAAATGAGTAGTCTACAAACCAGGTATGTTCATTGGTACCAAGCACAGACAGAAGGGCCTTGGGTTAGCCTGAGACTTTGATATTTTGTGATATTTTGTCAAGGCCTGTAGCATGGACATAGAATAAAAAGAGTGACCAGATATATCTAGGAAGGAGATTGATAAGAATATTACAGAGACCACTATAAGAAAAGCAGTGTGTCACTGGTCTACCGTTTCCATTTGAAGCAAGAATTACTAACTTATTTCCCTGGAAACACTCAACATATACAGTCAGAGGTTAGGATTGATCAATGATCAGGACAATCAATCCAAGCACTGAAAATCTACTCTATCTGAATTGGTGGGATTGGCAGGATGGTATATTTGATGTGGAATTAGGTGGGCAGTGGGTGGGAAGGTGATGAGGAACTTGAGGAATTCAGAAAAGAAACCAAACTCATTGTCATGGATTTGGATCCAACCCATAGCGATCCCTCCTTGGGTTTCTGAAGCCGTATCACTACGGAAGTAGATTGCCTAACCTTCCTTCTGAGGAGTGGCTGGTGGGTTTGAACCACCAGCTTTCTGGATAGCAGTGAGATACCTTAGGCACTATGCCACCAGAGCTCCTATGGGAGGAATTAGGTGGTTTAATATGATTTCCTCTAATTATATTGTCCTTTAATGTTAGTGAGAACTCCTCAGCAATGCTGAGAAATTGAGTTTTTTTAAAAAAATGAAAAAACAAGGCAAGATAACTGCTCTTTCTTAAAAAAAAAAAAAAAAATCATACCAACTGCCATTGTGTTGATTCTGACTCATAGCAACTCTATAGGGCAGGATAGAACTACCCCATAGGGTTTCCATGGCTTTAAATCTGTATGGATGCAGACTGCCCCATCTTTCTCCCATAGAGTGGCTGGTGGGTTTGAACCTCTGAACTTTTGGATAGTAGCCAAATGCTTTACAACTATGGCACCAGACTAAAGATAAGGTTGACTCCTGTAGCACTGGCAGCCTACATAAATGAAATGCCAATGAATCCAGGTTATTGAGTTGGAGTCTGCTGTGCATTGAAAATAAATCTGTAAGCAAATGGGACAGCAAACCTAAGTTTTACAGTCAGGATCCCTGGATTGCTGAGTTAAACAGAAAATTCATAGCTGGCCAACACTACCAACAGGAGCCAAAAAGGATTGGAAATTCATGTACATTTTTTCAACCCATGTTTTCCTGCTCTCTCATCTCTTTCCTTATGCTCTCTAATCTCTTAGACTCCCTAAACTGTCCTTTATCCACTGACATCATCTACCCTCTACTCTGCCCCTCCAAGTATTGTTGGCAAAGGAGACAGATTTATAAAGGACAGCATAATATACCCCAACTCCTGTTTTCCCCTAAGACCCTCTGTCCTTGGTGGTTGGATAGAATGCAGTTCCTTTGGCTGTGATAGTGGCGAATATCCATTCCTATCCAGGTGCTATCACTTTGCTCAAGTGCTGTTATCTCTCAGGCCAGTGCTTTCCTCAACTCTAAAATGAAAGGTGGATTTAGATGATCTCTTGCTGCCATAGTGATACCGCCTCAGAAATCCAAGGAGGGGTCACTATGAGTCGGGTACTACTCAACCGCACTGCGTTTTGTTTTGTTTTTTGTTTTCTTACTGTGTCTAGTTCTGAATGTCTGTGACTGAACTGGCTGTGACTGAGGACAGCTGTCATCTTGGAACAGGACAGAGATGGTCAAATAGTTAGTGAAGAATAGTGAATATACCATTGAAGAATGTTGCATATACTGCCAGAAGAATGAACAATTCTGTCTTAGAAGAATACAGCCAGAAAACAACTTAGAAGCCAGGATAATGAGACTTCCCATGTGCTATGGACACGTTATCAGGAAGGACCAATCTGCAGAGAAGAACATCATGCTTTGAAAAATAGAGGGTCAAGGGAAAAGAGGAAGACCATTGATGAGATGGATGGACACAGTGGCTGCAACAGGGAGCTCTAGCATAACAGTGATTGTGGGGATGGTGTAGGACAGGCAGTGTTTCATTCTGTTCTACATACAGTCACTGTGATTCAGGACCAACGTGATGACATCTAACAACAGAACTGAGGGGACAAACCTGCATACATGGTATGGCCAGTGAACCAAAAGGAACTCTGGTAGCATAGTGCCTAAGGCACGTGACTACTAACCAGAAGGCTGGTGGTTCAAACCCATCAGTCACTCCTCGGAAGGAAGGTTGGGCAATCTACTTCTGTAGTGATACTGCCTCGAAAACCCAAGGAGTGGTCGCTATGAGTCGGGTCTGACTCAACGGCACACAACAACAACAACAACAACAGCGAACAAAAATTCCCCAGATTCTTCTTTAGGTGGACTTTCCATGTGCCTTGAATAAATGCTGAAACAAGAAATGATTCATGTACCAGAAAACAGTTAAGCATTAATGTCTATGAATGAATGAACTCTGTCTCAGTTTTCTCAATTACAGCTTAGGAAGTAGATGCAGTTTGTGTGTCTGTGCCAGAAAATTGGCCATTTCTTTGCAGTTTTCTCTGAGTGAAGAGGTCCTAATTGCTCAATCAGAGAATCTAATTACCAGAGTTTAAGTGGCTTATAAGTCTCAGTAAAACTTTTTTTCCTTCCTTTAGTTGAGACGTGAGAAGATTGACCTTGAAAATACATTGGAACAAGAACAGGAAGCACTAGTCAATCGTCTCTGGAAAAGGATGGATAAACTTGAAGCTGAAAAGCGGTTTGTTTATTCTTACTGTTACTTATTGGTGGGTGTATGTGTGGCTGTCTGTCTGTCTATCTGTCTGTCTATCTAGGGTAGTGTTCTGTGATTTTGGGAAAAGAACAAATGAACAAGGATTTGCTGGATACTTGTCATTTTAATTTGCTAGTGAAAAAAGAATGTTGAAAGGCTTCTGAACTATTCCCATGTTAGTTACCTCTTTATTCTCCATCTTACTATCCCAGTATGATTTGTTTTCATTTGATGTTATAAGGCTGTGACGAAATAAATCATGAGTGCTATTGTTCATCTTTAAACTGTTCTAAAGGATGCAGTTTTAACTTCCACTTTATTAAATTAGCATCTTCAGTTGGTCTCCAAAGGACTTAAGATGTGCTGTTAATTATTACATCTCTGAAATTTACTTAATTAGGAAGGCTGAGATTTCAATAGAAGAGTTGCTATTTGTTTTTAAAACTTCCTGTAAAGAAATACTTGTATTTATTTAAGGTTAAGATTCTTTGAGTTACATATATATATGTAGATGTGAAATGTCATTCAATTCAACAGCAAGTGTTTCTTGAACCCCTTTGTGCAAGATACTAGCAGATCCTTATTTTAAAGTACTGCATGCTTTGGGAGTGGTGGGGTAAGGCTTTTAAGAATGATAAGTAGGTTCTGTATGCAGAATGTGTATATGGACATAGAAGGTGAGGTTCATGAAAATGTGTATTAATCTACTCACCAAAGGTTTTCTGCTTGTTAACCAAAGTCCTTTTGCCATAAGTGTTTGGTTTAGATGAATGTCGATAAATTGTTTTGAGTTCATCTCTAGATCTGCAGAATATAGACATACCAATATAGCTTGAAGAAAAAGGAATATTAAAGATATACCATATCTACAAGGGAATATTCAATTTAGTATTCAAACTCTGCATTACTGTAGTGGTAGTAATAAATAGAACTGTGAAAAATTATTTAACGTAACAAATGTAGAAACCATTATAATATTTAGCCTATCAGTTTTTTCAGTAATGATGGCTTGGAGGTAATTCAGTTTGTCCCTGGACAAACTCAGAAGTAAAGGGTTAAAAGCAAAACCAAACCAAAGAACCCAGCAGCTTATAGAAGGGAACAGAGATCTGTTTCTTTGCAGAATGCCGTTGGAGAGCTTACCTATACTAGTATCAAATTATCAGGTTGAACGATATGAAATTGTCATTTTTATGGGTCAAAAGCTATTGGGCATTAGCACTCTCACATGATTCAACCTAATACCGACAATTGGTGGTGCCACCTTCTCTCCCAGTGTGATTTCTGCTGCAGTCGGAAACAAAGGGCCCTCAGTCCACGTCTTCCGACCTGTTTTATAAGAGGGGATTTTAGAAATTAAGTCCTTTTCTCACTGTAGGAACTAAATCTTTATGTAATTTCAACCTCTGACTTCTAAGGACATTCACAGTAAACAAAACCTAAACCAGCCGCCATCGACTTGATTTCAACTGATGGCTGTCCTGTGTGTGCCAGAGTAGAATTGTCCTCCATAGTTTCAATAGCTGTGACTTTTTGGACGTAGGTTGCCAGGACTTTTTTCTGAGGCACCATTGGGTGAATTTTTACCACCAGCTACTGGGATGGTAGACAAGTGCTTAACTGTTTGTGCCACCCAGGGACTCTGACTGACATCCATGGTAGATAATTCATAAGTTCCAACCAAATAACTGAGAGAGAGGAATTTGGTGCCCTGAAACCAACATGCTGAACATTTAAACCAGCAGATAATTCTGAAAGCCTGCTGTATACCAGGAATAATAAGAGCTACATTTTAAATGTACAATTAACACTGGCCGTTTGAAAGCAAACAAGCAAACAAAAAAAGAGAGTGAATCTTTTAATTCTGTCCTTTGATCTGAGATCCTTGGTAAGGGCAATCAGAAATTGATGTAAAATAAGAGTTAAGCAGCCTTGTGGATAGTGGCAATTAGAAGAGCTTGCTTTGAAAACAAGCTCTGTAGCCAGTATTTTATCTTTTAAAGGCAAACTGTTTCTTACTGTTGGAATTTTTCTTTTCAATGAAGAATCCTGCAGGAGAAATTAGACCAGCCCGTCTCTGCTCCACCATCACCCAGAGATATCTCCATGGAGATTGACTCACCAGAAAACATGATGCGTCACATCAGGTTTTTAAAGAATGAAGTGGAGAGGCTGAAGAAGCAGCTGAGAGCTGCTCAGTTACAGCGTACGTAGCTCCTGGTTTCATTGGTTTTACGTCATAGAATTAATAAATTCACCAAATGCAGGATAGTACTGATATTTGCCTTTGGTTTTACATTAATCAAATTCACATCGTGTTTTATTACAGATTACATGTTTACATAAATCTATATCTCCTATCACTCCTGTCATAAATTATGTTAGTTTAAGCCACCAAGTTTATAATAATTTATTACAACCAAAAATATAAAAAAATAAAACCAAACTCACTGCCACTGAGTCAATTCTGACTCATAGTGACCCCCACTGGGTTTCTAAGGCTGTAAATCTTTACAGAAGCAGACTGCCTCATCTTTCTTCTGTGGAGCAGCTGCTGGGTTGGAACCACCAACCTTCTGGTTAATAGCCAAGTGCCTTAACCACCACACCACGAGAGCTCCTTAAAGGTTACACAGATGATCTTTTTCCTGCCTCCCCCAAACGAAAGGCCTCACATATTTGTTACTGAGCTAACTTACTAATGCAGAGACATACAAACAAAAGAACCAGATTTTTCCCAGTGCAGTGTGTTCAGTTGTTCAGATGGTGGTAAAGGGTGAGCTTTGTGTGGTGAGATGCTGGTGACTTGCATAGAGCACTAGTCTGTGTGCTGTCACATGCGCACCTCCTCACAGACCCAGCTTTGTTCTTCTTCAGTGTCTCTTCTTGGAGTTGTACTTGTTTTTATTACTAGTTTTCATTCAAATCCACTGAGGACTGAGACAATTCACCTTTTGTTTCTTGACCCAGAATCTTGATTCTGAAAGTCTCATGAGAAGACATGGTGAAGCTGAAAATTAGTTGCCCACACCACAGTGGCAGAGAGAGGAAGAGGGACTTCACAGATTATTTTGATGCATCATCCCGGGTGCACCTCCAGACCAGAACATGCAATGAACTGCAGCGAGTAAAATCTAAAAGACAAGAATTGCTGACGTTTTAAATGTACATTCTGCTTGACCCAGGATAAATTCACTTCCTACAACTCGTCCTGAAGGTGTTCTTACACAGATGTCAAATATATATACAGGGAGTTTTTTGGGGGGAGGGGGCATTTTTTTATTGAGGTAAATTTCACATAATGTAAAATTAACCTTTAACAATTTTAAAGAGAACAATTCAATGGCACTTAGTACATTTACAGTATTGTGCAGTCATCACATCTCTTTAGTTCCAAGACATTTTCATCACCCCAGAAAGGAACCCTTTACCCGTTAGGCAATCTTGAAGTAAATGATTTTATTATTATTGCAGTAGATGATGTATTACAGTAAAGAGCTCTGGTAGTAGGGCAGGACAAACAGCTTAAAATACTTTTAGAACATAATTCAAATAATTTCAGGAGAGTTTAGAGACCAGAGGTAATATTTTTTATATTCCCCTGTTCCCTTATGTTCATCTCCAGGATCTTGCTAACAAGAACATTGCAAGAGCCTGCAATACATTTTTGGAGCATTCAGGCAGAGAATAGTTCACCTTTTTTCCTATTAAATTTAGCTCGGCTGACATTCATTCATTGTACTTGAAGAAGAAATGCTTTAAAAATTTATACGACTGTTTTGGAAAAGGGCAGGATGTTGAGCTGGAAATCAAAGGAACTAGATTTCTGAATACGTGATTAAGTCTTTGCATTTTCTTGCATCTCTCTTATTTCTTCTTTTACTCCACTGAAATATATATATATTTTTTGACCTGACATGACAGTGAAAGGTTTGCAGTGAAAAATAAAGTTTCCCTCTTACCCTGTTCCTCAGCCAACCATAATTATAATTTTTTATGTATTCTTTGAGATACATATATGACTGTGTATAAACTTCTTTTATACAAATATTAGCACTATGAACATTTTCTTGTACCTTTCAATTTTCACTTACATCTGAAGTTTTTCCACAGTACAGTGTTTAAGCACTCAGCTACTAACTGAAAGGTCAGAGGTTCTAATCCACCAGCCACTCTGTGCGAGAAACATGTGGCAGTCAGCTTCCATAAAGATATACAGTCTTGGAAAGCTTTTATCTAACTTCTAGGATTGGCATCGACTCTACAGCACATAACAACAACAGTACATATAGAGTTGCCTTACTCTCATTTTTAAAGGCTACATAGTATTCAGTTGTATAGATTTACTGTAGTTTATTTAACTAGTCATACCAATGGACGTTTTTAGATGGTTTTTGGAACTTTTACTATTTTAGGTAATGCTGCAATAAACATCCCTCACACATACTTGACACCTGTGCAAGAATACCTTCAAGATACATTCCAGAAAATGAATTGCTGGGTCAAGTGAATGTACATTTAAGTAGTTCTTGTCTTTGCCTCTCTAAAGTTCCTTGCACATTCTAGTCCCATGCTATGTCTGGATGGGACATCAGGATCATCTGTGGAACCTTTAAAAAACACAGTGTATCAGTTTCCTATGGTTGTTGTAACAAACTATCACAAACTTTGTGGTCTAAAACACCACAGATATATTATCTTACAGTTTTGGAGGTTCTGAGTCCAAAATGGGCCCCGCTGGGCTATAGTCAAGGTGTTGGCAGAGCTGATTCCTTCTGGAAGCTTCTAGTGGGAGAATCCATTTTCTTGCTTTTTCCAGCTTCTGGAGGCCACCTGCATTTCTTGGCTCGAAGCCCTTTCTTCCCACCTCTGTTTTCATGGTCACATTTCCTTTTCACTCTGACTCTCCTGGTTCCTCTTTGAAGGCCCCTCCTAATGACATTTGGCAGAATAATCTCCCCATTTAAGGTCCTTAACTTAATACATACATAAAGTCCCTTTAACCGTGGAAGGTAATATATTCACAGGTTTTATGGATAAGGATGTGGACATATTTGGTAGGACATTATTCTCTCTCATATTTCTTAATCCAGGGGTGGTTTATTCCAGAGGTAGAACCTGCTCTTTTTTTTTTTTTTTTTTAAATTGATACAGGCAATTCTAATGTGTAGCCCAAGTTGAAAATTGCTATATATATTCCATGAAAACAAATGAGATAAATCAAAGCATGCTCCAATATTAACTATTTTAGTATTTATTTTCTTTATTGGGCGAATTTATTTCAGCACCTTTCAGAAGTCTTTTTAGTGCCACCAGTTTGTGGTTTTCTTCCTCATATGGACTTGCTTTGTTGTGCCTCAAGCAAAATTTTTAGAAAAAATTTTCATTCTCTCTGCTTGTTCCCGAGATCAAGTCATTATTTGATCTGTGAAGGGACTGCGGATAACAACAGAGCACCCATTAGTGTTGTTTTGATTCTGTGCAGCAGAAATGAGCTGAACTGAAGCAGCAGTGAGTGGCACTTGGCTGCTTCCTGTGGTTTGGATTGGGTTTAGAGGATGACTTAATGACTCTTCTGCATCCATCTGCCTCATGCTCCTTAGCTCCAAGGGATGCAGCTGTGGCAGTTGGTCCCTCAGCCTACAAGCTCAACTAAACTTGATCCTTTCTCCTAGGAGTTTTCAACTTTGGCAGAACATTGCAATCACCTGGGGGGCTTTTAACCTACCTCTGCTGAGGCCTCACCTTCAGGGATTCTGATTTAATAGGTCTGGAGTGGGAGGCCACATTGGTATTTTCTAGCCAAGCACTTGAAAGGGAATGCAAAATGTGAAGACCACTTTTGGGTCACTGGGGAACCACTCTGGAGTATCTGGAAGTCATCCTCAATTGCTACTCTCTTTGACTACATGTTGTGAGATAGTTGATGATGAAGGAAGTCTAAGCTGGAGCTGCTAAGTAGTACTAGGGGGCTCTGTTTGAGAGAAGGTAGGAGGCCCCACTCAAGCAACTCATGCTAGTAAACCCGTCTGTGATGTAGCTTAAAATCACCAGATGTGGAGGTGTGCCAGCAGAGGGCACTCAAGGAATGCCATGATGCAGCCATGTGCCTGAGTCTGAAACACCTGGAGGTGTGGGTCAGCATGCCACCTTTCTGCCTCCAGTTTCTGTGTTAATTGCTCAACTACCAGAAGTCTTCCGGCCATCTACACTGAGATCTAAACTGTCTATTGATTATTTTTGAGGATCCCCTTGCTGATTCCCCAGACATTAATGTATTGCTATTTTCTTTGAAAGATAAAGACAAAATAGTTCTTAAATTATTGTTCTTGGAGACTCATGAATCCTCAATTCAGAAGCTTTGCTATTTATGGGAAAGAAAGGCAACTTGCTCTCACAGTCACCCTTCTGGGTCCAAAAACAGTACATACTCCAAGGGAGGTGGCAATCTAGTGCTTCCTTAGAGCTAGTGAAAAATTCTGCATGCTTGCATGTTTGGGGTGGAATAATTTCAATCGTTTATATTAAAAGTGTATTTTGTAAGTATTTTCCCAGCATGCCTTCAATTAAGGAGATTTTTTGCATCTGGATTAGCCAGCAGGGGTTCTGGCTACATTGAAAACAACTGAGGGATTTAGTGTTTTGTGTACATAATAGTATTTAATAATTTTAGTATTTTTTTTTTTTAATTTCTAAAATAAGCATATTTGAGAATGTTCATGTATTCTGTAATGATGCTGCCTTGGAAATCATTATGTCAGATCATCACAGAGTTGTTTATATGTATCTGTAACTAATTTGATGACGCCTGGGAGTTCTGGAAGGGTCAGTCTGTGGGAGGGAAATGGTTAACATGGCATTCAGCTCCTTTCATCTTTGTTAAATTTCTTTCTTCAGTGTGGAGCAATGGCCTGTAAGACTCTCTCTTGGACGTATTCATGGCTACTCTGAATTTGTGGTTATTTTTTTAGAAAAGAGAAATATATGGAGATTGTGCTTTGCCTAAGTTCATGGGCTGAGACAGGGAAAAGGGAGGAAGCAAGGAGATGGGTAAACACTGAGTTTTGTATTTGTTTTGTTTTGGTGACTAGTAACAACAGATTTTGTAGGGGTAAACCAGAAAAAGAGGGACCATGTTTTTCAGTAACTGGAAGAGTACTGGAATATGGCACGGAATCCCAGGAAGAATAACCTCAGACGGGCAGGGGCTGCCACAGCTCCAGGGATGCAGCAGCAGCAGGTTGTCTAGAGCCTTCTGTCAGTTCCACTGACATGTGAACATGTCAGTTCCACATTTCAGATTCTGGGAGAGGGAATCCAATTGGCTCAGCCTTGGTCCAGTGCCCAGCCCTGGGGTCATGAGCCCTGACCTGGAAGACAGATGCTAAAGTAGAAACCTTGATATATGCAGACAGCTCCTGAGCAAGAAGTATTTGTCATAAGTAAAACACCACTCCAAAAGGTGTTGACTGTACAGGTGGCTCAGAAGAGATGCAGATGAGTTAAGGAAACATGATTGTGTGCACATCAAAAATCAGAATTGTTTGAAATAATCCATCTAAGGTTTTCTTGATCACTATGTCAATTTTGATTATTTTAAAAAAGAGTATGAACCGTTCTGGAGAGTGGTCTTTTAGTACAATGTTCTCAAGTGTGCTTCCAATACTGTGTAAGGTGAAGGTGCTAACAAGTGTTACAGGCTCCCACAGAGGACTTGGCCATGTTGCATCCTGGAGGGGCAAGAGAACTGATGCTTTCAGGGAAGGCTGTGGTCAAAATCTCTGTCCCCAACTTGGCTCCCTGGCTTCAGGCTGCAGTAGCATAGGGAAGAGCTCTAATAGTCACCACAGCCAAATGTAGCTGTAGTTCCACAAATTCATCTTCCCCTTATAACAGATTAGAATGCACATGAAAGGGAGTGAAGATGCCTAACCTCACCTCACAGACTTTTATTTATTTTTCTAAATGTAAATCATCGGTAACCTTTGATCCTTCAGGTGTGCTTGAAATTCAAGAACCCGTGTGTGAGAACTACTGCAGTCATTGTCATTGTCATTTTTTTAAGATATGGGAATGAGTGAGAGGAGTATGCTTTAATTGAGAGCTCTGGCTTTTCAGATTCAGAGAAAATGGCACAATATCTGGAGGAGGAACGCCACATGAGGGAAGAGAACTTGAGGCTGCAAAGGAAGCTGCAGAGGGAAATGGAGAGAAGAGAGGCCCTCTGTCGACAGCTCTCCGAGAGTGAGTCCAGCTTAGAAATGGACGATGAGAGGTATGTGCATGTCTTCCGATCTCGGCAGATAAACCGTGCTGCCAGAGTCCTTTCTGCATCCCGTTAGGTGTGGAGAGAGGTGGCTTACGCATTTTATTTGTTGAACCACCACCACATGAAACTGGATGCTGAGAATGGGACAAATGAAGAAGATTGAACATTCTTTAATATAATAAGAAGGGGGAAAGATTATAACCTTTCCAAAATTACATGGTTTTGAGAGAAACAGAGGCAGGGTTACATGTGGGGAGGCAGAGTTCAAGTTTGATGGTAACGAGTATTTTTTTAAAAATCTAGTTGAGATAGGGCCTGTTTAAAGCATGGAAAACATCCTAATTCATAACAAGCCATGGTGCAGCTGAGGAGACAAGAGCGTACATGTGTTTAAAGAACCAACAGAAGAAAGGTGGAGGTTGTTGGAAAATGGAGTCCTTAATGCACTTGATAATTTTCGAGCCATTTTATAGCTACTTTGAAGAAATAAATGCAATGCATCAAGCTCTCTCATTGTCCCACTGTGGAATAGGCTGAACTTAGAGAGTCATCTGTAGGCTAACGGGAGGAAATAGTCTCAACATTTGTCTCTCATTCAAACCTCCTTCCCTTCCCCCCCTTTCTCCCTCCCTCCCTCAGTAGCTTTGTATTATAAAACTATCACCCTTATATTCCAAATTTCACTGATCGTTTTCTGACAGAATCCCATTCTACTTAAAATACTTATCCTCTGAGAAGTACATTAGTAAAAACATTGGCTAGAACACTAAATAACTATTTTTTCAGATATGAAGGACTGCTTCTTAAATTCATTAATTTAATAGACCAGACCCATGTTAACATACATGGCACCCTTTAACCACTCTGGGTAAGACATCATTTAACTCTGAGGGACAAGTTCTTTTGACTACACTGACAATACTAAACAATACTTTTTAGGTCATACTATCCCAGGTAAAATACAGCTGCCCAATTAATACTTCTCCTGTCTCTGCTCTGAATAGTGATGTCACACTTGGGAGAAATAAAGTAGTCTGATAAAGTAAACTTAGATATCTACAGGTGTATTTATTCTTCCTTAAAGACCAAGAACCAGTCTAAGCTGCCTAACTGGACTATAGAGAACAGTCCAACATTTTGTTATCATGATGGGTTGCTTTAAAAAGAGTAGGGGGAATTAATGGCAGGGTTAAATTGCTTGGCTGTTAACCAAAAGGTTGGTGGTTCGAACCAGAATAAAGATGTGTCAGTTCACTTCCATAAAGACTCCAGCCTTAGAAACCCTGTGGAGCAGTTCTACTCTGTCCTATAGGATCACTCTGAGTTGAAATCAACTTGATGGTAACGAGTATTTTTTTTTTAATCTAGTTGAGATAGGGGCAATGGTGATTCAGTGGTAGGGTTCTTGCCTCCCGTGTGGGGAACCTGGATTTGATTTCCAGCCAATGAGCCTCATGTATTGCCAACAGCCATCTGTCAGTGGAGGCTTGCATAGTGTTAGGATGTTGAACAGGTTTCAACAGACCTTCTGGATTAAGACAGAGTAGGAAGAAAGGCCCAGTGATCTATTTTGAACAATCAGCCAAAGAAAACCCTTTGGATCACAAAAGTTTGGTCTATAACCAATCATGGGAGTGGTGCACGACTGGGCAATGTTTTATTTTGTTGTGCATGAGGTTGCCATGCGGTGGGGCCAACTAGACTGCAGCTACAAACAATGACATATCTAGTGAGAGAGACATGTCAAGTTAGGGTGGTAGGTTTTGTTCCAGTGAAATAAAACTAAGTAGAAGATGGCTAGTTGAAGTGACTGATCGAATAGCAGGGCTTAGGCCTCATGGAGTTATGATGGATGCACATGTGAGCATTTCTTCCTCGGGTTTATTAGAAAGTCTCTCAAGCAGAAATTTCTCCTACGCAGCATTCTGTGTCTGGTTTACAAAGTGAAAGCTGTTATTCATCATGATCACACTTCAGCATTCTCAGGTCCCATGTGACTCCTGAATCCAGGAACAAGCTAGCGTCAGCATGATGTGGTTAAGTGTGGTCCTGGAGTAGGTGCTCTGTACTCATGTCTTTTATTGCATATTAATGTGCAATTATTTGTTAACCAAAACTTGCCTTGTAAACTGTGGTCATTTCAGTTCATGGAGATATAGATTGTTAAACTTTAATTGGATGACATAATTCTCTCTGGGCTTGTTTGGTTTTGAGTTTTAAATAACAATCTAAATGTAGCTATTAAAACACTCTTCTGTCAGTTTGTCCTATGGTGTCTTGGTGTTGTGATCCTGGAAGCTATGTCACTGATATTTCAAATACCAGTAGGGTCACGTATGGTAGACAGGTTTTAGTGGAGCTTCCAGACTAAGATAGATGAGCAAGAAAGGCATAGCAGTCCATTTCTTAATGAATTGGTCACTGAAAACCTTGTGAATAACAGTGAAACATTGTCTGATACAGTGCCTGAAGATGAGCCCTTCAGGCTGAGAGGCACTCAAAATATGACTGGGAAAGAGTGCCTCCTCAAAGTAGAGACAAACTTAATGATGTAGATAGAGTAAAGCTTTTGGTTCCTTCATTTACTGGATGTATTATGACTCAAAATAAGAAGAAATAGCTGTAAAACATCCATTAATAATCAGAATATGGAATGTACAAAGTATAAACTAGAAAAATTGGAAGTTGTGAAAAATAAAATGGAATACATAAAAGTCAATGTCCTAGATATTAGTGAGCTAAAATGGAGGGGTATTGGCCATTGTGAATTGGACAACCATATGATCTATCCTGGGGATGACAAACAGAGGAAGAATGGTGTTGCATTCCTTGTCAAAGAGTGTTTCAAGATCTATCCTGAAGTACAATGCTGCCAGTGATAGGATAATATCCATATGCTTACAAGGAAGACCAGTTGATACTACTACTATTTGAATTTATGCACCAACCACTAAAGTCAAAGATGAAGACACTGAAGATTTTTACCAACTTCTGCAGTCTGACATTGACCAAACATGCAATCAAGATGCATTGATAAGTACTGGTTATTGGAATGGGAAAGTTGGAAACAAAGAAGAAGCAGTGGTAGTTGGAAATAGAAATGATAGTGATAGAAATGATGCCAGAGATCACCTGATAGAATTTTGCAAGACCAACAACTTATTCTTTTCACAGCATAAACAGCGGCTATATATGTGGAGTTTGCCAGATGAAATAAACAGGCATCAAAGCCACTACATCTGTGGAAAGGGGTGATGGGAAAGCTCAGTGTCATCAGTGAGAATAGTGCTAGGGGCTGACTGTGGAACAGACCATCAGTTGCTTATACGCAAGTTTAAGTTAAAGGT
>NW_006921603.1:5764503-5765545 GCF_000298275.1 Orycteropus afer afer | reverse complement strand
AAATGATCAAGGATTGATGGTATTGCAGGAAGAAGTCCAAGCTGTACTGAAGGAATTGGCAAAGTACAAGGCTCTGGGAATTGATGGAATACTATTGATGTGTTTCAACAAATGGTTGCAATGCTAGAAGCTCTCACTTGTTTATGCCAAGCAATTTGAAAGACAGCTACCTGGCCAACCAACTGGAAAAGATCTGTATTTGTGTCCATTCCAAAGAAAGATGATCCAACAGAATGCAGATATTATTGAACAGTATCATTAATATCACATGAAAGTAAAATTTGCTGAAAATGATTCAGAAATGGTTGCAGCAGTACCTTGAAGGGGGAACTGCTCGATATTCAAGCTGAATTCAGAAGAGGATGTGGAATGCGGGAAATCAGTGGCAACATCAGATGGATATTGTCTCGATATAGAGTACCAGAAAGATGTTTACCTGTGTTTTATTGTGATGGAGAAAATGGCCAGTCCTCTGTGTTGTATAGCTTAGCTCTGTCAACAGGACTCCATCCTGAGCTGAAAAAATCCTTTGATTCCTTAACCTATGCCCCTGTGGAGTGAGACTTGCCAAACAGTAGAGCAGCATTAGCTCTGGAATCCATGTTTATAATGTTTCCTAGCTACAGCACCACTCTCTAAACATTCAGGATTTTGACCTCATGGTGTGAACCCCAAACATTTTCTCAAAGGCGCTCTCTTAACTATTTCAATGCAGGCAGTTCTGATCATGTCCTCCTGTCTCCTCGTAGGTATTTTAATGAGATGTCAGCTCAAGGACTAAGACCTCGCACTGTGTCCAGCCCAATCCCTTACACACCTTCTCCGAGTTCCAGCAGGCCCATCTCACCTGGTGAGTATATGCTCTCAGTCACCTCTGTGACTGGGTTTCTGGTAAATTTAATAGGCAAACCTGAACATAATCCCTCCTATCACAAAAAAAATCTTCTAAACAGAGATAAGTGTCACACATTTTTCAGAAACACCTAAAAACAAATTATTACCAAGATTAGCAGATGTCTCTCTTCTTCTTTTTTTTTTTTTT
>NW_006921603.1:5755367-5764328 GCF_000298275.1 Orycteropus afer afer | reverse complement strand
TTTTTCCTGTCAGAATTGAGGAGGCAATGACCGGGAGGATCAGTAACTACTAATCAGAGCCAGGAAGTGGCAAGACAGGGCGTGTTTTGTTTGTCTCCAGTGCCTGTGTTCTTTCCAGCTTGAGCTGCCTCCTAGTAGTTTCGGATCCATGAGTAGAACTTAGCTTTGGTAAGCAGGCAGGCAGGCAGGCAATACAAGAAGGAACTTCTGTCAGGCAGTCCACGCGGTCCCTGCGGTCCACTTTCTGTTTCTTGCTTTGCTCCTTGGAAGCCTTTCCCTCAAAGGCATGCTTGTCTTCATCTGACCCTGAAAACATTCTCCTCGGGAACCCTGGCTCAGTGCCAGCATGGGTCTCATGGAGCTCTTGGGCCAAGAGGGCAAGTAAATGATCCAGCGAGGGAGAAGGAGGAAGCAGAGGGGGTAGAGACAAGTGGAGTTGAGGGAGGAAAGAAAACGTAGCAGGCAAAAGGAGAACATCTTGTGACTAAAGTGATGAGACTGATTTTCTTGTGCTTGCTGGTAAACACATATTGTACTGAGTTGGGTGGGTGGAGGAAGAGTTCCACAAAAGAAGAGTAAGGTAACTGCTCTGAATGGTGGCAGCAGAGACATTTTGTCATTTTGAAACATAAAGCAGCTTAATATTAGAGTGACATCTCATTTTTTCTGTGATTTTAATGTACAGGAACACCCTTTAAGTTGATGAAGGGGAAATGCCGTAGATAAAGGTTGAAATAGAAATGGCTTGGTTCTTTGAGTTTAGGGTTTATCCAGCATCGTGCCTCAGTGGCTTTTTTTTTTTCCCCTTAAGAGGAAAAAAATTTCCGAAGTTGGAAAGTCTGGCACAAAGCATGGTTGGTAGCTTTTGTGTACTTCAGGCCAGTGTGCTCTCTGGCATCAGGCAGGGATAAATGGGCTGTTTGCAAACCAAAAGAACTTTCTAATGTGGATCATTGGTGCTATCATGGTTCCCATCAAAAGGATGTTCCTGGATCTGTTTCTACAAAATATTCCTGTAGCCTTAAGTCCCTCCAAAAGCTTTTCTTTCTATCTGCCAAAATAGCACTTGGGGGTTTCATCACCCCAATAAAGATCTGCCTTTGCCTTCTGATTGAATGATGTAAAAGGAAGACATGAGTCAGGAAGAAGCAAGGTGGAGGGTTGTTTTTGTACTTGATGGTGATAGTGATTCATATTAAATACAGTGTAATGCCCTAGTTGATTCATTTAAACCTAAAGAAATCTTTGCAAGTATCCAAAAACTAAAAACAAACAAACAAAAAAAAACAAACAAACTCACTGTCATTAAGTTGGCCTCGACCCATAGCAACCCCTCCTTGGGTTTCCGAGGCTGTATCACTACGGAAGTAGATTGCCCAACCTTCCTTCCAAGGAGTGGCTGGTGGGTTTGAACCACCAGCCTTCTGGTTAGCAGTAAAGTGCTTTGCTGTCCAATCGATTCTGGCTCACGGCAAACTCATGTGTCAGAGTAGAACAACTGCTCCATAGGGATTTCAATGGCTGAGTTTTTGAAAGTAGATTGCCAGGTCTTTCTTCTGAGGTACCTCTGGGTAGACTGAAACCTCTAACCTTTTGGTTAACAACTGAGCACGTTAACTGTTTGCTGCACTGAGGGACCCCAACGAAGTCTTTGTTGTTAGGGGCTACCGAGTTGCACATTAGTATAAAAGAATGAGACATCACCATGTCCTGTGCCATCTTCAGGATCTTAGTGATTGTTGGAAAAGACATCTTTATAGGTGTGTCATTTTCAGTTAGTTAAATATAATGTTGCAGACACTGAAAACAAAGGATAAACAAAAACTTGCATGTTATGCCTTGGTTTGGAGTAATACTTAAGCAATTATCTGCAAGAAACTCTTATTCCATTTTCATCATTTTGACTTTGATCCACTTTTCTTTATAGTAGAACCTACTTCCAGTGTGTGGGGTTTGCTTATGGATACATGTTGTTTGGTTTTTCAGGAAACTGTGTGATAAGCAATACCTATGTGCCTTTTCCTTTCAGTATTACTAAGTGAAAACATTTTTATCCTGTTTTAAGTTCTGTAGTATCATCATTTTGTTATTATTTGTTATGTGCTGTCGAGTCAGACCTGACTCATAGCGACCCCTCCTTGGGTTTCCGAGGCAGTATCACTTCGGAAGTAGATTGCCCCATCTTCCTTCCGAGGAGTAGCTGGTGGGTTTGAACCGCCAGCCTTCTGGATAGCAGTCAAACGCCTTAGGCATTATGCTACCAGAGCTCCTTAGTATCATCATAGTAAATGTTATCTCCTATCTAAGCATCGAAGCACGTCCTCAGTGGGAATATGCTGTTTGTATAGTCTTCATTTCCGGTATAAGCATTTTGGCGCTTCTTCCTCTTTTCCCATTTTGATTGACATGGCCATGTTGCCTATTCATCAACTTCTTAGGATTTTTTTTTCTAACATTTCACAATTTGATTGAAAGATCTGTTTCCCAGAACATTTGAAAGATCATCTTCTTAATCTATGTGAACTTCTTTTAGGGGAGGGTGTTTCTATTTTATTATACAGTCTAAGAGAAGGACATCCCCAGTTAGCATGTGCCTAAGTCAGAGATGGGCAATAATGAAATAAAAAAAGGGTTCTGGATCCACTAGCACAGTAAGCATACCCAGTGTCCATGTCTTGGTTTCTAATACCATTCTCCAATAAAGGAACCAGAGCTCCTTGGAGAGATGGATGCATCTAGGACTGGGGCAGGATTGCATATATAGAAACTTTATGTAGTATTTTTGCAACTTCTTGTGAATCATAATCTATTTTAGAATGAAAAGCTATTAAAAAGAAAGAAAGAAATACTAAATAGTTTAGAAGACATTCAAAGAAGAGAGAGCCATCAGAGTGTTTGAGATGGGCCTTGAAGGAGGGAGTTAATGAGCTAAAACATATTGAGCACTTATTTTGTGCCAGGCAATCTCTAAGAACTTTGTGAAATTAATTCATTTAATCCTTGCAACAACTTCCTATTTTGCTCATGAGAAGTCTAAAGCATGGCAAAGTTGCTGTTACACAGTACCAAGTGGCAGAGCTAGGATCCAAGATAACCTGGCAGTCTGGGCTGTTTGCCTCTCCAGAAGATGAATGAGGTACCAAATGACTTGGACATTGGGGGAAGGAAGCAGTAAGTACTGTAGTAAAGGGCACAGTATGGGCAGAGACATCGAGTTCTGAATCACAATGAGATAGATCACCTTGGTTCTCAAAACTGGCTGCCCTGGGTCCCTGCTCTTCAGAGATTCTGATCCATTTCTCTTGGGGTAAAGCATGAGCTTTGATAGCTCATTATTGGGACCTGCCAAGCTAGATCATCAGAAGGTAGTTTAGAGCCAGAGGCAGAGCCCTTCTATACCAGCCAGAGAAGAGAAATTTTATTTTATTTTTAAGTTAAGATGGCACTATGGAGACTTTGAAGAGCCCTGATTAGTAGCTTCGTACACTTGTAAGAAAAATTACCTTAGCAATATTAGAAAATAGATGGAATCTTATTTCTGATCAGGATTTGAACCTTATGAGCTTCTCTATTTGTGATAAGGATCCACCTTTATATCCTTTCTCATCACTTTCATAAAAAATAAAATTGGGATTATATTTCCCAAAGCTGTATAAAGAAAATCTCTTCTTCCCTCCCCCAGCTGAATGTGATATAAATACACATTGGGTTAAATGACCATTTGGCTCACGAGGATATATGCTTTGACCTGGATTTCCATTCTGTAAACATGAACCAAAAGTCCACTATTGGAACTAGAAATATATCAAATTGAAAATGTCAGTAATTGAGAGTCAAACCAAGAAATAAAACAAACGCTTAGTACTAGATGTCAAGGGCACAGAAGAGTTCTGTGACAGAGCAATTAAAGGTAGGTTGGGTGACTACATGTCTCAGTCATGAAAGCTGAAATACAGTAGAGAAGAGTCCTTGGCAGCTCCTTGTTTTAACATAATTCAGAAAAGAAGTGGTTATAGGATTCACCTTGCTTGCAATCCAACACTAATCTTGGTTACAAAGTGATTGGCGTAGGTAGTTTTTATCCAGACTCCCCCAAATTCCTTCTTCATTTCCATTTTCATTCCATTCATTCAGGAAATATTATGGAGTCTATCCAGTGCTAGGTACTAGTAGATGTTCTACTAGTTCTACCAGTCCTAGTAGATGCTGAGAAGTCAAAGTTGTAAAGACAGGTACATTGAAGTAGTGACAAGTAAGTGATGCCTTAGATCACCATAACCTTCAGCACCCAGCTCTCCAAAGGCTAGAGATACTTTGGCAGGCATGTGCTAACAATGAATTTCAGAGGTTTTTTAGAATAAGATGCTTGGACCCCATCCTAGACCTATTGAATCATAAAGAGAGTCTAGGCATGCTTACTTTTAAAGCACTTTGGAGATGATTCTAAGGTCCGATATTATGACTTTGCAGAACATTATAGTGGACTGGGATTGTTTCTTTCTTACATACCAGGAATTTTTTTTTTCCCCCGGTGAAAATTGGTATATGTAAGGCTTTTGTTCCCTGCATTGAAGAGCCTCAAATTACCAAGTTCTTAGTGGTGATTTTTCTTTGCCTTTGTGGCTGCTATACATACACATACACAGAGAGAGAGACACACCCACACAAAATGAACGTGTCTCATCTTGTTGGTATGTCTTTTGACACTTCCCCTTTTCTCTGTCTTTATTATAGTGATATATATACAACAAAATATAAAACATTTCATCAATTTCTACATGTATCCTTCAGTGGCATTGATTACGTTCTTCAATTTTTCTTTTTCTTGCTGTCTTTCTCCAAATTATCCTACCACTATTAACATACATGCAGTGCTTTCTAAATAACTACCCCCACCCGTACACACACACTTTGCCTCTCTCTCCTGTCCCTGGTATATATTAATTACTTACAGTTGCTATATATTTTGCTTATTTCAAATACAGTATTTGCCCTTTTGTGTCTGATTTATTTCACTCAGCATAATATTTTCTAAGTTCATCTTTGTTGTGGCATGCCTTCATTTCTCTTTATGGCTGAATAATATTCCATTTTATGTGTATACCACATATTTTTTATCCATCAGTTGATGGACACTCAGTTGTTTCCACCTTTTCACTATTGTGAATATTATTGTAATGAACACTGGTGTACTTATGTATGTTTCAGTCACTACCTTCAGGTCTTTTGGTTCTATACCGAAGAGTGGGATATCTGGGTTATATGTTGCCAAAAGGGCAAGGAGGCCACATCTCCTTACCTCCTCTAACCCCACAAGAGGAAGACAGAGTCACAATCAGTAATCTAAGGCCTATTCCTACAAGGCCAGACATGCTGCCTCCCTCTAGCCCTTTCACCAACCGTTCCTCCCAGAGCACTCACCACCTCTCTCCTGGGTTCAGTAATTCACTTCAGTGGCCACACAGTACTCACAGATTATGGGGTTTATTAGGGAAGCACCAGGCTACAATTCAAGTTCAGGAAAAACGCTCAGTCTCTCTCCCAGCCCACAGTCTCTCTCCCAACAGTGAGTGTCCCTCGGTGTCTCACTCAGCAATGCGTGTCTCTTGCATCTCTTTCCCAGCAGCGTGTGTCTCTTTCAGCAGCTCATCTTCCTTAACCAGCAGTCAGAGAGACCTCTGCCTCTAGGAGGCCTCCTTTTGAGCCCGGCAGAGTGGCCAAACCAACCAATCATAACATCAGAATTCTAAGCACCTGAGAGAGAGAGAGCAGGAACCTCCCAGAATACTGCTTTGTGTTGGTCCAACAGAAATACCCCAGGTGGATAACTTTTATAATCAGGAGCTCCTCAGTTGCTCACAGCAAATTCCACCACAGAGTTTACAAAGACTTATGGCTAGAAAAGCCATACCAGGTAATTTACTACACCACATGTGGAATGCATAAAGATCAATGTCTTAGGCATAAGTGAGCTAAAATGGACTGGTACTGGCCATTTTGAACCAGGCTATCATATGATCTACTAAATAGGAAATGACAAATTGAAGGAATGATGATGTCACATTCATCATTAAAAAAAAAACATTTTGATATTTATCCTGAAATACAACATTGTCAGTGATAGGATAATATTTGTATGCCTACAAGAAAAACCAGTCAATATGACTATTATTCAAATTTACACACCAACCATTAATGCCAAAGATGTAGAAATTGAAGAATTTTACCAACTTCTATAGTCTGAAATTGATCAAACATATAGTCAAGATGCATTGATAATTACTGGTAACTGAAATGGGAAATTTGAAAACAAAGAAGGGTTGGTAGTTGAAAATATGATCTCGGTGATAAAAATGATGTCAGAGATTTCATGATTGAATTTTTTAAGATCGATGACTTATTATTGCAAATGCCTTTTTAAACAACAAAAATGGCAACTATACACATAGATGCCTTTTAATTGTGGTATTTGCGAAGAATACTGAAAATACCATGGATTACCAGAAGAACGTATCTGTCCTGGAAGAAATACAGCTGGAATGTTCCTTGGAAGCAAGAGTGGCCAGACTTTGTCTCACCTACTTTGGTCATGTTGTCAGAAGGGACCATTCCCTGGAGAAGGCTATTATGCTTGGTAAAGTGGAAGGTCAACAAAAAAGGGGAAGACCCTCAACAAGATGGATTGACACAGTGGCTGCAGTGATGGGCTCAAGTATAGCAAGGATTGTGAGGCTAGTGCAGAACCAGGCAGTGTTTCCTTCTGTTGAACATAGGGTCTCTATGAGTCAGAGCTGACTCAATGGCACCTAACAACACAAAACAACATACACATGGATATTGCCAAATTGAATACACAGGAGTCAAATTGACTACATCTGTGGAAAGAGATGATAGAGAAGCTCAGTATCATCAGTAAGAGCAAGGCCAGGAGCTGATTATGGAACGTCAGACCATCAATTGCCTACTATGCAAGTTCAGGTTGAAGCTGATGAAAATTAAAACAAGTCCATAAGAGCCAAAGTATGATTTGGAATCTATCCCACCTGAATTTACAGACCACCTGAAGAATACATTTGATGCACTGAATAATAATGACTGAAGACCAAATGAGTTGTGGGATGACATCAAGGACATCATACATGACCAAAGAAAAAGGTCATTAAAAAGACAGGAAAGAAAGAAAAGACCAAAATGATGTCGAAAGACCTGAAACTCGCTCTTGAACATAGAGTAGCTAAAGCGAGTAGAAGAAATGATGCCGTAAAAGAGCTGAAAAACAATTTCAAAGGGTGGCACAAGAAGACAAAGTTAAGTTTTATAATGAAATGTGCAGAGACCTAGAGTTAGAAAACCAAAAGGGAACAACACACTTGGCATTTCTCAGGCTGAAAGAACTGAAGAGAAATTTCAAGCCTTGAGTTGAAATATTGCAGAATTCTATGGACAAGATAGGAGTTCTTGTGGTATAGTGCCTAAGGCATTGACTGCTAACCAGAAGGCTGGTGGTTCAAACCCATCAGCCACTCCTCGGAAGGAAGATTGGGCAATCTACTTCCGTAACGCTGCTGCCTTGGAAACCCAAAGAGCAGTTGCTATGAGTTGGATCCAACTTAATGGCAATGAAAGAGAGAGGGAGAGAGATGGACAAGATATTGAATTATGCAGGAAGCATCAAAAGAAGGTGGAAGGAATACAAAGAGTAACTGTACCAAAAAGAATTGACATTCAACTATTTCAGGAAGTAGCATATGATCTAGAATTGATGGTATCAAAGGAAGAAGGATAAGCTACACTTAAATCATTGGTAAAAACACAAGGCTCCAGGAATTAACAGAATACCAATTTAGATAGTTCAACAAATGGATGCAATGCTGGATGTGCTTACTTGTCTATGACAAGAAATTTGGAAAACAGCTACCTGGCCACCTGACCGGAAGAGATCCATATGTGTGCCCATTACAAAGGTTATCCAACAGATCAGTTTGGAAAATACCAAACAATGTCATTAATATCACAAGTAAGTAAAGTTTTGCTGAAGATAATTTGAAATGGTTTCAGCAGTCCATTGACTGGGAACTTCAAGAAATTCAAGCCCAGTTCAGAAGAGGACAAGAAATGAGGGTTATCATTGCTGATGTTAGATGAATCTTGGCTGAAAGCAGAGAACACCAGAAACATATTTAAACCCAAAAACTCACTGTCATCGAGTCGATTCTGACTTAATAGCAACCTTAAACGACAGAGTAGAACTGCCCTATAGGGTTTCTAAGACTATAAATCCTTATGAAAGCAGACTGCCTCATATTTCTCCTCTGGAGTGGTTGGTGGGTTTGAGTCCTGACCTTTTGATTAGCAGCCAAGTGCCTTAACTACTGCACCACCAGAGCTCCTTGAAGGTGGTTTGCCTGTGTTTTATTGACTGTACAAATGTACTGACTATGCAGATCATAACAAATTATGTAGAACATTGTTAAAAATGGGAATTCCAGAACCCTTAACTATGCTCATGTGGAACCTGTATATAGACAAAAAGGCAGTCATTCAAACAACAAGGGAATTCTGAACAACTTGAGATCCAGGATGTGCATAAAAGTTGTATCCTTTCATTGGACTCATTCACTCTGTATGCTGAGGAAATTATCTAAGAAGCTGGACTGTATGAAGAAGAACATGGCATCAGGATTGGAGGAAGACTCATTAATAACCTGAGATGTGCAGTGACACAGCCTTGCTTGCTGAAAGCAAAGAAGACTTGAAGCTCTTACTGATGAAGGTCAAAGACTGTAGCCTTCACTAGTAGTGGTTCTATTACACTTGAGCATAAAGAAAGCAAAAATCTTCATAAATGAACTAATAAACATCATAATAAACAGAAAATATTGAAGTTGTCAAGGATGTCATTGTATTTGGATCCATAATCAGTGGAAGCAGCAGTCAAGAAATAAAAAGACATATTGCACC
>NW_006921603.1:5734103-5753907 GCF_000298275.1 Orycteropus afer afer | reverse complement strand
TTGTTATGTGCCGTCGAGTCGGACTCCACTCATAGTGACCCCTCCTTGGGTTTCCGAGGCAGTATCACTACGGAAGTAGATTGCCCCATCTTCCTTCCGTGGAGTTGCTGGTGGATTTGAACCACCAGCCTTCTGGTTAGCAGTCAAGTGCCTTTAGCCACTATGCTACCAGAGCTCCACATACTCACCAGCAATTGTTATTTTCTGTCTTGTTGAACTTTGCTCCTAGTACTTGGGCAAGATGGTATCTCATTGTTGTTTTGATTTGCATCTCTCTAGTGGCTAATGATGGTGAATATTTCTTCATATGTTTGTTAGCCCCCTGAATATTCTCTTCGGTGAAGTGTCCATTCATGTCTTCTGCCCCTTTTGTTCAGTTGGATTGCTTGTCTTTTTGTTGTTGAGGTGTCGGAGTTTTCTTTAAATTTCAGAGATAGTCTTAGATATGTCATTGCTGAGTATTTTTTTCCCAACGTGTATGTTGGAGAAGTCTTTTGAAACACATAAAAATTTAATTTTTAGAAGGTCCCATTCATCTATTTTATTCTTTGCTGTTTGTGCATTTTTGGTTATGCCTGACAGTCTACTTATGCCATAAATTAGGACCCCAAAATTTTCCCCTATTTTTTCCTTAAGGAACTTTATAGTGTTAGGTTTCACATTTAAGTCTTTGATCCATCCAGAGTTAGTTTTTGTGTATGGGGTGAGGTATGGATCTTGTTTCATTTTTCTACAAATGGATATCCAGTTTTGCCAGTGCTGTTTGTTAAGGAGACCAGCTCTTCCACATTTAACGGATTTCAGCCCTTTATCAAAAATCAGCTGATCATAGGTTAATGGATCTATCTCTGGATTCTTAATTCTGTTCCACTGGTCTATGTGTCTGTTGTTACACCAATACTGGGCTGCTTTGACTATTGTGGCCGTATAGTAGGTTTTGAGATCCAGGAGTGTGAGACCTCCTACTTTGTTCTTCTTCAGCACTGCTTGGCCAATCTGAGGACTTTTTCCTTTCCATATAAAATTAGTGATCGCTTTTTCCATATCCTTAAAGTGTGTTGATGGGACCTGGATTAAGATTGAATTGAATGTATAGATTGCTTTAGGTAGAACTGACATTTTTACAATGTTCGATCTTCCTATCCAAGAGCCTGGTATGTTCTTCCATTTATGTAGATCTCTTACGTTCTTCCATTTGTGTAGATCTCTTGTGGTTTCTTGAAGTAGTGTTTTATAGTTTTCTTTGTATAGGTTTTTTCTGTCCCTAGTGAGATTTATTCCCAAGTGTTTTCTTTTTTTGGTAGCGATTTATAAATGGCATTGATGTCTTTATTTGCTTTCTAGCAATCTCTTTGGTGGTGTACACCACCAGTAAATCCTACTGATTTTTGTATGTTGAACATGTATTCTACTACTATGCTAAATCTTTCAATTAGTTCCAGTATTTTTTTTTTTATTTTTTTTGCTGAACCTCTTGGGTTTTCTATATATAGGATCATAGCTCTGGTAGCATAATGGCTAAGACACTTGCCTGCTAACCAGACGGCTGGCGGTTCAAACCCACCAGCCACTCCTCGGAAGGAAGGTTGGGCAATCCTACTTCCATAGTGATACTGCCTTGGAAACCCAAGGAGGGGTCGCTATGAGTCGGGTTTGACTCGACGGCACATAACAACAACAACAGCATTAGCAAACAGAGATAGTTTCACTTCTTCCTTACCAATTTGTATGCCTTTGATTTCGCTTTCTTGCCTTATTGCCCTGGCTGGGACTTCCAATACAATGTTGAATAGAAGTGATAATAGAGGAAATCCTTGTCTGGTTCCTGTTTGCAAGGGAAATGGTTTCAGTCTCTCTCCACTGAGAATAACGTTAGCTGTTGGTTTTGCATATATGCTCTTTATTATGTTGAGGAATGTCTCTTCTATTCCTATTTTGCCAAGAGTTTTGATCAGGAATGGGTGTTGGATTTTATCAAATACCTTTTCTACATTGATTGATATAATCTTGTGGTTCTTTTCCTTTGTTTTATTTATGTGATGCATGGCACTGATTCTTTTTCTGATATTGAGCCATACTTGCATACCTGGTATGAACCCCATTTGGTCATGGTGTATTACTTTTCTGATATGTTGTTGGAGTCTTGGCTAGGATTTTGTTGAAGATTTTTGCATTTATATTCATGAGGGATATTGGTCTGTAGTTAACCTTTTTAGTGATGTCTTTCTTGGTTTTGGTATCAAGGTTATGCTTGCTTCATCAAATGAATTTGGGAGGATTCTCTCCTTTTCTGTGTTCTGGAATAGTTTGAGTAGGATTGGTGTAATTTATTCTCTGAATGTTTGGTAGAATTCTCCAGTGAAACCATCTGGGCCAGGATTTTTTTTTGTTGGTAACTTTTTTATGACCTGTTTAATTTCTTCTTTTGTTATGGGTCTGTTCAACTTTTCCACCTCAGTCTGTGTTAGCTTAGGTAAGTAGTATGTTTCTAGAAATCTGTCCATTTCTTTTAGATTTTCAAATTTGTTGGAGTATAGTTTTTCATAGTATCCTGATTTTATCCTTTTAATTTCTGTTGGTTCTGTTGTGACATCATTCAATTCGTTTCTAGTTCATGTTATTTGTATTCTCTCACTCTTTTCCTTGTTAAATCTGCCAGTGGTTTGTCAGTTTTATTAATCTTTTCAAAAAAACCAACTTCTATTCTTGCTGATTTTTTCTACTGTCTTTCTGTTTTTTGTTTCATTTCTGCTTGAATCTTTATTATTTCTTTATTTCTGGAGCTCTTCTTTTACTACTCTTTTTCTAATTGTTGGAGATGTTGGTTTAATGTGTTTTTTGGCTCGCTGTTCTTTCTTGATCTGTGCATTGATTTCTGTAAATTGGCCTCTGATTACTGCTTTTGCTGGGTCCCAAAGATTTTGATATATTGTGTTTTCATTCTCATTTGATTCAGGGGATTTTTTTCATTTCATCTCATTTCATTTTGAAAAAGGGTGTTGTTCAGTTTCCATGTGTTTGCTCTTTCTGTGTTGATCTTCCTATTGTTGATTTCTAATTTTATAGCATTGTGATCCAAGAAGATGCATTGCAGTATTTCAGTGTTTTTAAATTTATTAAGGCTTAGCCTAACATATGGTCTATCCTGGAGAATGTTTCATATATAGTGTTAAAGAATGTATTTTGTGCTGCTGTTGGCTGAAGTGCTCTGTAGATGTCTGTAAGGTCAAGTTGGTTTGATTGTATTGTTTGATTCTTTGGCATCTTTGTTTAGTTTCTTTCCAGTTGTTTTGTCTTTGATTGAAAGTGGTATATTAAAGTCTCCTACATGACTGTGGAGTCATTTGTTTGTCTTTTCAATTCTGTTAAAGTCTGGTTTATATATTTGGGGGCTCTTTCATTGGGTACATAGATATTTATTATGGTTATGCACTCTTGTTCAATCAATCCTTTAATCATTATATAATGTCTTTCCTTGTCTCATATGGTGGTTTTTGTTATATATTAATATTTCCACTCCTGCTCTTTTTTGGTTGCCATTTGCTTGTTGTATCTTTTTTCAACCTTCGATTTTTAGTCTGTTTTTGTCTTTGTCTCTAAGGTGTGTCTCTTATCGACAGCATATTGATGGGTTATGTTTTCTTATCCAGTCTGCAAGTCTGCAACTGTCTCTTGAGTGGTGCATTTAATCCACTGACATTCAGTGTAATTATTGACAAGTATGAATTTGTTGCTGTCATTTTGTTATGTATTTTTTTGTGGTGTTGCTGATTTCTTTGTTCTATATAATTTTCTGTGCTGAGCTTGTTTTGTTTATGAATCATGTTATTACTTCCTTCATCGCTATTGTTTTAGTATTTGTTAAATATTTGTGCTGGCCCTCTTTTTTATTTTGATGTGAAGGTTTATCATTTTTCTCTGAGGTTACCCTGTGATACAATTTTCTTCTCATGTTTAGAACAGTCCATTCTGTCTTGTAATTGTCTTGACTTCCTCACCATTTAGAAGTTCTGCAGCTACACAATATTTTCCCTCTTTTTGGTTTGTAGTTGTCCTCATTTGCCAATTGATGTCTCTGGTTCCCTGTTTACAATTTTGTAAGCTTATTTACTTTGGATACTTTCATAAACTGGGTTTGTTTCTGAGTTATGTCTTCATGTATGTTAATGGTCAGTTGTTTGCTGTTGTTCGTTCTCTGTCCAAAGGAATCCCTTTAACATCTCTTGTAATGATGGTCTGGTTTTAATGAATTCCCTTAATTTCTGCATATCTGGAAATGTCCTAATTTCACCATCATATTGAGGGACAGTTTTGCTGGGTATATAATTCTTTGTTTTTCTCTTTAAGGGTTTTATATATACCATCCAATTGACTTCTTGCCCACATGGTTTCTGCCAAGAAATCCGAGCTTAGTCTTATTGGTTTCCCCTTGTAGGTAGCTTTTTATTTTTCCTGTGCTGCTTTCAGGATTCTTTCTTTGTCTTTGGTTTCGGTGAGTTTGATGATGATATGTCTTTGTGATTTTCTTTTAGGGTCTATCCTTTTGGGGGTTCGTTGGACTTCTTGAATGGATATGTTCTCATCTTTCATCTTATCAGGGAAATTCTCTCTTCCAACAAATCTTTGACAATTTCCTCTGTGGTTTTATTTGTCTCTTCCTGTTCTGGAATTCTGATTACACATAGGTTATTCCTTTTGATGGTATCCCACATGAACCTTGGGCTTTCTTCATTTTGTGTTTATCTTTGTTCTGATTGATCCCTCTCAACAGAAGTATTGAGGTATTTGTCTTCAATCTCATGAATTCTGTCTTCCATTGATTCAATTCTACTCCTTTACCCATTCAATGTATTATCTATTTCTGAGAATTTAGTATTAATCTTCTGGATTTCTGTGTGTAGATTTTGTATCATTTTCTAATTTTTCATTTATTTTGTCATTTTGTTCTTGTATTATCTTCTGAAATTGTTCTAGGGTTCTGTCTGTTGTCCTCACATTTTTCAGTGTTCTCCTTAATCTGTCTTCAGGCTGTTTGAAGGTACATAACTATAATTCTTTTGAATGCCTTATCAGGGAGTTCCAATGCATTCTGGGTCTCTATCCTGGTCCCTTGTACTGTTTTATCTTGCTTCTTTGTGGGGACTGTAGTGGTCTGTTGTCTCTAAGACATTGTGACATTTTTGTGCTTATATTTAATTGGTGATTATATGTTGGAATGATTAGCCCAAGATTTTCATTTCCTTTGTTTTGTTTAGATGTTATCTGAGTAAGCAGGGTACTCTGCTCCTCTGTTCGCTAGTTGGCAGTACTTATGCACTCACTACCTGTCTCCTTTCCAGTCATCAGCCTCCTATATGTCTGTGCTGTCTTTGGCAAGCAGAACCTATTCTTAGGTCCCTGGAATCTGAACAAGAATGCTGTCATTTTAAATATTAAAAATGGCTCCTGCTTGTAAACATTCAAAATGGCTGTGCCCTCCAGACAGCCAAAAGTCCACACAGCTCAGTTTTTCCCCTTCTTTGCTGTTTCCCTTTTTAGTCATCAGCCACCAACCCAGTTGTCCATGAAGCCCTTGGTGAGCAGGGCCAATGTCTAGGTTAATTCTCAGGTCTTAATACCATTTGGAAATATGCAGGCTGTCTGTGCCATCGGGATAGCTGACAGTCTACAGCTCTATTTGTTCTCCTTATTCACTGTTTTCATTAAGGTTCTTCTAGTAGTTGGTGGTTCATCCACTTCTGTATCCTTCCTTTCAAAGCTCAGGGCTCTAGGATTATCTACTATAGCTATGTCAATTGGTTCCTATTTTCTTTGTTGAAGAGGGTCTATGTAGGTTGTCTTCCTATTCTGCCATCTTACTGTAAGTCCTTGCAGATTCGTTTTACTCTCAACACTTCATGCGCATTTGGTTTCATGGCCCTAGTCATAATCCCCAGCTATAAAAAGCTCTCCTCCCTGTGACTACCCCTTTTTTGTGCCCTTCTTGTCTATGCATTCCTGTCTGTCGAGCTTTCCCTCTCAACAAATTCTGCCCTTCTGATGTCTCACAGTTGATTGATCTAAGGGGTGCATCTCCCTCAGGTAGGTGTGGCATATCCCTGGGGTCAGGGTTCTGCTTGTAGGTCTTTCTACAGTTGGCTGAGATCTAAGCCATGGAAGTGAGTCCAGTTCCAGGCCTGAGGGATAACCCAGGGCCATAGTCTCAAGTGTTCCACCAGTCTCTATCCAACAAGTAATTCTGGTCATTTTTGTGTTTTTGAATTTTGTTCCATATTTTTCCTCCCACTCTATCCAGGATGTCCGATGTTGATCCTTTTCCGAGTGGTTGACATTGGCAGCTGGGCACCATCTAGTTCTTCTGGTTTCAGGGTCTTTGTGCATCGTTTCATGTGCTTTTTGGCCATTTGAAAATTCTCCTTTGTGAAATATCTGTTCATGGAGACATTTTACCCATTTTTTGATTGAGCTCTTCATCTTTTTGTTGTTAAGTTATAGAAGTATTTTATAAATTTTATGTATTAGACCTTTATGAAATATGATTCTGCAAAATTTTCTCCCACTGTAAACTGTCTTTTCATGTTTTTGATAGTCTTTTGATGAAAAGAAATATTTAATTTTAATGAAGTTTCATTTGTCTAGTTTTTTAACTGCTTGTACTTTGTTGTTTTATGGGATAGTCCCTCACAAAAACCTACAGCTACATCCCTATATTTTTGTCTCTTAACTTTACGATTTAATTTTCAGGTTAAGATTCCATTCCATTTTGAATTGTGTTTTATATATGGTGTAAGGATTGGATCTTGATACTTTCTCTTTTCTTGCATCTTGTTTTTATCCTTTTGTTTTTTACCCTTTTTCGTTCTTTTTTCTATTTTCATGTTTCTTCTCCATCTCTTCATTCCTTCCATAACTGACACAGTTGAGGTCCTGGGCAGGACTTGATTTTATATCCCTTGTCACTTAGTGGGCAATTGATAAGCCCTCTGCCCTTCTTGCCTGTTTTCATTTTTGTGGATGATGGAGAACTTTCGCATTTCACACCTCCAGAACAGCTGGAGACACCAGATAATTCAATGTCGTACGTGTGGATCTTTAGTGTTGAGAGTTAGAAATAATAATTTGTCTTTATGTTTCAGGCCTGTCATACGCAAGTCACACAGTTGGTTTCACACCACCAACATCACTGACTAGAGCTGGAATGTCTTATTACAACTCCCCAGGCCTTCATGTGCAGCATATGGGAGCTTCCCATGGCATCACAGTAAGTATTCGGGGGGCACATAGAAGTGGCATTTTACTTTTGATTGTGGTACCAACCAGGATTGGTGTCCTTAAATGTTTATTTACCTTTCTTCTCTCACTCATTGTTTACTTTAAAACTATAGAGACTTCCCAACTATTTGATAACAAATCCTGACGTGTTGAAACTGAAATCCTTCCCAGGAGGCAAAACTTCAACTTCACTTCTTGTGAAAAATTGCCTTTTGTGAAATGTAATTTGAAATCTGGTCTGTTCTTTAATTCAACTCCTTGCCTTAAAGAATTATTGTTGGTTGCCATGATGTCTAAAAATATTTATCGTCTGCATCTTCACAGTGCCTTGAGTCTAAACATAATTCTTAAAATTACTTTATTTATGGATTTGCTCAAAATTTTTTCTCTTGGAATTAGAAGAGACCCTAAGTGCTTTTAGTTCAAACTCAAAGGAGTTTATTTCTTTGAAGTTGGTTTTCATTTGACTGATAGAGCAATTAGAAATGTCTCTGATAATAGGTTACAGGACAGGTGAGAATTGAGGGTATTCCCAAAAAGAAAATATTTTAGGGAAGATACTCATTCTACTAAAGCATTGAAGATAATTCTGAAGCTGTCTTGCCAGCTCAGTGGACTTTGGGTAAAAGCAGGAACTTTTCTAAATTGAGCTTTACCTTTCAGGGTGTTGAAAGGGATTAAAACTTGTTCAAGAAGAGTGATAGAAGGAAGTGGGCACATAGGGCTGGCAGAAAAGATTTAAGGAGATGACATGACAACTGTTTGTTTTGATTTTAGGACTGTCATATTGAAAGAGGAATAGAGTTGTCATAAGTTACTACTAAGTAAAAGACTTATAAGATAATACTTATAGAGGAAATTGTATCAAAGCTAACAGAGGTTAGCAGTGAGAAAGGTTGCCTTGTGATAGTGAACTCCTCATCACAGGACTTTTCAACCAGAGACCTAATGACTGTGGTTTAAGAATAGCACATATAATGCCTGTGCTGCACGGGAGATTGAACTTGGTGATTCGTGAGTTCCCTTTCAACTCTTGAGTCTGCATGGTGGCTTTTCTCAGCCTTGGCATTATTAACATCTTGGGGTGGGTAGTTCTTTGATATGGAGGCTGTCCTGTGCATTTTAGAATGTTTAGCCTTATCCCTGACCTCAACAATCAAAACTGTCTCTAGACACTGCCAAATGTCCACTGGGGGTGGGGATGTGGCAAAACTCCTCTAGTTGAGAACCAGTTGCATAGGTTGAAGATCTCTGTGTGTGAAAACTTGAGCCCCAGGGACCTGTAAACCTTACTACTGCTCTGGAAAGAGTGAATCATAGACAGCCAATAGGAAAATCTTTGAGGCATTCACATAGTTCTTATTCTCCCAGGACAGGCACCGTTTATGTTGGCAGGGTGGTTAAAAAGCACAGAGTAAAACTGAACAAATATATAGACTTGCATTTGTATTTTATCTTTAGCTGATTGGTTTTCATCTGCTGTTGGATATCTGTCATTTCATGAGTTCTAAAAGTTTAATATGAGATGAAGAGCCAGGTAGAGCTGGAAAATGCTTCAGGACACTCTCAGTGGACACTTTGGGACCAGAAGAGGCTCATTTGATGCTTTGGGTACCCCTGAGAGTAAAGACAAACACAACTGAGATGAGATGTCCATGGACATGTTCTGTGTTTTCTGTTGCTTGTTTCTTGTTAACCTAATTCTTTTTTGACCATAAGAATTACTTTCTCAGGGAAAATCATGATTTCCAAAATTTTGGCTAATCAGATCAAAGTCTAATGTAAAACCAGGTGTTAAGGTGGGTGGGGCACAAATATGGATCTCTTCTAGTTGGTTGGCCAGGGGCTGTCTTCCAGATTTCTCAGCATAAATGACTGAGTGCTTTCAGCATTACATCCGTTTGTTAGAACATCTCAATTGATATTCTGTCAATTCCTGAAGCCCAGAGCCTTATTTTTCCCCAGTGCCTTTAGTGCAGCTTGAACTTCAATATCATTGGTATTTGATCATATGCAGCCTTCTGAAATGGTTGAGCATTGACCAGCTCTGTTTGGTACAGTGACTTCATCTGTTCTTGTCATCTTTTGATGCCTCTTGTGTCATTCAATATTTTGCCCACGGAATCCTTGAATATTGCAGTATTGCAACTCAAGGCTTTAATTGTTTCTTCAGTTCTGTCATCTAAGAAATGCCGAGCATGTTCTTCCCTTTTGGTTTTATAACTCCAGGTCTTTGCACATTTCATTATAGTGTAATGTGGCAATTATCAAACAATGTCATTAATGTCACACACAAGTAAACTTTTGCCAACAATAATTCAAAAAAAAGGTTGCAACAGTATGTTGACAGGGAACTGCCAGAAATTCAAGCCAGATTCAGAAGAGGATGTGGAATGAAGGATATCATTGCTGATGTCATATGGATCTTGGCTGAAAGCAGAGAATACCAGAAAAGTGCTTACCTGTGTTTTATTGACTATGCAAAGCCTTTTGATTGTGTGGATAACAACAAATTATGGATAACATTATGTGGAATAGGAATTCCAGAACAGTTAATTGTGCTTATGAGGAACCTGTACATAGACTAAGAGGCAGTCATTCAAACAGAACAAGGGAATACTACATGGTTTGGGATAGGGAAGGGTACTTCTCAGAGTTGTATCCTTTTACCATACTTATTCGATCTGTATGCTGAACAAATAATCCAAGAAGCTGAACTATATAAAGAAGAAAGCAGCATCAGGATTGGGGGAAGACTCGTTAACAACCTACAATATACAGAAGATACAACCTTGCTTGCTGAAAGTGAAGAAGACTTGAAGCACTTGCTGATGAAGATCAAAGACTACAGCCTACAGTATGGATTATACCTCAACATAAAGAAAACAAAAATCTGCAAAACTAGACCAGTAAGCAACCACACGATAAATGGAGAATATACTGAAGTTGTCTAGGATTTCACTTGGAATCACAGTCAACACCCATAGAAGCAGCAGTCAGGACCCTGGTTTCAGGGGACACTAAGATCAATTGATATAACATATGACAGTGTTCTACATCCTATTTTGATAAGTAGTGACTGGGGTCATAAAAGGTTGTGAGAGGCTATCTAAGATGCAACTTTTGGTCTCTCCCTTCTGGATCAAAGAAGAGTGAAGAAAATTAAAGGCTCTGGTGGCACAGTTAAGGTATTTTGCTGCTAAACAAAAGGTCAGTGACTTGAACCTCTCCAGGAGAAAGATGAGGCAGTATGCTTCTGTAAAGATTTATAGTTTGGAAACCCTGTGGAGCAGTTCTACTCTGTCCTGTATGGTCACTATACAGTTGCTCTCTCAGTCAAAATTAACTCAATGGCAGTGGATTTGGCTTGGTTCTTTTTAAGAAAACAGTACAAAGGACTAATGAACCAAGTGAACTCCAGTCTCCATGAGGCCTGAAGAACTAGATGGTATCCAACTACTACTGCTGACTGCTCTGAACGGGATCACAATAGGAGGTTCCAGATAGAGTAGGAGAAAAATGTCAAACTAAACTCAAAATAATAAAAGAAAAAAAAAAAGACCAGGCTTACTGATGTGATAGAGACTGGTAGAACCCATAAGACTATGACCTTTAGACACCCTTCAAGCTTGGAACTCACTCCCATGGCTCCAGTTTCAGCCAAACAATAGACAAGCCTATAAGGTAAACATAAATACCAGGAAGGTATGCAATCATTAGAACAATCAACCATACAAGATCAAAAGGACAGCATTTGCCTAGGGATCAAGTTCATAAGGAAGGAAAGGATAAGAAAGAAGGATAAATGGAAACACAGGAGGGGAGTGGGAAGAGTGTGCTGTTACATTGTAGGGAGTGCAAGCAATGTTACAAAATAAAATGTGTATGAATTGTTTAGTGGAAAAAAAAATTGCTCTATAAACTTTCCCCAAAATCGCAATTTGGAAAAGAGAGGAAAACGAGCAATGTATTGCATTGCTCAAATCTACAGCAAAAAAAAACTTACCTCTTTAAGGTGTTAAAAAGCAAAGAATATCACCATGAAGAATATCACCGTGAGGACTATGGTGTGTCTGACCCAAGCCATAGTATTTTCAGTCACTTCATATGCATGCATGCAAAAGCTGGACAATTAATCAGGAAGACTGAAGAAGAAGTGATGTCTTTGAGTAATGGAATTGGTGAAGAATATTGAATATTCTGTAGATTGCCAGAAGGATGAACAAATCTGTCCAGAAGAAGTACAGCCAGAATGGTCCTTTGGAGTGAGCATGGCAAGGCTTCGTCTTAAGTACTTTGGGCATGTTATCAGGAAGAACCAGTCACTGGAGAAGGACATCATGCTTGGTAAAGTAGAGAGTCAGCAAAAAACAGGAAGACCCTCAACAAGATAGATTGACAACTTTGGCTATAATGATATAATACATTGCAACGTTTGTGAGGATGGCACAGATGCTTCTTTCTGTTGTACATAGAGTTGCTGCGACTCAACTGACTTGATGGTACCTAAAACAAGAACAACAAGATGTTGATGAAGGCAAGACAATAATCCTTCACTATCTATTCATATGTAAGTGCTTAGCACAGTGGAAGGACATAGTAATTCAGTAGTTATTAGCAAAAAAAAAAACCCATAATGGCTCCTGAAGTACTTTGTATGGTATAATTAATAATTCCATTATTGGAGCATGTATTTTCTGTATGTTTCTAGTAAGTACAGTAATCTACACTGTAAGCCTGAGATCTGTGAACTTCTTCTTTAAAGGACAAGACAGTATACATATTGAGTTTTATGTGTCTCTATCATTAGTTTCTTGTTAATATATGTCTTCCTTGACTATGGGAATTACACTCAAAAAAACTATGATTCCCAAAGCTATGAATTACCAGATCAAAGTTTCTGTTTCCACTAATTGAGATATTGCTGCTCAAAAGTAGCCATAGACAATATGCAAATTTATAAGCATGCCTTTGTTCCAATAAAACGTTTCATGGGTACTAAAATTTGAATTTCATGTTACTTTCACATGTCATGGACATTTTCTTTTATCTTTTTCAGCCATTTTAAGATACAGAAACTGTTATTAGCTTGCAGAGCATACGGAACAATATTAAGTCTTAGCACATTTCCCACTTTCTTTTCTGTTAATAGGCACAATATAACTTTTTCATTAACCCCTCCCATAGAAACCATTCTATTTTTGTTAGCAGACTTTGAAAACCCTATGTCCAGAGTTAACCATTGTAAGTTGGAGGCAAGTGTTTTGCCTCCTTTAGGTTGAGTTGGTCACATTTGTTCTGCTTTGTGGGTGGCAGTCCTATAGAGTTACTTTTTCTTGAAAGTGGAAGTATAAAGGAAAACCAGATTAAAATATAAGAAAACCAAACCCTTTGACAGCATATGTTGTAATGGGCAGCATTCTCTTATAAATCCTAAAGAATAGAATCAATAAAATGTTTAGCTTCCAAATGGTTCTCCCGTACTGGAGGTGGTGCCTGTACTCAGAGCATGCTGGCCTTTGGTGTAGGCATGCATAGAACAGAGAGGATATATAAGGCTCATTTAGCATCTCCTCTGGTGTAATTTAGGAATGACTCTTCTAGAGCTCGGAATAGGGGAGGTTTTTGCAATTGCTGGACCAAAAAGAAGAATATACCTTTTGCTTCCCAAAGCAGTTAGGAAAAACTGAAGTTACTGATCAAGTCTCCTTTCTAGAGCTTTATAGAACTTTCTGAAGCTTTATAGAACTACTGTCTTACTGCTAATCAGAAGGTTTGTGGTTCAAACCGCCCAGCACTCGGTGGAAGGAAGACTGGGCAATCACTTCCTTAAAGATTTACTATGTTGGAAACCCAAAGGGGGTTGCTATGAGTCTAAATCAACTCGACGGCAGTGAGTTTGGTTTGGTTTTTGTCTTACATTTTAGCACTTAACCTCAGGCGATAGCACTGTAGATTTATGCCTTTTGATTGAGAGCTATTGTTCTGAGTTACTAATTTCTGGTCCGAAGGTGAAGCTGAGTCATTGTCCCATTTTCCCCTCACTTTAAATTCTCTGGGTATGAAGAATTATTTTTGATTAACCTTGTAATTTAAAAATTAGTTGTCTTTGTGGAAAGTAATGATTTTCTTTTGCTAATTGCTATTCATTTAGTACTTTACATAGTAAACCTGATACATATTAATTCATTCAACAAAATTTTGACCATCTACCATGTACCAGGTACTATACTGAGCCTGGAATACAGCGGTGAAAAAATTGAGCCCAGTTTCTGCCCTGACAGAGCTTACATTCTCATTTAATTTTTACAACAAGAGCCTCCTCAGAGATGAAAAAAGTGACATACAAATAGGTTGTTGTTGTTATGTCCTGTCGAGTCAGGCCTGACCCCTGGTGACCCCTCCTTGGGTTTCCGAGGCAGTATCACTGCGGAAATAGATTGCCCCATCTTCCTTCCAAGGAGTGGCTGGTGGATTTGAACCACCAGCCTTCTGGTTAGCAGTCAAATGCCTTAGGCAAATAGGTTAGAAACTAGTTTTCCAAAGACAGACCATTGATACGTGCTCAAGCATAGATTCCTACCCACATTTTAACCATACTCTCTTCTTACATGTATATGTATGTCTTTTTTTTTTTTAAATGGCATATTGTCCAAAATAAGGTCTAGGTTCAGTCCAATCTGACCATACAGAGAAGTCTCTGATGTCCCTAACATGAAAATTTTTTATATTTCCTAGAGCAATACAAGTAGCTGCCATTTACATTATAGATTCTTAAAACTTGTCCTGTCTTACAGTTTCACTGAATGTAGATTACAGACATGAGTCATGATAACCACAACTATAAAATGGGGCCAAGTGCAGTGGTTTGGTCAATGCAAGTTTTATAGTAATTTTGCATAGCTTTTTCATAGCTATAGGTGCAAGCCCAACCTTGTTGAAGTGTTCAGTACTAGTTCAGAAACCAGTAAGGATGGATGAGGAAATCCCAGTTTCTTGTCTTTGTAGGTTTTTCACGCACCTCAGCTCTGAGTCAGGCTGTGTTAGAAATGAGCTGTCTGTATCTAGACTAACCTGCTATTCCTGTCCCCTCCACAGAGGCCTTCACCACGGAGAAGCAACAGTCCTGACAAATTCAAACGGCCCACGCCGCCTCCGTCTCCCAACACACAGACCCCAGTCCAGCCACCTCCACCTCCACCTCCGCCACCCATGCAGCCTGCGGTCCCTTCGGCAGCCACCTCGCAGCTCACCCCTTCGCAACATTCGGTGCACCCATCCTCCCAGCCTTAATGCATGTGCTTAGTCTGAATTTCAAGTTGGGACTCGTAAAATGGAGCCGTCTACTCAACGCCAAAGGCTTCCTTCCCTGGTATATTTGGATCTGACTTATTTGCACTGAGGTTATCTAGGCTTCGCTCTTAATTGTGTTGTAAATGTTTGTTGGAAACGCAGCCAGTGTTGTGGGTCGACGACACTAACCAGACGACATTTTCCATCAGTGTTTACTTGAATCTACATGTACGTCCATTCCCTGGCTAGAACATTTGCTGTTCGATGTTGCTAATTCAGCAGCAGTGTGCAATTCTTGCTTGGCCCCAGAGCTTCATTTTCCTGGCTTTTAGGTTTGTAAAATAAAAAGGGATATCTTTTTTTAAATTTTTTTCCATGAATTTGCAAAAAAATTACTGAGCTATTGTTATCCCCCACCCCATTATAATGATATTTACCAAACATTTAGTGATACAGCACTACAGTTTCCACTTTTGAAAAATCTTGCTTTCAGTGTAGAATGGAAAGTTAGATGAATCAGTGCCCAAGACACACACTGTTGAATAGTGCTTTCTACAGATATACTTTTTACAGGTTATTTTCAGTATATATTGACACCCATGTTGAAACACTCATAAAGAAGATAGCCTAAAGTAATGGATCCCATGTTTATTGTATATGAAGATGTAGTTCTTCCCTTTATCTTTACTGTTACCCAATGTCCCCCCACCAGCGGTTTTGGTGGCTGCTTAGAATGTGCTGTTTGATTTCTGCTGCCGAAGGCAATGTGATTGTAACAAAAACAGCTGTTTTCCCTTTCCATTCTTTATTCGTGTTCCCCTAAAATAGAGTTTGAACAAATATTTTAAAGGTGCAAAAGTGCTATTAGTAAATACTATTTGAAATGAACATTATAGGACTATCTTGGCATAATGGCCACAAACTATTGTTGTTGCTTGGCAGAAGAGAAAAGACGTATAGAGGAGGGTAGCACATTAATTGACGAATGCTTATTTCACCCAGTATAAAGCAAGAGCAGTGTACAAAAAATATATTCTGAATACATTATTTGCATTCATTTAGCACAAATAAATCATTGGGTTTCACTTTGAAGTGGAACACTGTGAGTCACTCTTTTCTTAATACCTGCAACATCTTTTATTTTTGTTTCTCAGCAGTTACTGTTTTGTACTTTGGTAGTAAAGTGATTTTTACCACCTGTGTTTGCATATTTATATATGCTGTGGACAAAAATAACTTACTAGAGAATGTATATTTTATGATGAGAATGTGTATCTGTTGGATATAATCAGAGAACTGAAGCTTAATTTATCAGTAATTTTTAAGAGTCCATGCTTTGTGACAGCCATCTCTAATAGCTAACTCTTTCTTGAACACACTCCTAAAAATAAGGAACATGACATTGTAGATATTTAATATTGTACAGTATAGAAACCTCCATTTTTGCCTTCGAATGCATATTTAAGAGTTACAGAATGAAAAAAAAAGTCTTGTTGAATAATATTGTTTGACTAGCATTTTAATAACTTGAGAGTAAAAGCAACAATAGGACTTTCCACCTCTTCCTGCTTCCACCCCCCAAACTGAGACTGTCACTCCAATTGTTTGGAAGAAGCTGTACATCTATATAAATTTTATTTATAATGTGTGTGACATACATAGTCATAGTACAGTTCTCATATACATGGAGGGAGGTTGGCATTTAATTATTGAGGCTTTAGGCTTTTATTACAATCAGACTGGGTTGTATCAGACCCAGAGATTTCACTAATAGCCCATTGACCTTCCTGGTACATTGCCATTCCAAGGAATTCTGAGAGTAGGCAAACAAATTTTGCTTTCATGGTACAGTTCTCGGTTTTTCTTATAGGAGAAATATGGTATATGTTTACAAGAATCTTTTACAAGATTGTAGATTTCAATGCTGTTGGATAGCGTCTTATACTCAAGCAAAAAGTCAATGATGTAATGATCTTCCCTTGTTTGCCTATCCATTTAGTTACCTCCTGAAAGCACAAAAGTCAAAAATTGCCATATGGTGAATGAAAAAAGCACTTGGAGTGAGCAAACAGTTCCTGATAAATGCCTCTTAGAGACAAATTTTGGGCATTCAGACGTCTGCCGAAATGTAGTGCTGGTTCCCCCAGTCATATCACTTCAATATAAAATGCAACTCTTTCAAACAGGGCTTTTTCACCATAACTAGTGTCTCACCCCTGGAAACATTCAGAATTGATAGAACAAAACACTACTGTTTTGAATTTATGTTGTTTCATGTTCTTTTAAAGTGTTTTATGATCCTGTGTGGAGCCTGTAACATCTGGACAGTAACTGCCAAGACAATTTCTTGGCAGTTGTTCAACTACCCATAAGATTCTAAACCTAAATCCATAGGGGCAAGAGACCCCTAACCTGTGGGAAGCTGACTTACCTGAGGGCACTTCTCATGGGGGCTGAACATAGTTACTGCTATTCCTGTTGTCCACTCGCCCAGGTTAGCCCTGGACTGACTTCCAGAAGGCATTTGTAAAATCAGTAGCTGTCACGAGGGCAGGCAGGAGCAACAGTAGCTTCAGACCACCCCACTTGCCTGTCTTGCTGACAGAGACCCTTGGCTACCACTGTGCTGCTAATAGGACAAGTACTCTGTTGCCAGATTACCATGCCTTTTGTACAAAACCAAATTAATTTACCTAATACCTGACACCTCTCTGGGCTCTGAACTGCTTTCTCTCATCGAGCATGCTGGCCGTCTGGACAGAATCTAGAAATGTGGCAGATGATGGAAATATTTAAGATTTAATGTAATTTAACTTGCTCCTTTGTGGATTGAAAGGAGTCTTAAATCCTGAGTTCCTGAGATAATTACCAGCAAGCATGGAATGAATGTGTGACCAGAATGTGGCTTCGACATCAAGTGCTGCTGCCCCTTTGTGATTGGTTTCTAAATGATTCGACCAGAAGTAATTGATAATGTGAATTTTTGTTAACTGTTCAGTTGTAGGAAAATAGAAAATAGATCTCCCTTTGTTAGGTAGACACAAACTTTTCCTGCTCGAAGCTTTCCTTGCAGAGGATACCCATCAGACAAGAAAAAGCATATTCCTTGTGCTTTGAGAGCTCAGTATCTTTTATCTATCAGTACAGAAGAAATATCTCTATGTAACCTGATCTTCTGTCTAGTAGTTGTCTTATAGATAACCAACACTGAAAACATTATAGTGATGACTACCAAAGAAACACGTAGTGAAACAACATTTTATTTCCAAATTATTAAAGAGCCAGCCATTGACGCTGCTACGTGAGTTCCATGCTCAAGAGCCATTGTAACAGATTAAGGGGTTTTTAGGGTTTTTCTTTTTTCTTTATTTTTGGTTTTTTTTTTTTTTTAAATCAAACATACACACAGCTGTTAGCATAAAGTTTTGGAGAGCATTGTCCACAATGCTCAGCAATTGTGGTTAACTGCCAAGCCTCTCGTTAGGCAATTGAAGGATTACGTTGATGCTCGTGTGGGCACTGTGTGTGTGCACATGTGTGTGTGTGTGTGTATTCATGCCTTAACTCAGTTACTGCTCAACTTTAGTTCTTAGTCTGCACTGTCATCTAGATTTATTGTACATCTCTATCTGAACTTCATCCTGGCAAAAACAAAGTTGCAGGCACAACAGTGTAAGAATGCATTCCTCCGGATAAGTGTTGGATCAGGTTGACCCTGAGCTGCCTTTGGACTTTATTTGGTATTTAGCATGTGAAGCAAAAGGACTGTCAAACGGAACGATGTCAACAAGGAAAAGAGAACCAGCCAAGTGCTAGCATGTCTTTTGCCTCTGCATATCCGTGCACATTGTATGTTGTTCATGATAGCTTGTCCTACAACTTGACTAGGTTGGAGTCCTGGTAATAGTGGCAATCTTGACATTCTTGGTCAGAGTTTAGAGAGATGTAAGACTTCCAATTAATGTCTTATTTACTTCTTTATGTTGATTAGTCTTTGATACATGTGCTGAATCAGAAACCTAAATAAAGATAATTTTTTAAAACGGACCTCTTGAGCCTTAAACCCTATCTCTTTCTTTTTAGTCTTTAAGTATGAAAATGAACTTTGTTTTCCTGTTGCTTCTGATGTACAATTAGGATCTAAACACTAAAATTGGCTTTAGGACAAACCTAGGAAAAGGGCAGAAAGGGGGCTGGTACTGTTCCATTAATTAATCAGGTTGCCAGTTGTCTAGATGTATTGTGTTGCTGGAAATACGTTGAGCTATAATACACTTACGTCTTGTGGACTCTTCTATATGTTGTATTTCAGTTTTAAGAAGTAAAAAACCTGTATACTTCACACTCTCTATGATGGCTATTATCAGAAAAACGGGAACACAAACAAGTGTTAGCAAGGATATGGAGAAACTGAAACTCTTGTGCATTGCTGGTGGCAGTATGAAACAGTGTAGCCACTATGGAAAAGAGTTTGGTGATTCATCAAAAAGATAAACAGTTGCCATATGACTCAGCAATTCCATCCCTCTGTATATACTCAAAAGATTGAAAGCAGGGACTCAGACAGATACTTGTATATCATTGTTGATTGTGGCATCATTCACAATACCCAAAAGGTGGGAACAACCCATGTCCAACAGGTGAATGGATAAACAAAATGTAGTATGTGCACACAACAGAGTATTATTCAGCCATAAAGAAAACTGAAGTTCTGATACATGCTCTGTATGATATGAGTGAACCTAGAAAACATGCTAAGTGAAATAGACATGAAAGAACAAATACTGTATGATCCCACTTATATGAAATATTTAGAATAGACAAATGCATAGACATAAAAGTTAGTAGTGTTCATCAGGGGCTGGAGGCAAGGCAAAATGGGAAGTTAATGCTTAAAGCATACTGAGTTTCCCTTTGAGAGCTGAAAACTTGGAAATGGAGGGGTGATGGTTGCACAGCATGATGAATGTAATTAGTGTCAGTGTTACAGTCAAGATGGTTAAGATGACATTTTTCATTATAACAATTAAGGGGCCATAGTCTCAGTGGTTCCACCAGGCTCTATCGGACCAGCAAACCTGGTCCCCACCTTTTTTTTTTTTTCTCTCCACGTGATTTTGAGTTTTGTTCCACATTGTTCTCCTTCCCTATCAAGGATCTCCTACATAGATCCCCTTCCAAGTGGATGACAGTGGTAGCCAGGCATCATCTAGTTCTTCTGGTCTCATAGTTGTATAGG
>NW_006921603.1:5715340-5730437 GCF_000298275.1 Orycteropus afer afer | reverse complement strand
CAATCCTACTTCCATAGTGATACTGCCTCGGAAACCCAAGGAGGGGTCGCTATGAGTCGGGGCCGACTCGATGGCACATAACAACAACAACAACACAAGTGAATTGCTCATACCCCCTTTTTTTTTCCCTTTAACATACAGGCTATTTAAGTAAAAAAATATGTGTAGAAATGCAATTGGATTTGGTTACAAATGTCTAATCCAAATGCAAACTTTCACACATTCTCTTTAAAAATAGTGGAAGAAGTCAATGTGTGGCAAATTATGGTTTGTGTCTGATGTGTTGGTTGACATGAGAGACTACTTCCTGTCCCTTGAAGCTTTCTGTCCTGTCGTACATATCACCCCTAATTTTATATTGCATTAAGTGCTACTGAACTAAATATATTTAAATCTTTTTCTAGATGTTATTTTTTGATACCCTACAGTCTGTCTGTCTGCATTGCACACGTACATAGACTGTGACTCACAATTCCAAGAAGCAGTAAGACTCCTAGGAATGAGGACATCACCCAGTGGCACTGTCCACTCCTGGTAGCTATGTCCATTCAGTATGACCAAGCTATACTCATGAGACACACAGTGTTGGCAAAATGAAAGACATCATTATTATTTATAAAGCAAATGGTAAACAATAAGAACAGATTACCTATGGAGAACTGGCTCCAGACCTCTATATGAAGCTCTTTTTGTTGCAGAGGAATTTGCTTACTTCTCAAAGATGGAACCTTAGTTTTCACCCTTCCCCCAAAATTACACATGCCCATACTTACGTCAGAAGCTCTGGTGGCATAATGCCTAAGGCATTTGACTGTTAACCAGAAGGCTGGTGGTTCAAACTCATCAGCTACTCCTCGGAAGGAAGGTTGGGCAATCTACTTCCGTGGAGATACTGCCTCAGAAACCCAAGGAGGGGTTGCTATGAGTCAAAATTGACTCGAGGCCAGTGAGTTTGGTTGTTTTTTTATACTTAGGTTACTCAGCAGCCACACCATCGTTTAGGTGGTGTGCTACGTACAGGCCACTGCTAGCTCTGGTTCCTGCCCCACTGTCTGAGGCCCACCTGCTGCAGGGGGTGGAGGACAACCCCTACAAGGTCATATTCAGGCCTCTGCCTGCTCTGTCAAGTGTTACAGTGGGAGCACCATCTGCCCTGGACCCCATCTGCCACCCACACAAGCCTGGACTTTGGCTGTGTCGTCTTTTCAGAGTACCTAGCTTCATTGGTGACCTCTTGCCCAGAGGTGCCCAGCTCTCTCAGTGGGCCAAGCAGCCCACTGCAGCAGTCTCCATGAGCCAAGAAGCCTACCCTCTCTATATATCTTCAATGTTACAACTTTTGACCAGTATTATAGTTCTTTTATTTGGGTCTAGGAGGTTCTCAGGCAGAACCCTGCAGTCCAAAGAAAGTGCCCTGCTCTAGGCTTTTGATGTCACGAGGTACCCAAAGTCTCTGTGAGACCGGCCACTAATATAGGAAAACTCTCAATCTCAAGGCCTGGCCCTCCCATACAAACGTACCAATCCCCAAGTTGGACCTCAAACCCCTAATTCCTATTGCGTTGTTTGTATAAGACTTCAAGAATGCCTGAGGCAGCAAAGCCCAGAGTGGCTGCCAGCACTTGTTGAGGAATTCTGGCTGGTGCATGACTGTCTGTGGTCAAGTCAAGTAGGCTGACAGGCGTGAGGCACTGGGTCTGTTACAGGGGGCCCAGAGGCTAAATGTTTCCTTCTGATGTTTGGCTTGACTTGAAATGTTCATGAAAAATTTCAAATACTTTTAAATTTAAAATGAGAAAGACATATAAATGACAGATTCCCCATTTCTCTTAAAAGGTATGATCAAAGGAGGGCTCCTTCCCTCCATTGCAAAGGCAGCTGGGCTGAGGAGTGGCTGCCCCCTGAGACTAGGGAGCACTTGGCCCTCTTCAGAACCAAAATTGTTACTTTGCCCACCACAGTTATTGCACGTGGTCCATGCAGGCTTTTGAGTTTGTGATCCCTTGGCATAGGGTATTTGATGAATGAAGAAAGAGAACAAGCAAGAGGGAAGGAGCAGAGGAGTGAGACCTAGCTTGGAGTGAGGTTTATACCATTAGTTCCTGGCACAAGTCCAGTTAATCATAAGAAAGTGGTACATAGATACACAAAGGACTGTGGGAACTCAATCTTTCTTGTTAGCCTCATGGGAAAAGTTGACCAAGATTTGAAAAAAGGATTAAAGTGTTCCTGAGCTCTCTTAACTGTGATACCATCTAATTTTCCCCTATAGACTTGCTCTCCTTAACTCAATATATAGCATGGTTTGAGCATGCTGAGATGATGATGTGCCCCAGGTCTAGAATTAGAGGAGCGGTAAGTCAGGCAGGGGTTTACCAAGAGACCTTTCTCTGGCACTTTTGGCAAATTATCCACTTGGGAGAGTTTTCCTTTTAATCAAGAGACCAATGGCTTACTCAGGAGAATAAGAGTCATAAGAGTATTGACAGGACTGCTCTGTAGGTAACAGGGTATGGAAGGAAAAGGACAGAACTCCAAGCAGAAGATGTTAATCTGAGGTTGTACTAACTTTTGCCTGACATGTGACTTTATGTGAGTTCCTAATCTTTCTCAACTTTTCTTGCTATTTTTTTTTCCTACTTTATATTGACATATAAGACACATTCAAGGGAGGACGTGGGAAGAGGAGGTGGGACAAGTACCACTACATTATGAGGATTGCAGTCAATGTCAAGAAACAAAATGTATATGAACTATTAAATGAAAAACTGATTTGCTCTATAACTTTCACCCAAATGACAAAAACTTTTTTTTTACTAGCAAAAAAAAGATAGAGACTCCTTCAGAGGCCCTAGGTGGCACAAACAGTTAAGCACTTGACTCCTAGCCAAAGTTTGGCCCTTCTAACCCACCCAGAGCCCCTTGAAAGACAAACCCAGCAATCTGCTTCTGAAAGATTGCAGCCTTGAAAATCCTATGGAACAGTTCCCTGCGCATGTGGGATAACCATGATTAGTCAGGAATGATTGGATGGCAACTAACAACAACAAGACACATTGAGCCTGTTTCTCATCTGTGCAATAGAAATAATATTTTTACAGGAATTTTATTTTTCATTAATGAAGTTCATAAGTAGTGATGTCTTAGATTTGCTTTAAAATAATTCAATGGTGAGAATGGGGCTAGGATGTGGATACAGAGGAAACAAGAAGGGCAGTATGTCAATTGCCTAAACTAGGTGATGGATACCCTGAGAGTTCATTACGCTATTCTCATTTTTATATATGTTCAAATTTTCATAATAAAATTTTCAAAAAATGGAATGGATGGGTAAGAATAGATTTTAAAGATGGAGAGGAAGAAGGGAACCTTGGGAGTAACGCTGCTAGAGATACCAATTGAAAACTCTTAATTTTTGCAAGAAAGCAGGAATGTCACACACCACTCTGCAAAATGAGAGCCATGATGATGAGAAGGTGCTTTGAACTGAGTTCAAGGTTATGAGTTTCTTGGTGTGGCCTCTGGGAAACTGGATTGGAGTCACTGACATTCTGGTAAATTTGAAACTAAGGTAATGTTCTCTCTTTTATTCTCTTTCTCTTTTCTCATGTACACTTCTTTAGCTAGCAGGGCTGGCATAGTGGGGACTTACTTTTTTTTGGAAAAGACCCCAGCTTGCAGTCATTCCATGTGGTTCTAACATTTTAGTTGGTATAGGATGTTGCTCTCATGTTTTGGGTTGACCTTATGGAACTTTGGGACCTTAACAGGCTTGAGTTGAATTCAAATAGTTTTTGGGGGCAGTTCCCTCAATAGTGAGGCTTCTGAAGACCCAGTAAATAGCAGAGTGAGACATCTACGGGTGTTCCTGAGCTGGAGAATGAGATTGGGAAGAGGAAATCATTAGACTTTATTTCACTTTGGCTTTTTCTTTTTTTTTTTTTTTTAACTTTAATCTTCAACTGTGGAGTGCTGGTCTTTCACTATGGTGGGTGCTCATGACTCGTTCTATAAGCATTTCCGATGTCTTAGGCTGATTAGTGTTTCTGGGCTTACTTCAAGGTGAGACTGAAAAAATAAAGTACCTATCTTCTGCTGGTGTGGTTCTCAGTTGGGCTTGCTGGCCCCTTTGACCCGTGTCAAACCTCTGGGGAAGCTTCTAACGTGCTTGTCTCATTGCTCTGAGTCAATACTAAGGAATAATAATAAGAACAACGCTTAAAAAATAAATAAATAAATAACCACATGAGTGTGGGCACTCCATTCCCCTTCTCTAAGGGCAGCATTATACCTGTAGTAATAGCTGTTAAAATGGTTCAGTAGAGCTAAAGTAGAGAAATACAGGGTGGAGGGCGACCCTTCGATACTCTCTACTCGCCTCCTAACTTCTCCACAAGAAGAGAATTTGTTAATCTCATGGGGTTAGTCTAGGACAATGACCTTTAAACTGTGATCAGATTCTACTGGTACCCAAATTTCCGGACACTTTGTTAAATCTCAGGAGTCTTGTGATCAAAGTCCATTCTGTCATCTGATAAGAGGTCCTTGTTTTCCTTGATCCTAAAGAAAATACCTTAGAGGCTAGTTCGGCACAGCAATCCACAGTTGATTTACTAAAATGGGAATTGCAGCAGCTTGGAGGGAAAGGAGTGATTTTATTTACAAAAACAATTAAAAAGCAAGTGCCTTTTTACTTTATTTGCTTTCTGTGAATTTTAGAAGAATAAATGCCTTAAATTGACATTAAGTGCTCAGTTGTTAAAGTTTTATTGCCATTCAGACAAAGTGTTGGTTGTTCACATTATTTGCCTTCTTATTTAGTGAGAATCCCTTCAAAGTCTGGGAGAAAATACTCACATTGCAAGCCCTAAGAAGCTTTATCTGAAGTATCTATGAGCCTGTACTCTGAGTTGCATTGCTCTTTGTTTTTGCAGGAACAAATTACCTGTAACCTTGGATCAGCTCATTTATGCCTCTGAAGAAAAGTACATCTACAAAGAGGACACTAACACTCATCTGGGTTAATCAGTTTCTGAGAATTTTACTTCCTCAGGACTTACCCTTTGTCCAGACTGGCTATAGGGAGAACCAACAGTTCTGTTTAAACAGCCTGTTGATACTACATGTGACCTCATTTTTGTTATTTATCTATTTTAGCATCTCTGTTAGTTTCCTAAGGAGCTCTGATAGCACAATGCCTAACCAGAATATTTGTGGTTCAAACCTACCAGCCACCCTGCGGAAGCAAGACTGGGCAATCTACTTCCATAGAGATTTACCGCCTCTGAAACCCAATGGGGGTCTCAATGAGTCGGAATCAACTCAATGGCAGTGGGTTTGGTTTTTTATTAGTTTCCTAGGGCTGCCATAGCAAAGTACCACAGACTAGGTGGCTTAAAACAATGGAAATTTATTCTTTCACAGTTCTGGAGCCATCCAGTTCCAGTTGCCATCAAGTTCTCTCTGACTCATTGCAATCCCACATGTGTCAGTTAGAAGTGTGTTCCCTACAGTGTTCAGTGGCTGATTTTTCAGAAATAGATCCTGTTTGATCAAAGGTTTGATTCCAGGTGGACCTGAACCTCTAACCCCTTGAGCTCATTTGTACCACCCAGGGACTCCTGCAGATAGAAGTCTGAAATCAAGATATTGGCAGTACCATGTTCCCTCCTAAACCTCTAGGAAGGAATCCTTCCCGGCCACTTCCAGCTTCTGGTTCCACCAGGCACTCCTTGGCTTGAGGTGTCTTGACTCCAGGCTCTGCCTTCATCTTCACATGGCCATCTGCCTGTTTTTCTTCTCTTCTTATAAGGGCATCAGTCATATTGGATGAAGAGCCTACCTTCTTATTCCAGTATAATCTCACCTTAATTTAATTAATTATATCTGCAAAACTCTATTTCCAAATAAGGACACATTCTGAGTTTCCTGAAAGGGGATGAATTTTGGGGGGACACTATTGAACCCCAGTACAGCATCAAAACATGTGCTTTTGTAATAGCTACTCATGTGTATTTTGAAAGGCAGCAGTGCAGGAGTTAAGAGTGGGGGTGCTGGAACCAGACTGCTGATTTCAGACCCTGGCTCTGACACCTGTAACCTTGGGTAAGTTGCTGAACTGCTGTAAGTCCTTTTTCTCATCTTCCTCCAAGGTTGTGTGAGAATGACTGTGTTACTGTATGGAAAGCTCTAAGAACAGCAAGTGGAACAAGTTACCAAAACTTGTTCCCACTCATGATTCCAACTCATAATTCCAGTCATGACGACCCTGTGTGCTCTGGAGTAGAACTGTGCTCCCTGGAATGCTCTTTCTCCCTCTCCTTGCCTCCCCCCACAGGCTTTTTAGTGGCTGTAACCTGTAAGTTCACTATGAGCAGGAATCAACTTGACCACAATGGGTTTGATTTGGGTTTAACTTTTTGGAAGTAGATCACCAGGCCTTTCTTCTGAGAAACAAGTTAAACCTTGGATATGTGAGCTCTGGTAGTGTAGTGCCTAAGGCACTTGACTGCTAACCAGAAGGCTGGTGGTTCAAATCCACCAGCCACTCCTCGGAAGGAAGGTTGTACAATCTACTCCCATAGTGATATTTCCTCAGAAACCAAGGAGGGGTCACTATGAGTCAGGTCCGACTCGACAGCACATAACAACAACAACATATTCAATGACTTTATAGCACCAGGATTATCATAATGTTAAATTCTGATGACAGAGTCAACATAGCCTGTCATAGCCCTAAGGTTTTCTCTTTTCATCAATGTTCATTTTCTGATCATACAACTGGGGAAGAAAAATGATTGCATTCTTCAAAACAGAACTAAATTTTCTTGGCAGTCATAGTGTGTGAATGCTGGAGCTAAAATACCTGAGATTGCCCTTCAGAATTTTTCTGAGTTTTATATAATCTCCTTTGGAGCTCTGTGCTTTATTTAAAATTGTTGGTTTGAGCCTTACCAAGTTCCTGTCTCAAATATGTGATGATATGTGTAAGTCCTGAAAACTGAGCAGAACTCACCACCTCCAAGGTCCACACCTCTATCAGCCACACAGCTTCCCCTCAACTTGCAAAGAAATTGTAGCTGGGCCAAAAGTGAGCCAGACAGGACAGAGACACTGGGCAGCAACTTTGGATTACTGTTGTCATTTCCTCCCCACAGGCCCCTACTACCCTGAAGTCATTCTCATCTCTTTAGAAAACACCAGGCTGATTAAAGACAGGAAGCTAGTATCCTGATAAATATTATTAAAGGGAAGTCCTTTGGTTACATGTTGCCAGTTGCCTTCCCTTTAGACGAAACTTCCTGCAAGAAGCCTGTCTCCCTTCCTCAAACAAAGCTTCACTCTGGGATTCTGTGCATTCTGCTAAGGATAAACATGAACAGGGTTCTCATAGACTCTAGCATTACTGTGAAGGGACATACAGAGCCCAAAGTTCAATGGCCTCTTCCTTCTGCTGATCTAAGAGGGCTTGGAAGGGTGATAGGGCCTGGGAAATGGGAGTGGGTTGGTTCTTTAATTTTATTGTTTACGAATTCTGTTAATTTCCGTACTAGGTTCACTCACTCGTTCAGTATACACACTTTTATCAAGCCAGGTTCTATTACACACAGACGTACTAACAAAAAACAAAACCAGTTTATTTAAAACAAAATTTCGGGGAAAAAATTACTTGAAAAATAATTTAAGTACATAGTTCTATGGTGTGAGTCCCCCCCCCCGCCACCATTTCTTAATTGACAGCTTTTAACTACAACCTCTTTTGAAGTTTAAGAAAATGAAGAACATGAGAAATCTGTCTCGAGCCATACAAATGGGCTTTAAAGTATTAAAAGTGTGTACACAATTCATGTTACATCAAAATTGAGAGGATAAAAGGAATTTGCCAATTTGAGGTAACTGGAGGTAAAAAAAAATTTTGTTTGATTATTTTTGATATGGAAAGTCCCAGAAGTTCAAAAATACACTCTCCATAACTCTGTGCCTGAAATTTCTTAATTGGCTATTTTTAAGGGTTAAGAGCTGTGATGCGAGAGGCAGAAATCTTATTCCTGGGAAGGGCCCATTTCTCCAGGTGCAGCGAAGTATGTTGGGAAATGCATAAACTGGGTAGTTAGGAGACATGGTTTCCAGTGGCCTCTGGCCAAGCATTTGCTATGGCCCTGAACAGTCCTCAGCATTTCTTGGCATCCAGTGTCTCCCTCTGCTCCTGGCCCATCTGAGGTGTTCACAAGCGTCTCGTCCTCCTTTATCTTATCCGTCCAAATCGCTTAAATCAGCAATCTGGGCAGTGTACCGGTTTTCTTTCAATCTCTCCCCACCCAGTTCTACTCAGTCACTAAATCTTGCCAATTTTACCTGCTAAGTATTGCTTAACCCTGCTTGTTCCTCCTCACTCCTGCCCCAGGTCAGTTATCTGAGCTCATTGGGCTGTTGTGTGAACTGGTTTCCCAGCTCATTTTCTGGCCTTAGATGTTGCCCCACCAACCCTTCCTTCACAAGCAGGGCTGCAAAGTTATCTATCTTAACTAAAGCTGACGACAGTTCTCCTCTGTTTAGAAGCATCTTGCCTATTGGGTGAAGTCTTTAGCATAATATGAAATTAGTAAATTCTGTGCTCTTTTAAAGTCTTCCTAATGTTACCTCATTTAAATCTTGTAACAACTTTAGGTAAGGATTAGTATTATTACCTCCATTTCAAATGTGAGGAAATAGAAACACAGAGAGGCTAAATAACTAAGGGCATTTGGAACCAATCAGCCCTAGGATACAGATGGCCGTCAAGACAAGAACTAGATGGTGCCTGGCTCCCAATGCCAACCACTCAGGAAAGAATCAAATCTGGAGATCCTGGATAGAGTGGGAGAAAAAACGTGGAACAAAATCCAAAAACTCAATAATGACCAGAATTACTGGTCAGATGAAGTCTGGTGAGACTCCCAATACTATGGCCCTGGAATACATTCTGCACCGGGAATAAAACTCACCCCCAGGGGCTGGCTCTCAGCCCAACAGTTAACAAGATGTACATGCAGACCAATCAGCCCAGGGGGACACACCCACATATGCTATGGAAATACATCTCTTGGAGCAATAGACCACAGGGCACCAGGGGGGCAACATTGGCACGGAAGTAATACAGTACAGACAGGAGGGGCACAGGGGGAGGGGTTGTTGGGAAGCGAGGGGAGGAGACTGGGTTAGGGTTGGGCATGGTAAATGGGGAGTGAAACTAAATGTACACCTACCCTTGAATGTAAAACTCTTAAAATAAAAAAACCAAGGTGTGTTTCAAGAACTTGCAAATATGTTTCAACTTCATGTAGAGGAATGGGTGTAACAGCAGGTTGTTAACTCAATCAGCAGATGCATATGTATATTTCTTTGCTGTGTAAGTCTTTGTGTATGTCCATATCTTAGTATACAACAAATATTCAAGAAGTTAAAAAAATAATAACAATAAAATAAATAACTTGTTTGGGGTCCAACTTCTTTTAAGTGGTGAAACAGGATACTAAAGGTTTTAAGTGTCTCCTGCTTGTTCCTCCAGCCTTATCTGACCACTTCTGCCTCATCTTTATCTTCCCACAAGGGCAAGCTAATTGCTCTTCTCTCCTATCCATACCCACCCCCTCCATCCTCAAAATTCTGGTCCTGCTAGAAGCTCCAAAATGTCCTTTTCCCTTGCCTCCTTGGCACATTCCCACTTCTTTCAGACTCCTCCAGGCAACACCGCCTCCTACGGGCAATCTTCCCACTTATTCCCTCTACGTGTCATCCTTGCATTCTGTGCACACCTCCAAATATCTGAGCATGATAAAGTAGGAAAATATTGAATTTGTCAAGGCTTTCATTTCATTTGGATCCACAATCAACACCCATGGAAACAGCAGTCAAGAAATTAAATATACTGCATTGGGCCAATCTACTGCAAAAGGACTCTTTGAAGTGTTAAAAAGCAAAAATGTCACCTTTAGGACTAAGGTGCGTCTGACCCAGGCCATAGTATTTTTTATCACTTCATATGCATATGGAAGCTGGATATTGAGTAAGGAACATTGAAGAATTGAAGATGCATTTGAATTATGGTGTTGGCAAAGAATATGGAATATATTATGGACTTCCAGAAAAATGAACAAATCTGTCTTGGAAAAGTACAGCCAGAATATTCCTTATAAGTGAGGATAGCAAGACTTCATCTCACATACTTCAGACATGTTATCAGAAGAGCCAGTAGGAGAAGAACGTCAGGCTGGGTAAAGCAGAGGGTAAAGCGAAAGCGAAAAGGAAGACTCTCGAAGAGATGCAACAATGGCCTCAAACATGGCGATGATCGTGCAGGTCATGATTGTGCAGGTCAGTGAATGGTGCAGCACCGGGCAGTGTTTTGTTCTGTTGTATGTAGGGTGGTTGAGTTGGAACTGACTCGACGACACCTAACAATATCAACAATATATAATTTCCTTTGGAGTTCTGTGCTTTACCAAGAATCACTTGTTTGCAAGTTCCTGCCTCAAAAAACGTGGTGAGGAGGAAATAAGAGGATGGAAGAATCCAGGCCTGGTGTGTGGGGAAAATCTTAGAGAAGGTAACGTTGAAGCTGGGAAGGCCACAGAAATCAATTTGCAAGGGGAATTGAGGAAGGGAAAGGTCTTCCAGACAGAAGGAATAGCATTCACAAGCTCAGAGCTGAGAAAACTCATTGTAGGTTTGGGGAAATTGTTCAGTGAGATTGTTTATTTGCCCATTTCTCTCCCACTGGACTTAACTTAAGGATGCCAAATCTACTGTGCCTGGTTCAAGGAGGCCTCTTTTTCCTCATTTGTAAAATAAAGGGGATATATGAGGAAATGCTAAGATCCTTCAGATTTTCTGTGGTGGTGGTGTTGTTAACTGCTATTATGTTGGCTCCCAACTCATGGTGACCTTATGCACGATGGAACAAAACACTGTTCTGTCCTGTGCCATTCCCAAGACCATTTACGGATCAGACTGTTGTGGTCCACAGGGTTTTCATTGGCTGAGTTTGGAAGGAGATCACCAGTCCTTACTTCCTAGTCCGTCTTAGTCTGGAAGCTCCTCTGAAACCCGTTCAGCATCACGGCAGCATACAAGCCTCCACTGACCAGATGGGTGTTAGCTGCGCATGAGATGCATTGTCTGGTAATCAAACGCAGGCTCCTCCATGGAAGGTGAGAATTCTGCCACTCAACAACCAATGTACTTCTGATTTTCTGAGATTCTGTGAAACACAAAAAAGAAAGGAGACAGGCAGGAACTCCTAGCCTGAGAGCTGCCTGAGAATTCTGGGGGGGTAGAGATGATACTCAACTGGTGAAAGAAGAGGGTGGTGGTGGGGTGGTAGTTGAGGCAAACTTGGCCACTACACACTTTTGCTCCTACTGATAGGAGTTGGAGTGCCTCTCCCCATCGTCCCCAGGGTTGAATCCAGAGTCGTCCATAGGACTGCTCAGATGTCTGAAAGCTTCTTCTAAACACAGTATTCTTGTAGAAAACACAAGAGGTTCCCTGGACCTCTGAGTATTTCATTTATTTATTTTTTTTTTTCAGTCTTTGTTCCATATCTTAGAATATTGGAGAGTGCTTTTTGCCATCTACAAACATTGAACAGTGTTGGTTGGATATCATTTTATTGGAAAGAACACTGTTTTCTATGCGATCAGAGATGGTGCCTGCATTCCCAACTCTGCCATTGATACTGTGACAAGTCTTTTAGCTTTCTTGTATATCCATCCCTTTACCTGTGAAATGGGACTAAGAAATTGTGTCAGAACCAGACCCCATAACCCTTGAGGTTTACATCTAGCACTTTCTCACTAACGCCTTTCAAATATAAACAAATCCAGACTTAGGTAAAAAGAAATTTTATATATGAAAACTTTTGTAAAAGGGCACAGAGGACTATTACAATAGTGGGAGGAAAGCTATTGCAATAGGAAGAATTCTCTAATCATGAGATCTGCTAGAGTATCAAAAGTCTGGCAGAAATGGTTTCCTTTTTTAGGGAACTATAAACGAAGTTGTGTTTTTTTGTTTTTTGTTTTTTCCCTTTGGCTTCCATTTTCTTTTGATGTTTCCTGCATCATTCAATATGTTGCCCATAGAATCTTTCAATATTGCAGCTCGAGGTTTAAATTTCTTCTTCAGTTCTTTCAGCTTGAGAAATGCTAAGTGTATTCTTCCTTTTTGGCTTTCCAACTCCATGTATTTGCACATTTCATTATAAAAATTGACTTTTTCTTCTTAAGCTGCTCTTTGAAATCTGTTCAGCTCTTTTATCTTGTCATTTCTTCCATTTGCTTTAGCTACTTTCCATTCAAGGGCAAGTTTCAGAGTCTCTTCTGACAACCATTTTGGTATTTTCTGCCCTTCCTGTCTTTTTAATGACCTAATGCTTTCTTCATGGATGATGTTCTTGATGATCCCACAATTCTCTGGTTTTTGGTCATTGGTGTCCAATGCATCAAATCTATTCCTTAAATGATCTCTAAATTCAGGAGGGATATAATAAAGGTCATATTTTGGCTCTTGTGGACTTTTTTTTAATTGCGTTCAACTTCAACTTGAACTTGCATATGAGCAGTTGATGGTTTGTTACACAATCAGCCCCTGGCCTTGTTTTGGCTGAAGATGTTGAGCTTCTTCATCGCCTCTTGCCACAGAAGTAGTCAATCTGATACCTGTGTACTCCATCTGGTGAAGTCCACATATATAGCTGCTGTTTGTGTTGTTGAAAAAAGTATTTGCAATGAATAAGTCTTTGGTCTTGCAAAATTCTATTATGCAATCTCCAGCATTTCTGTCACCAAGGCCAAATTTTCCAACAACTGGTGATTCTTCTTTGTTTCCAATTTTTGCATTCCAATCACCAGTGATAATCAGCACATCTTGGTTGCATGTTTGGTCAATTTCAGACTGCAGAAGTTGGTAAAAATCTTCAATTTTCTTGTCTTTGGCTTTGGTGGTTGGTGCATAAATTTGAGTAGTAGTAGTATTAACTGGCTTTCCTTGTAGGCGTATGGATATTATTCTATCACTGACAGCATTGTACTTCAGGATAGATCTTGAAACATTCTTTGTGAGGATGAATGCCACACCATTCTTCTTCAAATTGTCATTCCCAGCATAGTAGATCATATGATTATCTGATTCAAAATGGCCAAAACTGGTCCATTTCAGCTCACTAATGCCTAGGATATCAATCTTTACTTGTTTCATTTCATTTTTGACAACTTCCAATTTTCCTAGATTCATACTTCATACATTCCATGTTCCGACTATCAATGGGTGTTTGCAGCTGTTTCTTCTCATATTGAGTCATGCCACTTCAGCAAATAGAGATCCCGAAAGCTCAACTTTATCCATATCATTAAGGCAGGTCTAGTCTGATGAGGCAGCTCTTTCCCAGTCATATTCTGAGTGCCTGCCGACCTGAGGGGCTCATCTTCCAGCACTGTATTAGGCAATATTTCAGGGCTATTCATAAAATTTTCGAGTAATATCTCAGACAGTGTTTCACTACTATTTATAAGGTTTTCACTGGCCAATTCTTTGAGAAGTGGATGGCCTTTTCCTTCTTCCAAGTCTGTCTCAATCTGGAAGCTCCATCAAAACTGATCCAACATGGCCACCCCAGCTGGCACAGCCTCCAGCTTCATAGCAACATGCAAGCCACCACAGTACAACAAACCAACAGACAAGTTCATCTCCCTTAGCTGTTCCAATCGCTCTGCTCACTTCCTGGGCTTCCCCCTACCGTCCCCTCATTTGATAGATAAAGAAATTGAGGCACAGGGAACGTAAATCACACAAACAGCAACACAAGGGGTGGAGTAGGATTCTCAACCACTTCTTAGTGGTCCCTAGAGTGAAGTGTTCAAATCACAGGGACCTGTAAAGGTGACCCTTTGGGGTTTTGGAAGGCAATATTAGAACTTCCATTTATTTTTTCAATTTAATATTTTACAAATTTTTCTCTTTTTTATTTGTTTATTTTTTAAATTATGATTTGGGTGAAAACAGAGCAAATTCACTTTCCATACAGCAGTTCACATACACTTTGTCTCATGACATTGACTACAATTTACCACAATGCAACAGCTCTCCTCCCACTTCCTCCCCATAGTTACCTCTTCCCTCTGTCCATGCCTCCATGCACTCCTGCCCCCTGAGCTCTCTCCCTGTGCATAAACAGCTCTTCTTTCTCCCATACACTCTCTCCAAGGAGTGTATCTACCTCAGGTAAATGTTCAACTTATATGCCTGTCTTTTGTTTGACTGGAAGCCACAGGTATGGGTTCAATTCCAGACCTGAAGGGCATCTAGGAGACATAGTCTCAGTGGTTCTACCAGGCTCTATCAAACGAACAAACCTGGTCCTTTTTTTCCCCCAAAATGATTTTGAATTTTGTTCCACATTGTTCTCCCTCTCTATCAAGTATCTCTTACATAGATCCCCCTCTGAGTGGTTGACAGTGGTAGCCAGGCACCATCTAGTTCTTCTGGTCTCATAGTCATATAGGCTGTGGATTGCATGGTGTACCAGTGGCTAGGACTAATTGTTTCCCTGAATCTTTGGTTTTCTTCATTCTTCTTTGCTCTGGACAAGGAGAGACCCATCGTTGCACCTAGATGACTGCTTGTAAGCTTTTAAGATCCCAGTCGCTACTCACCAAAATAGGAGGTGGAACAATGTTTTGCATAGTATGTTATGCCAATTGAGCTTGAGGTCCCCTGTGGCTATGGTCCCAAGCCCACAGGTTCAACTACTCGGTCCCTCTGGGTAGCTGGCTGTGACCAAGAAGTGACTACAACCTTGTCCCTTGTCAGCTCTACTATACACTTGGGAATTCTTACAGATCATACAAATACACTTATAGGGCCATTGTCTGCAACCTTATACATGGTCTTGGGTACACTCCCTACTTTATAGATATACCTAGTAGTTCAGCCTATCCACCCATCTATCTATCCATATACCCATGTTTGCCTTCACTGACAACGCAGTACTGTATGTGCAAAAGGGTTCATCTTTGTTGTCTGTACCTCCCATGTACCTCTCTGTGTCTTCCTCTTCCTC
>NW_006921603.1:5698654-5714650 GCF_000298275.1 Orycteropus afer afer | reverse complement strand
TGAGAGTCCCAATCTCTCCACAACCTCGCCAGCATTTGTTATTTTCTGTCTTGTTGAACTTTGCTACTAGTGCTGGAGCAAGATGATATCTCATTTGTTGTTTTGATTTGTGTCTCTCTAATGGCTAATGATCGTGAGCATTACGTCATATGTTTGTTGGCCGCTTGAATATCGTCCTTGGTGAAGTGTCTATTCGTGTCTTCTGCCCATTTCTTAATTGGATTGTTTGTCTTTTTGTTATTGAGGTGTTGGAGTTTTCTATAAATTCTAGAGATAAGTCCCTTGTCAGATATGTTATTACCAAATATTTTTTCCCAATCTGTAGGTTCTCTTTTGACTCTTTTGGAGAAGTCTTTGGAAGCACATAAAAATTTAATTTTTTAGAAGGTCTCATTCATTTAGTTTCTCTTCTGCTGTTTGTACATTTTGGGTTATGCCTGATAGTCTATTTATGCCATATATTAGGGTCCCTAAATTTGGCCCTAGTTTTTCCTTGAGGAACGTTATAGTTTTAGGTTTCACATTTATCTTTGCATTTTATGATATATGTGGGTTGCATTGTATGATACAATTCTAAGATCCACTCCTCGTTCTACACACACTCACACACACAGACACACACACACTTTTGGGATTTGCTTTTGAGCTCTCAAGGAAGGATGGGCGGCTGATATTCTTGTAGGGAAGCAAACTTCCAGGAGCCCTGGTGCACAGTGGTTATGCACTTGGCTGCTAACCAAAAGATCAGCAGTTGGAGCCCCCCAGTAGCATTGAAGGAGAAGGACCTGGCAATCTGCCCCCATAAAGATTGCAGGGTGGAAAACCCTGTGGGGCAGCTCCACTCTGTCATATGGGGTCACCAGGGGGTGACTATTGACTCAACAGCACTTAATGACAAGTTAACTTCTAAAGGCTGATTATGTACCCTTAAAAACCCACTTGTTGATGTATTTTTAAAACAGAGGGAATTACAGTTAATAAGGTAAAATGCATACATTTGAAAAGAGATTCAGCTATACATGGAAAAGAATTGTACAGAAGAGCAAAGAATAGTATAGCATTGAATGAGTCACGATACTTTTTAAGAGGGAGGACATTAAGAATATGCTTAACATTGTTTATGGATACATGGCATGAGTCTCTACTGATTGTGGAAGTGCCGATCTCTTTCTTCCGGGTTATTTGAGCTCCTGTGTGTGTATAAATATATTTTGTTATGATTTATTCCACCTGTGTCTGTCAATTCCTTTCCCCTTGCCTCTTCCCATGACATTCTGGCTCATGTTTCTTCATAAAGTTCGAAGCCAGTTATTAATAACAGCCCAGTGTGTCTCCCAATTCATCTAAGAGCATATGGTGTTTTTCACAAAAGAGAGAGATCTGTTCTGCTCCTTCCCTTGACCTTGGACTTCACTTATTGAACTCCTGAAAGGTAAGTTCTGGTTTTAAAAACATGGCATTTTTAAATGTTGATATAGCTGAGTATGATAGAATGAAAACACAATAGGTTAAAACTTACAAAGACTCCTGAAGTCTATTCGCCCTCCCCGCGTTCCAACATCCCTGCAATTTATGTAAGACCGATTAAAAACTGATTAATGAATTAGAATGCATCTCCTTTCATCTCCTTCTGGCTGAATAAAGACAAGCGGAAAAGCAAAGGATTAGTAACATAAATTACTTGATGAATCCCTGTGACTGCAGCTGGTTACATGATTTTGTCTTTTTGTGTTTCTTTTCCAAATAGAGTTCCAGTGATTTCAGAGAAAAAGTTCACATTTGGAAAATATAGGCTGGGGAGTATTGGACAGGAGACCTAGGCCCTTCTTATTTTTCCATGTTTGAGGTTTGTTCTACATCTTGGTCTACGGACCCATTACTTTCTCGTTTTTTTTAGCCACAGGCTTTGTCTTTGCAGTCTTTATGCTGGTTGCTTCTGAGAGTCCTGCAAAGTAGGTCACTGTGTTTTCTGTCTGGAAAAGGAGGACCCTGAAGGCCAGAAAGACTTGAAGGCCAGAAAGACTTGAAACCTGATACTCAAGTCCTTCTTCAGGACCATGGACTAATACAGATTTGGTTACATATGTTCACTTTTCTTGAATGCATGTATCAGGTTTCTAAATAAAATGTGTAAGGAGGCATTATACTGCATCGGAAGGAGTCACATGCAGGCCTGGTGTTGAATTCTGCTTTGGCTCACTTACAAGTTGCATGACTTTGAATGAATTACTCAACTTGTCTGAGCTTCTGTTTCCTCGTTTGTGAAATGACAGCAAAACTATTTTGCAGGGTGGTGGAGTTTACGCATACTGTATATAAATCACCAAATATAGGGACTGATCTGTTATTTATAAAATCAGTAATTTAGAAATATCCTGTTCTTCTTCCTAGTCATCTATGTTGTTGTTAGGTGCCAACCAGTCACTACCCAATAGTGTTTTCTATGCTATAATCTTTACAGGAGCAAATCTCTTCCACGGAGTGGCTGGGTGGGTTCAAACTGCCAACCTTTTAGTTAGTAGCAGAGCAGTTAACCTTTGTGCCACCAGGGCTTCTCATCTCTATATTTGTTTGAATTCAGATCTAGAACCTTCAATGTGGTCTTTGATGGGAAACATAATCTAAACTGTTGAGATCATTTTAATTTTTATTGCCTTTATAACTTCATCTATAGGATTGTATAACCCTTGTAGATATAGAGGGTGGGTGGAGAATGGTGTATCATTAACGATTCAGGACATGAAGACTAAAGTTCATATTAACAGTGATGGAGATCCTCCAAAAGCAATTTAAAAATATAAGCTATTATTTTCTTGAACTCACTGCTCTATTATAAATAGCATTCTAAAATTGTTCTTTGATTATGTGTTTCCATGGTTCCAAAAGACAGGTTTACCCCTTTGCTACACTGCACTCAATTCTATGTGTCTGGATAGGACAGACCATGGGGTCACCTCAGAGAGTACCTGCTTCTCTTAGTTATCCTCTAATTCAGGAGATATCATTAGATTTTTGTTTTCCCCTAAAAACTTTCATTCTGCAAACATTTATTTAATTCCTACTGTGTGCATGACACACTGCTAGGTTAGTAAGGGATCAATAAGCTTTTAATATGGTAGGAGAAAGAAGAAATTTCATGAGTAACTCTGATAAAAGGGAAAATGGGCTTGCTGCATGGACAGGGGAAATAAAGGCAAAATATTGTAGGTGTTCAATGGAGCCATCATCTTCAAAACTTATTCACCCAATGCAGGGATTATCCTCTGAGACTTCCTCTTAGAAGGCTGTACGTTCTTGGGAAATGTGTTTTCCTTATTCAGTGCTTTTCAGGGATCCTTTTTGGGTATCACCTTCTAAATAATGAACTTGCAAACCATGGAATAACAACACTTCAAAGGTGCACCTCACCCTGCCCTGCCAGGCAGGGCACCTACTTTGTTACAAGGTCCCTGGGTGGTGCAAATGGTTCGCACGCAACTACAAACTCCACAGAAATGAGTTTGGTTTTGTTTGTTTGTTACTTTGCTAAAATCCCTCTGCTAGATTCTGGACCAGGAGCTCTGGTAGTGTAGTGCCTAAGGCACTTGACTGCTAACCAGAAGGCTTGTGGTTCAAATCCACCAGCCACTCCTCGGAAGGAAGGTTGGGCAATCTACTTCTGTAGTGATACTGCCTCCGCAACCCAAGGACGGGTCACTGTGAGTCAGGTCCGACTCGATGGCACATAACAACAACAGATTCTGGACCTACAGTTCTTGCCCTAAAGGAAGTCATATCTTTCATTTAACTTGAAATTCTATTCTCCAATCTAGCCCTCTATGTTCTTAGCTTAACTTGACTCCACATAACATGTGTCTGGTTCCAGCTATCAAATTGTCTCCTTAAAGGATAAATGCTTGCTTGGCCATCAGTGAATTTAATCAGAGAGAAGGTGCACTAAAGATTCTGCCAAATGTTTCTGAGAATTCAAACAGACCCATTGATTTTTCCCTCCCCTCCACTTACCTAACCAAACCAGGGATGGGATTTATTTGTGTGTTTGAGTTCTGTAGATAAAAAACCAAAATATTAACAAACCAGCAAACACACTGTGTCCCATTTGCACTTCCTCATACCACTTGAAGGACAAGTGTTGGGTGGCACCATTCTATTGGGTCTTCCTGTAAAAGTCTTACAGACCTGGTCCCCAGCCAGGGCTCTGGGAAACTCTTCTGGCCTTGTGTAAGGCACTACAGCTGTGATTCATGGACAAGGCTGGGGAACTTGGCGGGGAGAAGCTTGATAACATTTTGATTATTTTGATTCCAGAAGATTTCTTAAGGTTAAGTGCCCGTAACTGAGTAATTTATGTCTTCTTAGGGACAGTGCATACTCTCCTAATTGGGGCAAGAATGTGGCAGTGGGAAGTCTCAGGAGTCCTGGTAGTCAATGATTAAAAGGGCCTATCTGTTCATGTGGAGAAAGTCAGTTCATTTTAGAGCCAGAATATTTACTTAAAGCATTTGAGACCTAGTCATAGATGGCTTGTTGTTGTTGTTGTTATGTGCCATCGAGTCAGAGCTGACTCATAGCGACCCCTCCTTGGGTTTCCGAGGCAGTATCACTATGGAAGTAGATTGCCCCATCTTCCTTCCAAGGAGTGGCTGATGGGTTTGAACCACCAGCCTTCTGGTTAGCAGCCAAGTGCCTTAGCCACTATGCTACCAGAGCTCCCCATAGATGGCTTAGAAAAGTCCAAACTGAATAACTGTTGACATAAAAAGAAGGGATGAGTAGTAGTCTAAAAGAATGGAAGAATGTCAAAGACAAAAAACGTGGCTCCCCAGCAGGTCTGGGTTCCCCCTAGAGCTACGGGTGATCAGGTGGACTCTTGTGACTGTTGCCAGGCAACATGTCTGTTCATCTGCCATAACTTTCCAGGGCTTTCCATCTCTGAGGGACCACTTGTTTCCTTTTATCCATTGGAGCTACTTCACCCCTCTTCACCATAGGTTTCCCCACCTTGGGCTGCAGGGAAATAACATCCTCCTGATTCTGCTTCTTCATCGTACTAACTCATATTGAGCTTGTACCCGGCACTGTTCTGAGCTCTTGGCTTTCATTTTCACTAATCCTGTGATATTGCAGTGGCTGAGCTCTGGAAACAGGCAGACCTCCACTCAAATGCTTGGCCACTTCTTATTAACTGTGTGACATTGGACAGCTTACTTAACCTATCTTGGCTTTAGTCCCTCTGACTAAGGAAATGAGCGTATTAATAACCCACCTCATAAGGTTTCATGAGTGTAAAATCAACGTGCATGTAGTAGGCATTTCTTGATTTTAGTTATGAAAAAAATCCTTTCAAACTCCTTCCAGATGCCAATTATTATCTGTTCTGCAAATGAGGTAGCATCCTAAGGTTAAGTGCCATGTACAGTACAAAGAGCTAAGATCAGTCAGAGCCAGGATCAAACCGGCTCTCTCCCCACTCCACCTCGCTGACTGGCCATCTGTGACAAAACACATGTTTTTGTTTTCAGTTAAAGTCCATTTTTGTTACGTTTTGTGCCTCACGAGCCTGACCTGTCAAATTTCCCAGGTTTCATTCGTGATTTTCTTTTTTCTGAACTTTCTGTTCTTCCATCAGCCTGGAGCAAAGACATCGGGTGATGATGAAGGTAAAATCCCTCTACACAACCAAGGCTGGTGAAATGCAGAATCCAATTTATCTTAAATATCAAGAAATTACTGAGGCAGTTATGGTACTGGCTCTGGAACAAAGTAACTGTGTGACCTCAGACAAGTGGCTGTATCTCTGGGCTTTGTTTTTCAAATGAGAAGTTTACAAAAGCTCAGATCTCTTTTCCAGTGCCAACATGTCTTTAATACATCAGACCTTTCACTACTGTAGTTTTTCTTAGCTGGAAAGAGAAAATCACCTTGAAACTAAGTCTTAATCAGGAAGCAAGGCACAACAATCAAGTCTGCAATCATTCAAATATAAGACCATATCCCATTAATTACTATTCTCATAGAGGAGGACAAACTTCCTCTTGTACAAGGCTTATAAGGTAATTTTTCAGATGTGTGTTAGTCAAATTCCTATTATCACATGATTAAGCTTTGGGCAGCATCTCATGTGACCTTAATTAGTTCTGTGAGTACAACTTAAACTCAGATTTTAGAAATTTGTAGAATACACAAAATCCACTTACTGTTGAAAATGCCCCTCTTTTCAGGTTAATACTGAACAACTCAAATTTGAGGAATCTGCGTCTCTTGCCCTGCCAATCCAACACCCATTCCTAGAGTCTTGTGAGGCCAAATCTTCATTATGCAATAGAAACTACGGCCATCTCAGTTGGACACTCCTGAAAATCTGTAGGGCCTATGGCAGATTTTTCATTGTCTTTTGACGACTTGACTTGTTCCCTAATTACAAACAAACAAGCAAAAATAAATAAATAAATAATAAAAGCAACGATAAAGTCTAGGTCCCATATGATTCCTCAAGTTTCTAAAAGATAATTTATTAAACACAACTTTCTGAGAAAAGGGGACATTACCTATATGGGAACAAATTGAAAACACCAAAATATGGGGTTTTATTTTAAAAATACTTGCTGTGGAGGAAACAGTGAGTCCTAAGGAGTAATGAAACATGTGAACCCCAGCCTCCACAACCCTGAGACCAGAAGATCTAAACAGTGCCCAGTTACCATCGCTGACCACTCTGAAAAGGATGACAATAAGAGGTTCCAGATAGAGTAGAAGAAAATGTGGAACAAAACTGAAAATCATAAAAAAAAAAACAGGCTTACTGGCTTGATGAAGACTGATGGAAGTCCTGAGACCATGGCCCTTGGACACCCTTCAGGCTAGGAACTGAACTTGGGACCTGTGACCAAACTGTCAGACAAACAATACACAGGCCTTTAAGGTGAACAGTAATGTCAGGAGTGTATGCACTCAATAGCATAATCAAGCATATGAGATCACAAGGACAGCACTTACCAAGGGATAGAGCTAGGAAGGTGGGAGGAGATGAAGGAAGGGGTGGGCACAGGAAGGAAGTGGGAAGAATACAGTTCCAATGTGGGGACTGCAGTAAATGTCACAAAACAGAATGTGTATGGATTGTTGAATAGAAAACCAATTTGCTCTGTAAACTTTCACCCAAATAACAAATTAATAAATAAATACATTATATTAGTATATTAGCAGTTGAGGGGAGGTCTGGTAGTGTAGTGCCTAAGGCACTTGACTGCTAACCAGAAGGGTGGTGGTTCAAACCTACCAGCCACTCCTCAGAAGGAAGGTTGGGCAATCTACTTCCGCAGTGACACTGCCTCGGAAACCCAAGGAGAGTTCGCTATGAGTTGGGGCCAACTCGATGGCACACAACAACAACAACAACATTAGCAGTTGAAAAATAACAACTTGCTGTGAAAGTAGATTTAATTTATGCTTTTTTCTTGTAATTGTCATTTGAACAAGGTGAACTTTCAGCCTCCCAAGAGAACTTCTACTTTAAGCAACAATTTATTATTACTTATTAATATATTTAAGTCAATATTTGGTGAGAACTAATTATTATCAGATATAGTTGGCACCAGATTTCTGGATGATAAGACCATCTCCACCTTCTAGGAAGACAATTACTACCTATGGATGGTTTATGTAAAGAAATAACCATTTGCTATAGACAAGGGGGAAATTACTAATTCTGCCTGGGAAAGCCAGGAAGATCACAAAAAAGGTAAAATTTGGGTCTTGGAGAGTAAGTAAGAGTTTAACAGTTTTTCCTGTTCATGTGCCTATAGAACCTGAGAAGAAAGTTTCACTCGAAGGGTAGACTAGCAGATAGCATGCTAGATTATAATTAATAGTAAGAGCTGCCATCACTTATTAAATATTCGCTTTCTGGGAACAAGTGTTATCTGCTTTAATTCTTTTTCTAATTGTTGGAGATGTTGGTTTAAAGTGTTGGTTTGGGCTCTTTCTTCTTTTTTTGATGTGTGCATTTATTGCTATAAATTGGACTCTGATCACTGCTTTTGCTGTATACCAAAGATTTTGGTATGTTGTGTTTTCATTCTTGTTTGATTCAAGGAATTTTTTAATTTCATTTTTTATTTCTTTTCTTACCCAATCTTTCTTAAGGAGGTTGTTGTTCAGTTTCCATGTGTTTGCTCTTTTTCCATTGATCTTCTTATTGTTGATTTCTAATTTCATAGCATTGTGATCTGAGAAGATGCTTTGCAGTGTTTCAATGTTTTTAAATTTATTAAGGTTTGCTTTATGGCCTAACATATGGTCTATCATGGAAAATGTTCCATGTGCACTGGAAAAGAATGTATATTGTGCTATTATTGAGTGAAGTGCTCTGTAGATGTCTATAAGGTCAAGTTGGTTGATTGTATTGTTTAGCTCTTCTGTGTCTTTGTTGAGGTTCTTTCCAGTTGTTCTATCTTTCATTGAAAGTAGTGTATTAAAGTTTCCCACTATGACTGTAGGAGCTCTGGTAGCATAGTGCCTAAGGCACTTGACTGCTAACCAGAAGGCTGGTGGTTCAAACCCACCAGCCACTGCTCAGAAGGAAGTTTGGGCAATCTACTTCCATAGACATACTGCCTCAGAAACCCAAGGAGGGGTCGCTGTCAGTCGGGTTTGGCCTGACAGCACATAGCAACAACAATAACTCTATGACTGGAGTCATCTATTTGACTTTTCAACTCTTTTAAAGTCTGATTTATGTATTTTGGGGCTCTTTCATTGGGTCCATATATATTTATTATGGTTATATCTTCTTGTTCAGTTGATCCCTCAATCATTATATAATGTCCTTCTTTGTCTCGTATGGTGGTTTTTTCCTTAAAGTCAATTTGATCAGAAATTAATATTGCCACTCCAGCTCTTTTTTTTTGGTTGCCATTTGCTTGATTTATCTTTTTTCAACCTTTGATTTTTAGTCTATTTTTGTCTTTGTCTCTAAGGTGTGTCTCTTATAGACAACATATTGATGGGTTTTGTTTTCTTATCCTGTCTGCAACTCTACATCTCTTGAATGGGACATTTAATCCATTAACATTCAGTGTAATCAACAAGTATGAATTGGTTGCTGTCATTTTGTTAAGTGTTTTTTCATGGTGTTCCAGGTTTCTTTGTTCCATACAATTTTCTGTGCTGAGCTCATTATGTTTATGAATTGTGTTATCATTTCCTTTGTTGCTATTGTTTTAGTATTTGCTAAATATTTGTTTGTCCTTTTTATCTCCTTTAATTCTTACAGTACCTTATGTAAGTATTACTATCATGTGCATTTTATGGAAGTGTTAACTGATGTATGGAGAATTGCCTGAGTTGTTATGGTAAGTGGCAGACCTGAGTTTCAAACCCTCTCAATCTGATTCTGGAGCCTATTTCTCAGTGACCATGTATCAGAAGAATTTTCATTGTTTCTCAGTCTAACTAATGTTAAGTAGGCCAAGGGAGAAACTTGTCATCCATAAGTTGATCAGTGGACAGAAAACAATATAATACAAATAATAGTGAAATACTAGGCAATAAAAGATAATAAAAATATATAATTTTTAAAAAGTATACTTTCAGCTCACCTGGCTGTTTGACAATGAGCTTGTATTTGTGGACTACAAATGTCTCATTTACCAATGAGTGCTTTGATGTAAATAAATTTATGAGCCACTGCTGTAAAGCTATTATGACAAATTTAGGGTTATGAGGCTTAGAGGAGTCACCAAGAGACCATCTGTTTCATTGTTCAACAAGCAATTTACAAATATAGAAAGGAGACAGGACTGAAGAAGGAGAGTAACTATTAATAATTATAATGTGGACATTGTAGTTTCAGCAGAGTAATTTCCACTATAATATAGATATTTTTGAAAGTAGCTTTCCATATGAGAACATCATTAATTAGTATAATTGAAAGAGATCCCCAGGACCTGGGTTCTAGGATAGTATCCAGGCTCCAGCAAGAGCACTGAGTGTCCTTCGATGTTTGCTTCATCTTGCAATTGTACATAACCATGGCCTGGCATAGACCCTCAATAAATGGCAATTACTACCATTTACTTAAATAAGGGACTTATCAAGCAATATGGGACACTGGTGATTTTAGTGGCAGAATTTGTGCTTTCCATGCCAGAAACCTGGGTTGGATTCTGAGCCAACGAAGCTCATCCACAGCCACCATCTGTCTGTCAGTGGAGGCTTGTGTGGTGCAAAGAGCATAGTGCCTAAGGCACTTGACTGCTAACCAGAAGGCTGGGGTTCAAACCCACCAGCCACTCCTCAGAAGGAAGGTTGGGCAATCTACTTCTGTAGAGATACTGCTTCAGAAACCTAAGGAGGGGTTGCTAGGAGTCAGGGCCGACTTAAAGGCACAACACAATGATGCTGAATAGGTTTCAGTGCATCTTCCAGACTAAGAAAGACTAGGAAGAAAAGCCTGATGATCTACTTCCAAAAGTAGCCAATGGAAACCCTATGGATCACAGTCCAATCTGCAACTAGTCATGAGGATGGTGCAGGACTGAGCAGTATTTAGGTTTCTTCTGCATGCGGTTGCCATGAAAGTGGTGGGCTCAACTGTAGCCAGCAACAACACAACAATTAAGCAAGAATGGATAGATTACCGTTGTGTCTCATTTTTCAACATGCATCTCTCTAGGCAACTTTTGTCAATATTATCTTGACTGTTAAGATACTGACAGAAACAAGGAGTAAGATTAGCAAATTCTTATCCAAAAAGAAAATATTTTTGAAATGAGACTCATGTGTCTCATTTCAAACTTGAATCCAATGAAAAGTGTTTTTCTTTTGATTGAAAAAGAGACTTTACACAGTATGTTCTGTTCTTTGGCTTGACCAAGAATCCACACCTAATAAGGTGAAATAGTAGAGCTTGAGAGAAACTGAGAAAAGGGTGAAGCCTTAGTACTAGTAATTCTTTTATGTAATAAAGTTTTTTTTGTTTAATTTTTGCCAGGGACCAACTTATTTAACAAATCTACCCTTCTTAGGGGAGCTCTAGTGGTGTAGTGCCTACAGCATGTGACTGCTAACCAGAGGGCTGGCAGTTCAAACCCACCAGCCACTCCTTGGAAGGATGTGGGTGATCTACTTTTGCAGAGATACCACCTGAGAAACCCAAGAAGGGATCACTATGAGTCAGGACCCACTCGACGGCAGTGAGTTGGTTTTTTGGTTTACCCTTCTTAGGGTCCCAGCAATCAGAGTTGATTGAAGAACAATGTTTTACATAAAAACAAGATTGTAAAGGTTAAGGCAAGGGCCTAGAAGCTCACTGGAGAGTAAAGAATAGAGAATACATTGAGAGGCCCAGGTCTCAGAATGAATGCTACTTTCCATTTGTCTAACTTACTATCTAGGATAGCACTGTTCAACTACCCAAAAAAACAATTCGAATTAGATAATTTTGATCTAAATTTTGATGCAGTCAGGGGAAAAAAATAAAGACAAATTTAAAAAAATTAAATAAGAGATTATCCTTTCTATTTTCAGTACACTATTCTATAAAATAATAAATTGACTCCCAGTGCTTTATTGATAGAAAGAAGGAAAAGAAAGATAGAGGCCTAGTCATCTGAAGTTTCAACAGGAAATATATTTGGTCTAAAATAACCTGGCATGTCATATATCAGAGATTGGAGGTCATAGTATTTTGGCTATGCTAAATATGATAAAGTATTTAAAATACTGCATTCAAGATAAGACCAAGGTTTTGAGATAGTCACCCTCTATGTGTTGCAGCTTACTTTTAGAACAATGTCCTGATAGAAATTTGTACTTATTTTTCGTACATGTTTTATCAGATTACAAAAATGGGGAAATTTTTCCCCTGAAAATTGCTGCTATTAAATAACTTGTCCTCAAAAGAATGTCTCTTAAATCTCAAAAAATAAACACTTAGTTACCTAGATCCTAGCTGAGTAAGGAAGAACTAATTAGCAAAATAGAAATCAAAGTGCTATGGCACTCATGATTTTAATCCACAATAAAATCTGGGTGTATCAGTAAACTTGTGAGGGTACAAATTGTGTCCTTCCAATGGTTTATATCTAGAAAAAGATCTAACGTCATGTAGAAGAACCAAACAGGAACCACCAAGGTTCCTGTTTCTCATGGGTATTTTCAATAAGACAAGAACATGTTCTTGAGCAAATGAGACCTAATTCTCTTTTATCATATCAATTTTACATACTTTCCTTAAAATGTTTCACTGACACAGTTAATTTTTCTCTTGAATTTATTATTTGTTAAAATATTAGGACTAAGAAAAATAAAATCAGTATAAACCGCTTTTAAGTATGTGGAGAAGGAAGGGGACTAGCAGTAATGGGAGTATTGTCTTTAGTTTTCTAAAGTTATAGAAGCAATATTCTTTTAAATGAAAATGTGAGAAAGGGAAAATGCAAGGGAACAAAAGTTACCCGTAGTCTTTCCACCCAAATCCAACCTCTACGAACACTGCAGCATGTGCATATATATTTCTCCTTGGTCTTTTGCCCTAGATGTTTTATTTTTAAAATTTTACTTTTGTGAAATCTAATGTACATACAGAAATGCACATAAAACTTCTGTGTACAGTTTAACAAATAATTAAAAATTAATTGCCAGTGTAAACACCACCGAGGACAAGAAATGAAACACTGCTTCATGCTTCCCCCACCCCTTCCCCTACCTTCCTCCCTGAAGCCACTACTATCCTGACTTTTATGGTGCCACCTGAACCATTACCACCCTGTATGCACCCCAATCTATCCATTTTAAATATGTTTTCATACTTTATATAATTGTACTTATACTACATATTAGGAGCGTAAGGCATTTGACTGCTATCCAGAAGGCTGGCAGTTCAAACCCACCAGCCACTCCTCGGAAGGAAGGTTGGGCAATCTACTTCCGTAGTGATACCACCTCAGAAACTCAAGGAGGGGTCGCTATGAGTCGGGTCGGACTCAATGGCACATAACAATGACAACAACATACTACATATTATCTTTTGTGCTATGCCTTTTAAAAATTTAATATTTTGCAAAATTCACCCCTGTTGATGTATATAGCTATAATGTAATTTTTATAATTGTGTAGTATTCCATTATATACATATGTCCCAATTCATTTATCTATATACTGATGGGCATTTGGATTGTTTCCTGGTTGATAATACTATGAATAATGATCATGGAGTGATATCCATGAGATTCTTTGGGGCATAATCCTAGGAGTTTAATGTATGGTTATAAAATATGGGTTGTAATCATATTTTGATATTTTAAAAATCAGTTTCCAAGTAGTTTCTACTATTTCATAGTTGTAATAACTATTATTTTTAATGGGTAAATAATATTCCATCTGTGGCTGAATCATAGTCTATTTAACCATCTCATGTTATTGCTTCTATATTTCTTTCACTAATAAAAATGGCACTCCAGATCTCATTGCTGGTTATATACATGTGCATCCTTTATAAACAATTACCAAGCTTATGATTTACTCTCTTATGATTTATTATTCACTTACTTGATTATGATTTCTCTACTTTTCAATTTGTATGATATACTTCAATGAAAAGATTTACCAGAGAAAAAAGATGTATTGAAGGGGTGGGAGAGGGAGGATTATAGATAGCCTGAAATGAACATCTTTGAGCATAATTTTTTAATATTTAAAGTAAAGTCATTAGCCTAGATTACCATAAAAAGTTTATATCATTAAAGGAATAGAAGTCATTTTATAGCCTGGTCTTTTGTAATAGATTTATTCCTTCATTTTTTAATTTATCCATAAAAGTGATACAAAAATTTTTAAGTATATAATACTTTTAAAACAAAACAAAACATTTCATGAGTTATGTTCTCTTACATAGTTAAGTTTTCTTTCTTTCCTTTTTTTTCATCATGGATATTGAACAAATTTTCCTAAAAGGATTTTTAGGAGATTATTTTCTAAAAGGCTTTGAAAGTTTGCCCAGCCAGGACAATCTTAGACTTTAGCTTGACCTATCTATTAAGGTTCAGTTTTTAGTAAATTGAAATTAAAGTGTCTTCCCTACCCCCCCAAATTCCACTCAGAGTTTCTCCATGTAGGTTCCCTCACTTCCTATAGTACTATGTCACCCAATAAAACCTTTTAATGTGCTTTGACACAGGAACTACGGTTGCTAAGAGACACCAGTGCTGAGTGTATTTCATTTTAGCAAGATCAGAGGGAAGGAGCAGCAAGGAGCAGTGTTATCTACCACAACCTGAGATCCAGTCAGGTGAGAAATAGGTCTCACTCACTCCTCAATACCTATCAATTTTCCCATCTTCCCTTCACTTGTTATTCCAATCTTTCTTACTGTTTCCAGAGATAGTTGAAGGTACCCCCTTAGAGCACAGTTTAAGAAACACAGATGAAAGATGAGACTACAGAGACTTCAGTCTTTTTTCCTGGGGATCAGAAACTCTTGAGGCCAATATTTGCAACTTGAAAGGAAAGTTAGTTGCAAACCCATATATTATTCCTGCCCTTTGTTTCTGAAACAGGCAAAAAGAATAGCTGAATCTTGAGAAAATTCTAAGTGCTTACTTTGCCAATGATTGTTGTATTAGTCAGGGCAAATCATTCCTTCCTTTAGGAATGGGGCACCTAATTATAGAAATCAATCAAGATTACTAAAAGTGAGTAAGCCCCAAGACCCTTAGAGCCAGGAAAGGGAAGGGGCAGGAGCGGCCTTGGGAACCTCCGGAGCTGCAGGATATCCAGGTAAAAAGGGGTGGGAGTCAAGGCTGGGCCCCAAGCTCCCTAGAGCCAGGAAAGCGTGGGAGCAGAAGCAGCCTCAGGGACCTCAGGAGCAGCAGGATATCCAGGTAAAAAGGGACAGGAGGCAAGGCAGGCCCCAACTCCCCTAGAGCGAGGAAAAAGAGGGAGCACCGGGGACAACAGAGTGGCAGTTTCCAGGTAGGAATTAGGTAAGGGGAGGATGCAGAGGTTTCCAACAGCTAAAGGAGACCAATTTGGCTGTCAGTTTGTCATCCTGTGAGGCTTGTACATTGCTGTGAGGCTTGAGGCTATGCCACTGGTGTTTCAGACGCCAGCAGAGTTGCACTTTGTGCACAGGTTTTAACACAGCTTACAGACTAAGACAGACTAGGAAGAAGGAGAAGGCCATCCACTTCTCAAAAACTGGCCAGGGAAAACCTTATGAATAGCAGAGAAACACTGTCTGATGATATATTACTGGGCAACTTTATGAATAGCTTGGAAACATTGTCCAACACAGTGCAGGAAGATGAGTCCCTTGGATCAGAAGGCACTCAATATAGGACTGGGAAAGAGCTGCCTTATCAGAGTAGAACCAACCTTAATGATATGGATAAAGTGAGTCTTTCAGGACCTCCATGTGCTGACGTGGCATGACTCAAATTGAGGAGAAACAGCTGCAAACATCCATTAATAATCAGAACATGTAATGTACGAAGTATGAATCTAGGAAAATTGGAAGTTGTCAAAAATGAAATGGAATGCATAAAGATTGATATCTTAGGCATTAGTAAGCTGAAATGGACCAGTTTTGGCCATTTTTAATCAGACAACCATATGATCTACTATGCTGGGAATGACAAATTGAAGAGGAATGGTGTGGCATTCATCACCAAAAAAGATGTTTCAAGATCTGTCCTGAAGTACAATGCTGTCAGTGATAGGCTAATATCCATACGTCTACAAGAAAGACCCGTATGATTCAAATTTACACACCAACCACCAAAGCCAAAGATGAGGAAATTGAAGATTGTTATCAACTTTGGCAGTCTGAAATTGACTGAACATGAAATCAGGATGTGTTGCTTATCACTGGTGCTTGGAATGCAAAAATTGGAAACAAAGAAGAATCACCACTTGTTGGAAAATTTGGCCTTGATGACAGAAATAACGCTGGAGATCGCATGATAGAATTTTGCAAGAACAATGATTTATTCATTG
>NW_006921603.1:5667847-5698554 GCF_000298275.1 Orycteropus afer afer | reverse complement strand
AGGAATCAGACTGACTATATCTGTGGCAAGAGGAGATGGAAAAGCTCAAGATCTTCAGCCAAAACCAGGCCAGGAGCTGATTGTGGAACAGACCACCAACTTCTCATATGCAAGTTCAACTTGAAGTTGAAGACAATTAAAACAAGTCCATGAGAGCCAAAATATTACCTTGAATATATCCCTCCTGAATTTAGAGACCATCTAAAGAATAGATTTGATACATTGAACACCAATGACCGAGAACCAGAAGAATTGTGGGATGACATCAAGAGCATCATCCATGAAGAAAGCAGGAGGTCATTAAACAGACAAGAAAGAAAGAAAAGACCAAAATGGATGTCAGAAGAGACTCTGAAACTTGCTCTTGAGCGAAGAGTAGCTAAAGCAAATGGAAGAAATGACAAGATAAAACAGCTGAACGGAAGATTTCAAAGAGCAGCTCAAGGAGACAAAGCCAATTACTACAGTGAAATGTGCAAAGACCTGGAGTTAAAAAACCAAAAGGGAAGAACATGCTTGGCATTTCTCAAGCTGAAAGAACTGAGGAAAAAAATTAAGCCTTGAGTTGCAACATTGAAAGACTCTATGGACAAAATACTGAATGATGCAGGAAGCATCAAAAGAAGATGGAAGGAATACACAGAGTCATTGTACCATAAAGAACTGGTCGATCTTCATCCATTTCAGGATGTGGCATATGATCAAGAACCAATGGTATTGAAGGAAGAAGTCGAAGCTCCACTGAAAGAACTGGCAAAGAACAAGGCTCTAGGAATTGACAGAATACCCATTGAGATGTTTCAACAAATGGATGCCCCGCTGGAGGCACTCACTCGGTTATGCCAAGAGATTTGGAAAACAGCTACCTGGCCAACAGACTAGAAGAGATCCATAGTTGTACCCATTCCAAAGAAAGATGATTCCACAGAATGTGGAAATTATTGAACAATATCATTAATATCGCATGCAAGTAAAATCTTACTGAAGATAATTCAAAAATGATTGCAGCAGTATATTGACAGAGAACTTCCAGAAATACAAGCTGGTTTCAGAGGAGGATGTGGAACGAGGGATATCATTGCTGATATCAAAAGGATCTTGGCTCAAAGCAAAGAATACCAGAAAGATGTTTGTTGTTGTTGTTGTTATTATGTGCCGTCGAGTCGGCCCCGACTCATAGCGACCCCTCCTTGGGTTTCTGAGGCAGTATCACTACGGAAGTAGGATTGCCCAACCTTCCTTCCGAGGAGTGGCTGGTAGGTTTGAACCGCCAGCCTTCTGGTTAGCAGTCAAGTGTTTTAGCCACTATGCTACCAGAAAGATGTTTACTTGTGTTTTATTGGTTATGCAAAGGCATTTGATTGTGTGGATCATAACAAATTGTGGATAATACTGAGAAGAATGGGAATTCCAGAACACTTAATTGTACTTATGAGGAACCTGTACATAGACCAGGAAGCTGTCGTTCAAACAGAAAAAGGGAACCATGCGTGGTTTAAAATCAAGAAGGGAGTGTGTCACAGTTGTATCCTCTCACCATCCTTATTCAATCTGTATGCTGAGCAAATAATCTGAGAAGCTGGACTATATGAAGAAGAACTTGGCATCAAGATTGGAGGAAGAATCATTAACAACATGAGATATGCTGATGATACAACTTTGCTTGCTGAAAGTGAGGATGACTTGAAGTACTTACTGATAAAGGTTGAAGAATACAGTCTGCAGTATGGATTACATCTCAATATAAAGAACACAAAAATCCTCACAACTGGACCTATAAGCAGCATTACGATAAATGGAGAAAAGATTGAAATTGTCAAAAACTTCACATTGCTTGATTCTACAATCAACGCTAATGGAAGCAGCAGTCAGGACATCAGATGACGTATAGCACTGGGCAAATCAGCTGCAAAGGATCTCTTTCAAGTGCTGAAGAGCAGAGATGTCTTCTTGAGGACTTAGGTGCCCCTGACCCAAGCCATGGTATTTTCAATCACCTCATATGCATATGAGAGGTGGACAACGAATAAGGGAGACCGAAGAAGAGTTGATGCTTTTGGGCTGTGGTGTTGGGGAAGAATGCTGAAAGTACCGTGGACTGCTAAAAGAACTAACAGGACTGTCCTGGAGGAAGTGCAGCCAGAATGCTCCTTGGAGGCGAGAATGGCCAGACTTCGTCTCACATACTTTGGTCATGTTGTCAGAAGCAACCAATCCCTGGAGAAGGATGTCATGCTTGGTAAGGTGGAAGGTCAACAAAAGAGGGGAAGGCCTTCAACGAGATGGATTGACATGGTGGCAGCGGCAATGAGCTCAAGTATAGCAAGAATCATGGAGCTGGCTCAGGACCGGGCGGTGTTTCATTCTGCTGTGCATAGGGTCACTATGAGTCAGAGACGACTCGACGGCACCTAACAACAACAAAAGTGAGTGAAGTGACTGGAATAATCTTTAAATATCTCCCTTTCTTTCTCTTTTAAATTTCAAGCTGCCTTTTTGGTTTTTGAGTGAAAATAGTAGATAAAATATCTTCCTACTTTCTTTAAGTATTGGGAATCATTTTAAGTTGAGTGTGAATAATATATAAGGAACCCTGGTGTAAGGTCTAGACAATTACTTGACTTATGTGTTCTTACATGCCTGTAAAAGGGGTTAAAATGGTTTTAGACTATTTCACAGACATTCAATAAACCTTTCCGTAAGTGTGGAAAACAGATCATGAATTAATACTGTTTTAAATTCCAGCCCTTAAACAAAACAAAACTATTTTATTAACACAGAAATTTGGAGGAAACTAAATGTTCAATGTCTTATTAAATGACCAAATCATAGGAAAGAGGATCATGAGGAAAGATCAAGAAAATGACAACAAAACCTTTTATTGTTTATTTGTAAAAATGTTCTCATCATCCACCTTTCCCCTCAACTTTAAATTCTTGTTTCTTTGTACCATCAACTGAACAGGTTGGAAGAATAGCAATTTCACTGATTCCCCCCCTCCAAAAATATATTATTGCAAATGACTTCAGAGATATGACTTCATAAATAAACTAGTTATGGATAACATGAAAAGAGAAAGGGAATTATGATAGTTCCTTGAGCTGTTACATTTAGAAAGAAAGTTCAGCATATAGAAAAGCCCATGATTATAACATAACATTATCAAGTAAGTAGAAAAAAATATTATAGTCCATTGGCTGACTACAAATTGGTACAGAGTTCTCCCAGATGACCTTTTCTTTGTCACTCTTTCTTTACAAATATTAGACTAAGTTGAAATAATGAGATTACAAATGTGCTCACTTAAGGATACTTTTCTCTTTTTTGTCCTAGGGAGAAGAATCATTCTGGACATGACGTGTAAAAACTGGATATTAATTTCTACCACTACTCCCAAAAGTCTGGAGGATGAAATTGCGGGAAGATTTCTGAAAATTTTATTTGTTATCTTTGTGGACTTAATGTCTATTATATATGTGGTCATAACTTCTTAGAAAGCTGTCTTCCTTTACTTCACATGTACATTTCATATTGAATGTCAGTGAATAAAAATTTGCATTTTAATATGGGTGATTTTAATTTTATGGCATCTCTAATTTATTCCACAAGCCAACAGAACAGAACAATATAAACAATTTGTGGTTTATCAAGCATTGACATAAACTAGAGTAGAAAATTTTTCTTCTAAAAACTCTACATCACCGAATCATACAACTTTTTCATTTTTAATATGGTTGTTACTTGGTGGATTGACTAAAACTTGTAACTCAAATTATAAGTGAATTCAATTTTTAAAGATATATGTTGTTGCTAGGTGCCATGGAGTCAGTTCCAGCTCATAAGCAGAACAAAACACTGCCCAGTCCTCCACCACCCTCAAAATCATTGCTATGTTGGAGCCCACCATCCGTTACTGTATCAATCCATCTTGTCGAAGGTCTTCTTCTTTTTTCCTGACCCTCTACCTTACCAAGCATGACAGCCTTCTCCAGGGACTGGTTCCTCCTAATAATATGTCCAGAGTATGTGAGATGAAGTCTCACCATCCTCACTTCTAAGGAGCATTCTGGCTGTATTTCTTCCAAAAAAGATTTGCTCATTCTTCTGGCAGTCCATGGTATATTCGATACTCTCCACCAACACTGTGGTAGTTAAGGTTGTTGTCAACTTGGCTGGGTCTAGTTGAGTGGCTGGGCAGCTGGATGAGACTGGCAATCAACTCCATGGAGGAATCTGCCGCAAGTAGCTCAGTAGCTGCTTTAGGGATGTGATCTACTTCCCATGTATAAGGAGAAGCATTGGGATTGATTGGTCTCTAGCCTTTTGGCATGCTTGAACCTTGAATGCAGCCAAGGCATTTTTCAAGAGCTTGCCATGCCCTGATCTTGGGACTTCGTCTGGACTTGAATTAGTGGCCTGCCATGTTGTTTGGTAACATTGAGACTGTACCTTTTTACTTGTCAACCTTGGGCTTGTCAGCCTCAGCAGCCAGCAGCAGTCTGAGTGAAGAAAAGCCTCCAGCTTCACTGGGCTGGCAGCAGGAGGCACAGCTGGAGGGCCACCAATAATATCTGTTTTATAGATGAGAAATTGGAGACACTCAGAGTTTATGTCACTGGTCCAACCCTATTTTTCCAATTCCTACCAGGTGCTGTGGCCTCTAACTTGGCCCTGTTGTTACCGTCTCTCCTATCCACCCTCTGCCTTCTCTAAGAGCATGTACTTTCTGTGGACCTTTTGTATCCATGGTAGTAATGGGATAGACAACACAGTGCTTGTCCAAGGGAAGCTCAAAAAATAGTGAATGAATGAGCAAAGGAATACATAAGAACAGAGAAAAAATGCCATTTTCCTGCTTGGATCAAAAGCTGGGGAAGAAAAGGAGATAGAGAGAGAGAGAGAGAAAAAAAAAAAAACAACACTTAAAAGAGATTTTTTTAGGAAAATAGGGTGCTACCTGAATTGATTTTCTATTTAGGACAAAATACTCAAAGTATGTTATTTCATGTAAGACTCATATTAATCCTAAAAGGCAGGTGTTTGTTGTCCCCATTTCACAGATGAAGAAACTGAAAGTTGGAGGAATTGTGCTAGCTCAAGGCCTTAACTAGAAAGTGGCAGAACTAGGTCTAGAACCTTCACAATCTATATTGTGTTGCTTCCAAAGGTAAATAATAATGTTACTAAGACAAGAGGACTCCTTGGGTGATGCACATGTTTAACAAACTTGGTTGCTAACTGAGAGGTGGGATGTTTGAGTCCACTCAAAGCTGCCTCAGAAGAAAGGCCTGAAAATCTATTTCCCAAAACTCAGCCACTGACAACTCCATGGAGCACAGTTTACTCTGGCACACACTGGACCACCATGAGTGGGAAATGAGTTGACAACCAGTGGTTTTAATAAGACAACTGGGGTGAAAAGTCAATCTGTAGAGTTTAACATTTTTGCCCCACAATAATCCTTAAACTATACTTTATTAAAAATCCTAGAGCCATTTTGGTTTTGTCCCTGTTTATTTTCTTATTCCACATTCAAAATTATTTATCAGGAGGAAACAGCAAATCTGTCCTTTTCTCATGTCCAGTTTGACAACACATTCTCTTCCTCTATTTCCCTAATTCCTTCATTTTCTGACAGTGAATGTTAAAATATAACTGTTGAACTTCTGCTTTTTAAGCTGGTGAAAAACAAAGGTCTCCCTGTTCTTTTGACTTCTTGGGTTTTTACAGCGGACACGAAACTAAACAAAATTCTCATTTTTTCCATGTGATGACCTTCTTCTCAGACTTGGCCCAATCATTAATGCAAGATTTCAAAAGAGAGCTAATGAAGTGTGAAAGGCATCTAGGACCTTTGAGACTCATTACTTAACTGACTCTTACTTAATCTTTCAGAGATGTTGTATATTTAACCATAAACCAAATAGAGGCAAACTGAACATTTGTTTTAAGAGAAAATCCTATTGTTTTTTCTACAATATAGTGTCAGAGCCTTCCTTTTGGGTATAAGGGTCACTTTTTGTTGAGATGATGTGTTTCTCCCCTATTTCCTCTATTTGGAATTTGCCTGAGCCCATTATTGGTTTTGACTGCTAACCAGAAGTCTGGCAGTTCAAACCCACCAGCCACTCCTCAGAAGGAAGGTTAGGCAATCTACTTTCATAGTGATACTGCCTCGGAAACCCATGGAGGGGTCGCTATGAGTGGGCTCCAACTCGATGGCAGTGAGTTTGAAACAGTTGAATGAAGTTACTCTCACCTTCTTTCAGGCAATTGTTTGTTTTCTTAGGTGCTTCCAGGCAGTAGGCAACATGATTAGAAGCATGGACTCAAAAGCTACCCTGCCTGGGTTCTAGTACTGGCTTCATCTCTTGAGTTTGATAACCCTATGACTGAGCTTCCTTTCCTATAAAATAAATACCTATGCAAAAAATTTGTAGAGACGGTGAAATGAGATGAGTGGTGTAAAGTTCTTAGCACAGTGCCTGGAATAAAAAATCTTCAATCCATGCGGATTGCTCTTATCCCCAGATGGGAGCACATGGGATGCAGCTTCCTCCAAGCTGAGTGTCAGAAAGCCTCAGTTCCCTTGCCTGTTTCACACTTTCACCTGTACTTAGAATGGCCTGACATTAACCCATTCCACTGGCCCCAAAGTGTGATGTGTTCCACTGGAACCTTGGCATAGTTTTGTTGGAGGGGTAGGTCTGAAGTGGTTGTTCCTGCAAAGCTTCTTTTTGTTATGTTATTTTGGAACCTGACAATTACAACTAAGTATCATAATGTGACTCAAGACAACAAGATATATGATAAACATCCTTTTCCACTAAGTAATAGAATCTTAACATGCAAGTGCTACAGCTTTGTAATTGGAATAAGTAGTTTATCATTCACTCTTCAAAAATATTCACTCAGATCCTTTTTGCCAGACATGGAGCTGGGCAATTAGGCCAAAATAATAAACAAAATATAGTTTCTACTCTCATGAAGCTTTTAATCTAGCAGGGAAATATTAGTGAATACCTTTTTGATTTAATTACAATCAAAGAAAGTACTGGTAAAAACATGCCAGGGTGTTACAAAGATTACTAGGCATAGGGGATATGGAAGGATCACCAACATTAACAACTTCTGGGAGACTTACACAGGTATTTTACTCAGACCTTTTGAATTCAGAAGGAGCTCTAGTGGCATAGTGCCTAAGACACCAGCCACTCCTTGGAAGGAAGGTTGAGCAATCTACTTCTGGAGTGATACTGCTCGGAAACCCAAGGAGGGATCGCTATGAGTCAAGTCCGACTCGACAGCACATAACAACAACAAACTGAATTCAGAATGTGAATGGGAACATATTCTCTATGTGATTCATGCATAGTTGTATGTGTAAAATAAGGGACCCCTGACTCCCTTCAGCCACTCCTCAGAAGGAAGTTTGGGCAATATACTTCCCTAGGGATACCGTGTCGGAAACCCAAGGACGAGTCGCTATAAGTTGGATCCAACTCCAGGCAGTGGGTTTTGTTTTGTTTTTTGGTTGACTCCCTTCAGTGGAATTAGATAAGGATTGTTTTCATAAATCACAATAATATGCACAGCATGTATGCATGTATGCAGTCTGAGTCAGGTCACATGTTTTTCCAGTGGAGTTTCTGAGAACTCAATGTCTTTATGTTCTGTTTTAATCAACCCTCCAACTGAACTGGATAGTGTTTCTTAACTTGCCACTAATAAATGTGAAATGCCCGGCATGCCTAAGTACAACTATCTACATGCTATTTATTCTATAACTCTTGGCATCAACTTAGGTGTTTCCTTGGAGAAATTACCCTGAATTTGAAAATGGAAGTCAGGAAATTCCTGCTAGAATTCTTGTTAATTATAAAGCAATACCTAGAATTAGAGTGTATTGTGCTGAGTGTTTACAGACATTATGTAATTTATTCTGTACTAACAGGTTGGTGGTTCGAACCCACCAGCTGGTCCAAGGGAGAACGATGAGGCAATCTGTGGCAATCTGCTTCTGTAAAGATTTACAGCCTTGGAAATCCTATGAGACAACTCTACTTTGTCCTGTAGGGTTGCTATCAGTTGCAATTGACTTGATGGCTTTGGGTTGTTTTTCTTTTTCCTTTTTTTTTTAACAAGCCTGAGGTATTCCCATTTACAGATAAGAAATGCAGACTCAGGAGAATTAAATAAAATGCCCAAATTCGCACAGAGCATTGCAGCTAGTGGTGATGAAGCTAGGGAGTAAGATAATCAAGAACCCCCCCCCCCACCTACACACCCACTCAATTGGTAACACCTGCCTCTAGAACCCTGTTCTAAACTATTCGGTTATTCTGCCTTATCAGGCCAGAGACGCTAATTATGTCACTGGCTCCTCGTTTGGAAGACAAGCAGTTGTACTACAAAGGAGGCATCTGAATCCTACACTTAAAGATTCACTGTTGTATCTACCCAAATGTGTCATGAAGCCACCCTCCTTGCAGGTAACTCTTTCTTTTTTCTCTTCTTTCTTCAGTCTGTACTAAAACAGCATATACATTCTCCAGTCTTTGAGCATCATTGTTTTGTGTCATCAAATATGAAGTCAGACTTGTCAATATGAATCACAGCTCATTTCTGCATTCAGTAGATGAGGAAATTAAAACGGCATCCATAAAGTCATTTCAATCATTTTTAAATAATTGAAATAATCTCAAATGCCATTTTGAGCAATTTGTTTCCAAAGAACTCACAAGGGAGGTACAGGTAACTGTGCTGATTACTTGGGCTTAGTGATATTTTTTGTGTGACCACCACCGTAAAGCTTATGATGCATTTAGTGACTCATTGAGGATTGTAGATGGTCTAACACTTGAGTGTCCACTTGAATGAAATGACTTATCAGGAAAATAAGCCACATACTTGTTCAGAGTAGGAATGGACATCTCTTAGTATGAAATAGTGAACATGATTGCGATGAATTGCTTCTGTGCAGACTGGGGGTAAGATTTAAGAGAGAATCTTGAATGTGTGGTGTTTGTATGACCACTTAGGCCCAGGTTGCTTTTCTGAGTGGTTCTTTGTATGACTGTTCTTTGCTGACCTTACCAAGAGCAGTCCTACTAACTGAGCAAGCTGAGGGCAGGATGCCATGTAGGCCAGTCTGAGATCAACAATGAGCCCAGACTTATTTATAAACCCACAGAAAATTTCCCTGAGTGTGTACTACCATCTGTCCTGGGACCAAGCAGGGAAGATTTGTGTGAAAGTACAGTAAGATCTTGGTTGCCAACAAGATTTCCAGTCTGAGTTGTTTGCCCTTTTAGCCAGGAGGTAGCTACAGTTTGTTCTTGGAGCATTAGTGTTCCTGGATGGATGCCTGTACAATGTGTGACCTCAAGGTACAGAGGATGACGTTTTGAGTGTTGTTTATAAAAGTTGATTATGACTGGCACCATAGAGATCATTTACTCACTAAGTATTTATCAAGAACCCACTGCATATCTGGTAACCCTGTAGGTACAGGGACATACTGGCAACCAAGGCAGGTAGGGTTCCTGTCCTCATGGAGCTTACTTACCAGTGGGGAAAGTAGACAAAAAATTGATAAACACATGAGACTTTCAGATAGTGCTAAGAGTTGTGGAGAAAATAAAACAGAGCAGTGGGAGAGAGGGTTTATGTGGGGACAATCACATTAGCTAAGGCTTAGTGCCTAAGGCATCTGACTGCTAACCAGAAGGTTGGAGGTTCAAACCTACCAGCCACTCCTTGGAAGGAAGGTTGGGCAATCTACTTCCATAGTGACACTGCCTCAGAAACCCAAGGAGTCACTATGAATTGGATCTGACTCCACGGTGGTGAGGTTTTTAGTTTAGTTTAAGAGGATCTAAGAAAGCCATTCCTGAGAAGGTGACATTGGAGTGGAAACTTGATTGATGAGGAGCCAGCCAGGCAGAGACCTAGGAGAAGAATGAGCACTTCAGATACAGAGAACAGCAGGTACAGAGGCCCTGAGGCAGACAGAGTTTAGCATAACATTAGGAAGGCCAGAGTGACTGCAGAGTGACTGCAGCTGAATGACCAAGGGGGCAAGCTAGAGCTAATTATTCAGGACTGATAAAATCAGCTTCTCTGTAACTTGTCTATCTGTCCACGAGCTGGATCATTAGTGCAACTTTCTCATGGCAGAAGGTAGATAGACCACGAGGACTTTTGATGTTCTATGTCTTCTGTGCCAAAGCACAAAACAACTTATATTAAACTGTACTTTCTTTGAGGGTTGCAAGTTTTCCATGGCCACTTCAGGTTGATCATTTTTCACAGTCTTACAAAGCTATACTTCTACTCCACCAATTGTCTGTTAATTTGTTGTACTGTGGTGGCTTGCATGTTGCTGTAAGGCTGGAGGCTATGCCACTGGAACTTCAAATACCAGCAGGGTCACCCATGGTGGACAGGTTTCAGCGGAGCTTCCAGACTAAGACAGACCCGGAAGAAGGAAGAGTCCATCCATTTTTCAAAAAATTAGCCAGTGAAAACCTCATGAATAGCAGTGAAACACTGTCTGATATATTACTGAAAACTTTATGAATAGACTTGAAACAGTGTCCGATATAATGCAGGAAGATGAGCCCCTCAGGTCAGAAGGCACTCAAAATACGACTGGGGAAGCGCTGCCTCATCTGAGTAGAGCTGCTCTTAATGACATAGATGGAGTAAAGCTTGTGGGACCACCATTTACTGATATGGCACAACTCAAAATGAGAAGAAACAGCTACAAACATCCATTAATAATCGGAACATGGAATGTATGAAATATGAATCTAGGAAAATTCCAAGTTGTCAAAAATGAAATGGAACACATAAATATTGATATCCTAGGCATTAGTGAGGAGCTCTGGTAGCACAGTGGCTAAGACACTTGCCTGCTCACCAGAAGGCTGGCGGTTCAAACACACCAGCCACTCCTCGGAAGGAAGGTTGGGCAATCCTACTTCCGTAGTGATACTACCTCGGAAACCCAAGGAGGGGTCGCTATGAGTCGGGTTTGACTCGACGGCACATAACAACAACAACAGGCATTAGTGAGCTGAAATGGACTGGTTTTGGCCATTTTCAATCAGACAATCATGATCTACTATGCCGGGAATGACAAATTAAAGTGGAATGGCATAGCATTCATCATCACAAAGAATGTTTTAAGATATGTCCTGAAGCACAATGACATCATTGATAGGACAATATCCATATGCCTACAAGGAAGACTAGTTAATACTACCCACTGCCATCGAGTCAGATCCAACTCATAGCGACCCCTTCTTGGGTTTCTGAGGCAGTATCATTCCGGAAGTAGATTGCCCAACCTTCCTTCCGAGGAGTGGCTGGTGGGTTTGAAATGCCAGCCTTCTGGTTAGCAGTCAGATGCCTTAGGCACTACACCACCAGAGCTCCTAATTAATACCACTATTATTCAAATTAACGCACCAACCACCAAAGCCAGATTTTTACTAACTTCTGCAGTCTGAAATTGACCAAACATGCAATCAAGATGTGTTGATTATCGCTAGTGACTGCAATGCAAAAGTTGGAAACAAAGAAGAATCACTGGTAGTTGGAAAACATGGCCTTGGTGATAGAAATAACACCAGAGATTGCATGATAGAATTTTGTAAGACCAACGACTTATTCATTGCAAATTCCTTTTTTTCACCAACATAAATGACAGCTATATATGTGGACTTTGCCAGATTGAGTACACAGCAATCAAATCGACTACATCTGTGGCAATAGGCAATGGAGAAGCTCAATGTCTTCAGCCAAAACAAGGCCAGGAGTTGACTGTGGAACAGACCATGAACATGCTCATATGCAAGTTCAACGTGAAGTTAAAGACAATTAAAACAAGTACATAAGAGCCAAATATGACCTTGATTACATCCCTACTGAATTTTGTTGTTGTTATGTGCCGTTGAGTCGGACCTGACTCATAGCGACCCCTCCTTGGGTTTCTGAGGCAGTATCACTATGGAAGTAGATTGCCCAACCTTCCTTCTGAGGAGTGCCTGGTGGGTTTGAACCATCAGCCTTCTGGTTAGCAGTCAAGTGCCTTAGGCACTACGCTACCAGAGCTTCCCTACTAAATTTAGAGACCATCTAAAGAATAGATTTGATGCATTGAACACCAGTGACTGAAACCAGAGGAATTGTGGGATGACATCAAGAACATCATCCATGAAGAAAGCAAATAGTCATTAAAAGACAGGAAAGAAAGAAAAGACAATAGATGTCAGAAGAGGATCTGAAAGTTGCCCTTGAATGGAGAGGAGCTAAAGCAAATGGAAAAAAATGACAAGATAAAAGAGCTGAGCAGAAGATTTCAAAGAGCAGTTCGAGCAGACAAAGCCAATTACAATAATGAAATGTGCAGACACCTGGAGTTAGAAAACCAAAAGGGAAGAGCAGGCTCAGCATTTCTCAAGCTGAAAGAACTGAGGAAAAAATCTCAGTCTCGAGTTGCAATATTGAAAGATTCTACGGGCAAAATATTGAATGATGCAGGAAGCATCAAAAGAAGATGGAAAGAATACCCAGAGCCACTGTACCAAAAAGACTTACTCAATCTTCATCTTTTTCAGGAGGTGGCATATGATCAAGAACCAGTGGTATTGAAGGAAGAAGTTGAAGCTCCACTGAAGGAAGTGGTGAAAAATGAGGCTCCAGGAATTAACAGAACACCCATTGAGATGTTTCAACAAATGGATGTCACACTGGAGGCACTCATTTGGCTATGCCAGGAGATTTGGAAGACAGCTACCTGGCCAATTGACTGGAAGAGATCCATGTTTGTACTCATTCCAAAGAAAGATGATCCCACAGAATGTGGAAATTATCAAACAATATCATTAATATCACATACAAGTGAAATCTTACTGAAGATAATTCAGAAACAGTTGCAGCAGCATACTGACAAAGAACTTCCAGAAATGCAAGTTGGATTCAGAAGAGGACATGGAATGAGGGATAACATTGCTGATGTCAGACGGATCTTGACTGAAAGCAAAGAATATTAGAAAGATGTTTACTTGTGTTTTACTGACTATGCAAAAGCATTTGTGTGGATCAAAACAAATTATGGATAACATTGAGAAGAATGGGAATTCCAGAACACTTAATTGTACCATCAGGAAACTGTACCTAGACCAGGAAGCTGTCATTCAAACAGAACAACGAGACATGGCATGGTTTAAAATCAAGAAGGGAGTGCATCAGGGTTGTATCCTTTCACCATATTTATTCAATCTGTATGCTGAGCAAATAATCCGAGAAGCTGGACTACATGAAGAAGAACGTGGCATCAGGATTGGAGGAAGAATAATTAACAACCTGTAATACACTGATGACACAACTTTCCTTGCTGAAAGTGAGGATGACTTGAAGCACTTACTGAGGAAGATTGAAGAATACAGTCTGTAGTATGGATTACATTTCAATACAAAGAAAACAAAAATCTTCACAACTGGACTTGTAAGCAGCATCATGTTAAATGGAGAAAAGATTGAAGTTGTCAAAGACTTCACATTGCTTGGTTCTACAATCAATGCCAATGCAGCAGCAGTCAGGACATCAGCTGACGCATTGCACTGGGCAAATTGGCTGCAAAGGACCTCTTTCAAGTGCTGAAGAGCAAAGATGTTTCCTTGAGGACTACGGTGCACCTGACCCAAGCCATAGTATTTTCAATCGCCTCATATGCATGTGAGAGCTAGACAATGAATAAGGAAGACCAAAAAGAGTTGATGCTTTTGAGTTGTGAAAGAAAACTTAAAGTACCATGGACTGCTAAAAGAACTAAAAAATCCATCCTGGAAGAAGTGCAGCCAGAATGCTTCTTGGAAGCGAGAATGGCAAGACTTTATCTCACCTACTTTGGTCATGTTGTCAGAAGGGACCGTTCCCTGGGAAAGGATGTCAGGCTTGGTAAGGTGGAGGGTCAATGAAAGAGGGGAAGGCCTTCAATGAGATGGATTGATACAATGGCTGCGGCGATAGGCTCAAGTATAGCAAGGATCGTGGAGTTGGTGGGGGACCAGGCAGTGTTTTGTGCTGCTGTGCGTAGGGTCGCTATGAGTAGGAGACAACTCGATGACACCTACCAACAACAACACAGCACAAACACTTCAACTGAAGTATTTAGCACATTCTAATAATTATTTACCTATCAGTCTTCTCTCCCGGATTGCAAATCCACTTTCTTTCCTTTGTGGCCCTTAACAAAAAGGTGATTAAGAATTATTTGATCAGCAATATATTATACAGTCTATGCATGAAAATTTATGTTACAGACAAAAAGTAGGGGCACATCTCCATAATTCAAGAAAAAGATCTCATGTTGAAGCTAATACATCAACATAAAATGCATGAGACAGACCATAAAGTGAACTGTGGGTGAGATTAGAAAAGAGGAACAAAGTTAACATTTTGAACTGAATACTATTTGGAGCTTTTGGAAACTTTGTTAAGTATTCCATCTAAGTCAGACACTTATTCTGTGGCATTGCTTTAAAAAATTGGCACTGTTTCATAAAAAGATTCAATTTAACGGTCTTATGTTTATTTTTAAATAATATTCATCTACTCCACCTATATTTTCACAAGAAGAAATTGGATCCATTGGTACACTTGAACTCAACAGTCTGTGTTTGGGAGCAAATTCTTTTCTTGTAATGTATTATCGAATATGACTACATCATGTTGTTGTTGCTGTTTAGTGCCATCGAGTCATCTCCGACTCATAGCGACCCTATGCACAGCAATTATTGGGCTACTTCCTGGAATAAAGTGGTGAAGAAGCTGGGTGACCTCAAGTTCCGAGTGTGGGCTTGGGAGTCACACTGCAATTGCTTGCTTCCTACCTCTGCTGCTTTGTTGCCCTCTGACTTTGAGAAGCTCACTTAACCTCATGAGGCTTTATTTCCCACCTGTAAAATGAGTACAAAGTCGTAGAACTATTTATGAATTCTGGGATTAAATGAGACAATGCTTATAATTACTTAGAATAGGACAGAACTTTATATGGAGTAAAGCAACTGTGGAATTTAAATAATCTGCTGCAGCAAAACAATTACTACCAATTTGAGCATGGTGCACTGAATTGGTCTTTCAGTCTCTCAGCACTTGGACATATTCATTTATTCATTAATGCTCATTGAACAAGATTCTACTCTCTTCCAGCCACTATGCTCTAGGGAACAGTGATGAACAGGAGAAGCCAGGTACCTGAACTCTGGAACTTACAGTTTAGCTGTGTAAATAGATAATAAGCACATTTCAGAGGTCATGAGTCCTACATATGGAGATGTATGGATTGCCATGGAATTCAGTGTTCATGACAATGAAGTTTGTTTTTGGCCATGACCTTGAAACCATGAAATGCAAGTCAATGAATGTGAAGTAGAAAGTGTATAATGTATGCACACATACACAGGATGATGTGCACAATCTCTGTGATTTTGTGTTTCTCATTTCCACCTTCATGAGACTACAGAATGGTAATTCATTACATGGCTCTTTGTAGTCAGACTGCCTAGCTTCAAATCCCACCCTCACTACTCACTAACTGTATGATTGTTGTTGTTATGTGCAGTCAAGTCAGACCCAACTCATAGCGACTCCTCCTTGGGTTTCCAAGGCAGTATCAATACAGAAGTAGATTGCCCAACCTTCCTTCCAAGGAGTGGCTGGTGGGTTTGAACCACCAGCCTTCTGGTTAGCAGTCAAATGTCTTAGGCACTACGCTACCAGAACTCCAACTGTATGATTAAGAACAAATTATTTAACCTTCCTCTAGTTCATTTTCAACGTGGGTAAAATGAAAACAGTAACAATAGTAGTTGTTTCTTAGGGTTAAGAGTCACTTGGTGGTGCAAAATGTTAAGTGTTTTGCTATTAACTGGAAGGTTGGTTGGAAGTTCCATCTACCCAGAGCTGACCTGGAAGAAAGGAATGGCAATTTATTTTTTTTAAAGCAGCCACTGAAAACCCTGTAGAGCACAGTGCTACTCTAACATACATGGGGTCACCACGAGTTGGAGCTGACTCCACAGAAACTGGTTGGGACTCTTAGGGTTACTGTGAGCATTAAATGAATTACTATATGTGAAACATCAGTCACAGGTGCTAGCTTACAGTATCCTTGAGGCACAATTCTAAGATACAGTGTAAGGAGCTTAGGCTTAACAATCACCCAGACCAGATACCGAACTCCACTCCATCACTCATTTATTCTGTGTCTCAGGCAAGCAACAACATCTCTGGACCCAAGTTTCTTTACGTTTAAAACAGAAATAATAATACATAATCACACAAGATTGTTTTGAGGATTAAATAACTTAACTCATGGCAAATACTAAACACAAAAGGAATAGCATCAATCTCCCTTTTCCCCCTTCCCTAAGACTAAAAATAATTTGAACCAGATAGTCTGGTGAAAACCAAGAGAAAGATGAAATGATATTCTAGAACTGCAGTTAAAAATATGACATGGTATGTCGTTAAGATAATTTTTAACATTTGGAAATTTATCCTTTTAAACAAAGCTCTATGACCATAAAAGGGAATGACTTATCACTTTGATAATTTTCTGGTCTTTTAGTGTGAGAGAATCAAACGGAATTGATAGAATGATTAGATGTTTTAAATGAGCTAGCACTACAAAACTCTGCATTCTACTGTTTTCAGTTATTTTTATTTCAAAGTGTTGTGTCTTTGTAGCTATAATGTCACTCATAAACAGGGAAGAACAAGGTGTTCCAAAGAAAAGAAATCTGCTGTGGTGTGATAGGTCAGGAAGGCAAGTCTGGTCATGGGGCGTGTCCTGGACCGGGATGCTGCAAAAATTCATCCACCATCACCACTGACTTGCCTCTCTGTGCCGTCTGCAGTTTTCCTTCCTTGCTGGGATGAGGGTTGCAAAGAACTTTTAGGTTAGTTCATTTCTCCGCCTCGTTCTCTGAAGGACTGAGGCAATAAGTGGTCTAAGAACGGAGGGAACTGAAAATATTTCGCAACTTAGAAAATTCTTAATAAATGCTCCATACCAATAATATAAAGAAAAGAAAGGATTCCTTCATCAGAGTACCTCTTCTGGATCAACTTTTCTTTAAATTATTCCCCCAGTTTTCTTTTCTTCTTAAGAAACCAAAAACCAAACTCACTGCCACTGAGTTGGATCCAATTCATAGTGACCCCTCCTTGGGTTTCTGAGGTGGTATTACTATGGAAGTAGATTGTCAAATCTTCCTTCTAAGGACTGGCTAGTGGGTTTGAACCACCAGCCTTCTTGTTAGCAGTCAAATGCCTTAAGCACTACACTACCAGAACTCCCTGCTTCTTAAGGGAGATTCTTAAATCCAGCTCATCCAATGACTTGCCTTTTTCTCTCACTCCATGTTTGTAGAAAGTACATCGACTTCTGGGTCTGAGACACCCAAAGGTCAAGTCCTGTGTAGACCCAGCAAATATTTGCTTCCTTTGCCCCTCACCTCACAAGCATATTTTACCTCTTCACATCACCAAGAGTGAAAAACTCTGGCACCTCTAGTCTTGCCTCTGCCAATACCCCCTTGGGTGACCTGGGGCACATCCCTAGCCTCACTGGGTCAAATTCCATTGGCCAGTTAAAAGTCAGGATTAGACTGGATCTCAGTTTTCTTGCTCTCTGCTGAGGTGTGACTGAACAGTGAACCTTCACAAGGGAGTGGGGGCAGTTTTCACATTCCAGCCTGCCAACAGCTCCCTGAACCAAGCAGCCACTGCTCTTGAAATCGTATTCCACACTCCCCAGGTTCTCAGGCAGCCTCTGGACATTTCATTTAGCACCACAGCTTGGCCCCATAGTCATTTGAATTTGCATCCGTTTGGGATCAGGTCTTCCACTAAAGCTGGGACCATGCCTGTGGGTGAGGAGGAACTAGTTTTCTTAAGAGTGCTAGCCATACACTCTCAGGAAGAAGGGTGGGAAACCTTGGTGGAGGTGAGCACGGGGACGTGGAAATTTCAAAAGCCACTTAGTGGATATAGAAATATTTTTCAAGCATGCCTTGCTTGTCCCTAAAGTAAAATTTCATATATTTGACTCAACCAATGATTAAGATAACATGTGCTCTGGAGGGTAGGAGGTATTTGAGTTGAAGAAATAGTTTTCTAAAAATATCTTTTATTTCTATACAGTAAGTTCCCAGGTTATGAATGTCAACTTATAGACAACCCATGTTGTTGTTAGGTTCCAGTGAGTTGGTTCCAACTCACACCAACCCTACGCACAACAGAACGAAACACTGCCTGGTCCTGTACCACCCTCACATTCTTTGCTAGGCCTGAGCCCATCATTGAAGTCACTGTGTCAATCCATCTCATTGAGGGTCTTCCCCATTTTTCAAATGACCCTCTATTAAGCATGATATCTTTCTAGAGGGACTGGTCCCTTCTGACAACATGGCCAAAACCAAAGAGACGAAGTCTGGCCACTCTCACTTCTAAGGAGCTTTCCACCTGTACCCCTTCCAAAATGAATTGGTTCATTCTTCTGGCAGTCCATGGTACTTTCAATATTCTTCACCAACTCCACAATTTAAACGAATTAGTTCTTCAATCTTCCTTATTCATTGTCCAGCTTTCACATGCATATGAGGCCATTGAAAATACCTTACCTTGGGTCAGGGGCACCATAGTCTTCAAAGTGACATCTTGCTGCACTGTACAACTAATATTTGCCTTTTAATGTTATATAACATTTTCCTCACTTTGAAACCCCTAATCATATCAAATTTTTCATCATAATCACCTTTCCTTGTAGTATGTGCAGCTTTTAAATCATTGAAAAAGCTTTTAGCCATTTCTTACACTAAAATAAGGCTAAATAAGAATCATATGGGCCTATTCTGACTTACCTAGAAATTTGATTTAAAGGCATAGTAATGGATCTCGTTTGTAACCTGGCCACTACCTGTATACAGAAAAGCGTACAAAGTATCAGTGTAGAGGCCAATATATTATCACAAAGTGAACCTACCTAAGTAACCACAAACAAAGTAAAAAACAGAAGATATTGTGAAGCCTCTGTTGTGTCCCCTCTCCTCCTCAGAAATAAATTTTTGATGGAATTGACAGCATCACCTTCCTATCTTTCCTTCCAGAAGCCATTCCTGGAACCACCTCCCTTTCATTCTTACTGTTTTTTTTTCCCCCCCATAATCTTTCACCCTTTTAGAACAAAGTGAAATACTATCAACTAGCACTGGTGTCCTTTTCTCCACAGCTTGAAAGTCAGTAAACTGGAGAGAGAGGGGAATGTTGTAGGGCAAAGAGGATGAACCATCTGCCACCATCTGCACTGTAGGAAAACAGGACATGTATCATCAGATTACACAGAGGTTTTTTTTTTTTTTTTTTTTTTATTAATCTCACATGGGCTCCATGATGCAGGCAAGGCTCTTAATCTTAATTCCCATTTTATAGATGAGGAAACAGAGGCTCAGGGAGTTAGATAATTTAATCTCTGAAATTGATTGGTAGTAAGGTGTATGGTCTTTGTCTGGGTCAGAACCAGGGCTGTTCAATTTTTACAGGGAATTGTTATCCAGTGGGTGTATGGTCTCTCTGGGTAGTGAAAACTGTTTATGCCGGACTACAGCCTGAAAGGTTGGTGGTCCAGACCCAGGCAGCAGCACCTCAGAAGAGAGCCCTGAGGACCTGCTTTTGTAAAGACTTAATGTTATTAGGTGCCACCCAGTTGATTGTGACTCAGAGTGTCACCCTGCGACAGAGTACAACTGCCACATAAGATTTTCTTGGGTGTAATCCTTACAGAAGCAGATCATCACCACGTCTGTCTCCCACGAAACCACTGCGTGGGTTCAAACCACCAACCTTTTTGTTAACAGCCTAGTGCTTAGCCACTGCACCAGCAAGGCTCCTCAAAAACTCAAAAACTCACTGCCCTGGAGTCAGATGGAAGTCGTTGCAACCCCTCCTTGGGTTTCTGAGGCGGAAGTAGATTGCTCAACCTTCCTTCTGAGGAGTGGCTGGTGAGTTTGAACAGCCGGTCTTCTGGTTACTAGTCAAATGACGTAGGCACTAGGCCACCAGAGCGCCTACCAGAGCTCCCAGAGTTTTCCAATTACTCATTTCCCATTGAAGTGCATAATCAACCTACTATAAGGTAATGTTGACCCTTCCCAGAAAAATGTACCCATTCAGGGACACAAGTCGTGCTTACCATTTGAAGGGATTCCCACTCATCGTACGCTGCGCATAAATATAGACTGTCCCCCAATGCACAGTGCAGTGCTGCAGTGATCCTCTGCGGGAATACAGCACACATCCATCTTGGCGACCCTCGCCACACCTGTCTTGTTAGTGCAGCTCACCTGCTGGCCAGACTAAACGTTCCCAGATAAAGCACTGCTCCATTAGCACCCTTTGTGCTCTGCAGGGACCCCCCTCCTTTCCCGTGAAGCTATCACAAAGGACAGCACTTGGCATCCTCACTTCCCACAGCCCAGGAGCATCTACTCTACAAAGTTCTGGTGCCGGCTTCTCTGGGATCGCTGCCAACTGGGTATAGAACTCCGGCCAGGAGGGCGCTCTGGTCTCCAGCGGACCCAGGAGAAGAGAGACCAGGGGCGACGCCTACACGTGCCCAGACCAGGGTTCACCCAACCGCGCATGGTCCTCGGCGGGCTTGGCTTGGGCACCCCGTGGGCGGCGGGCGCGCAGCGGCGCGGGGACCGCGCGTGTGTGCGCGCCGCCAGGGAGCCTAGCCGTCTGTGCCCAGCTCTCCCGCGGCCTTGGTGGCTCCGGGCCGGGCCGGGCCGTGGCCGTGGCTGGAGCAGTTCCCTCTCTCCGCCTAGTCCGGCCTGGCCTGGCCCAGCTCAGAGCCGCGGGAGTAGGAGCAGCGCCCCTACCGCCCGTTTTTCTGCCTCCATGTCCTCTGCCTCCTTCCCCCAACCACCCGCGCAGTCAAAACCGGTTCAGACTGGCCGGGGTGCCCCTCAAAGGGAAGAGAGAGGGGAAAAAAGAACGGGGATAACTTCCCAGGGAGGCGGGGGCGCAAAGAAGGTGGAGCCCAGAGGAGGGGGCCGGTCCCTCCTTGCATGTGCCCGCTGCCGCCGCCGGGCTCCGCGGGGGCAGAGGGCGGCGGCTCTCGGGGTAACGCGTACTGGGACCGATTGCCCAATACTCCGGCGGGAGCCCGGGCTCCGGATAAATAGCCTGTGGCGGGCCCGGAGCTGCAGGGGAGAGCGGCGGCCGCGGTCCCCATCTCACTACCCGCCCGGCCCGCCCGGCCGGCCCGGGGCACTGCGCGCGGTGCTGCGCCCGGGAGCGCCGCGGAGGCCGGCACCCAGGTAAAGAGCTAGAGCTTGCGAAGAGGGTCCGCAGGTCGGCGGCCGCCCGGGCTGACCACCCTCCCGGAGGCAAGAAGGTACTCTTCGATTCTGAGCAAGAGCAGGAGGAGGCGGCCTTGGCGACTGCGACGCTGGCACTGGCGGCCGCGCAGCCTGGAACCGATTTCTTGTTTGGGGAGTGTGCCCAGGGGTGAGGGAGTCTAGTCTGCTTTGCGCCGCGTGCACCCTTCAACGTCTCCCGTTTTGATGGAGTGTTCCTTCTCAGTGGACAGGTTTTCCCAGGAATCCGAGGCCGGTTTTGGCACGGAGTTGGAAGAAAGAGGAGGTTCTGGGGGAAGACGGTGTTGCTGGATGCGGCTATGGGCGGAAATCTGTCCCGGGACCCCAAAATAGCTTCAGGGGTTGCTAGTGGCAGGGTGGGAAGAGGGGATATGATCCAGGTGTGCCGCCATGTCCTGGAAGACCCCGAGGCCTCCTATTGCCCGGACCCGAAGGGGTACGTGCCGATGTCCCCGACAGGGCCTGGGTAGGGGCAGGTAAAGTGCCCAGAGCGGGGTTGGATGCTGCTAGATTGCAAGGAAGGCAGTTGCGCGAGGCAGGTAGATCTTGCACTGCCGCGCCAGGTTCAGCACTAATGGGTCAGCCCCGGTCTAGCGCAGGAGCCTCGCCTGGGAGGCGCCTGCGGACCGCACGGACACCTCCGCCACCTGAACACCAGGCGTGAACGCGGGAGAACTTGACGCTTAACACGCCATCATTGGCTCGTCTTGGTCAACTACTCTGGCTTCAGCAGCTCCCAGAGGCTTTGGAGAAAGCTGATAACCATTTAAAAACTGATCATCAAAAGCAAATAAGTGCTTTACCTTGTTCTTGGGATTTCAAGTCTATCCAGCAAATCTGGGAAGTTTAGGCGGGATTTACTCTAAATATGTTGTTGTTAGTTGTTGTTAAGTGCCATGGAGTCGTTTCAGACTCATAGCGACCCCATGCACAGCAGAACGAAACACTGCCCGATCCCGCGCCAGCCCTACAATCCCTGCTATACTTGAGCCCATCATCGAATATAGTTATTTAATATAAATAGAACAATTTTTAAAACCATTTTCCTGGGCCCTAGTTAGTTTGGGTATATTTTTAATCTTTAATTACCAAGTGCTTGCAGGTGAATTTTGCTCCTAGTGTAGAATTTTAAATTGTTCAATGCTGTCAGTTTGGTATGTCTTAATAGCTTTTTAGATTTAGGATAGCTTCACCTTTGAGAACTTCTTCCAGCTGTTGAAAACAGAAAGGGAAGCTAGAAAAGTTTCTGAAGTAATTATAGCCTCTTGAATAACATAAATACAGATAACAGGGTTAGTACCCATATCAGTGCTAGAAACAGATTTTTTTTTTTTTTTTAAGGTCCTGGGAAGTATAAATTAGATAAAATAGTTTGGCTTGAAATTTTGCAACAATTCATGTTTTCGGCACCACTAACAACAACAAAAACCTCTTAAGAACAGGGGTTTCTTCTCTCTCTTGTGTGCAGGTGAAAGTAGGGTCGCAAGAACCCTCCTATTTATAGGTTGAGGGCTTTTCTTTCTCTCTGTTTTTTTTAATGGGGAGGGGCAACAGATAAGAGGAGGTAAATCAGGAGAGGAGGGAATTTTGTCCAGCACCTGACTTTGGACAGGTAGTCGTGATGTTGTGGCTTGGTTTGTGTCAGAATCTTTATCAGGATGGGGCAGATGTTTTGGGGATGGATCTAGTCATGAAATTTGAGCTAGATAATTGTTATAAGACAACTGTAGTCGGATTATCAAACTTTACCCCCTTATTCCAATCTTTTAAACCCCATTTTTGTAATTTTTTCTTAAAATGAGATATCTGTCTAGTGAACTTAATTCATAGAATGTGATTGGCCATACAAAGCCTGTGGGAAGGTGCAAAAGAAACCATGTTTTGCTTGTATAAGAAAGTATCAGCTAGTGACTTTAATTTTAATTAAAGATTGCAAAAATACATATTTGAGCTAGCTGAACTTTTCTTTGAGAAATTACTTGTAGACCACAAAGTATAATGGGATTGAACTATAACTTAAAGTTAAATTCAACAAAGGAACACGTAGTTCCTGCTTTCAGAGTTTAGGGGGAAAGATAGACATTTTTACAGATAATCTACAGTGCATGATGGTAACCTCAATTGTGTGCAAGTGAATGACAGAGAAAAGGAGAAGTTCATTCAAGGTTAAGAACTGAGAAAAATTTTATGGTGGGTGTTGCATTTTAGCTGAGTGTTGGATAAGGAAAAGTAGAATGGAGATTCTGGAATAAGGGAGTAGCACAAGCATAGGCATTGAGGTTTGGAAGATCTCATATTTCCACATCCCATACATGTTTCCATGTGTCCTAACTTTTTATTCTGAAGATGATACAGCTAACATAACTCATTTCTATACAACTTACTTAAATGTATATTAACAGATTGGACCCTACATCTGAAAAAACCAAACTCGCTGCCATCAAGTTGATTCTGACTCATAGCAACTCCCATTGGGTTTCTGAGGCTGTAAATATTTATGGAAGTAGATCTCCCTGTTTTCCTTCCCTGGAGTGGCTGGTGGGTTTGAACCACTGACTTTCTGGTTAGCAGCCAAGTGCCTTATCCACTATGCCACCAGAGCTCGGGACCCTACATAATCATAATCAAATTGTGCAGAACATATTAAGCAAAAGAACAGATCAGTGTAGAGAGTATAATGGTAAGTTTCTTCACCAGAATACTCATTTCCATGCCAAGCTTGGCTGGATAGGGATTGTGTGAGGTAGAGATGAGCTGAAGCAAGAATCTGGCAGCATAGGAGCATAGGAAAAGTGGCAGCAAAGGGATATGATTGTAACAACTTGAACCTAAGAGTCGGACCCTCATACCTCATTTTACTTATATTTAACTCTGTTAAATCTTTACATATTTCCATCTTTTCTCAGACTCTGAATGGTTTGCAAATCCTGCTATGCTCTTCTCTGAGTTTGAGAGCAGGGGTCCATAATAGGTGACTGCAAGATTGGTCAGTAAGGGATTTTTATAGCAGTGTCTTCTCCCGTATTGGCACAATATTCCCATCTGTAAATTGAGAGGATCAAATATGTCAGTAGTGGTCAATTCACACAGTTCTCTCAGGTGAGACTGACATGGATCATGAATAAGCAAAGCTTATTGGTGATGGGGGTGGGGGAGTAGCATAGGAAACATTAGGGAATAGAAGGAACTGGAGAGAATATGTCATCTGCAAAAAGGGTCAGAGTTAGTCAGTTTCAGCCAATTGTTTTATAAGAACAAGTGCTCAATATTAGCAGTTCTTCTGATATTTCAAAAATTCTTATTTTTTATATGGAATCTTACAGTTTTAAAACACTGGTAACTCATTCAAAATTGCTAAAACAAAACAAAAAACTACAGTGAAGGCCAAATAAAACACATCTAGTAGAGGCCAGATTTTACCTGTGTCTGCTAGTTTGTGACTAGATAATTTCCAAGCTTCCTTCTGACTTTACATCTCTAAAATCCGAGACTCAATCTATTTAATCTCTAACCCATTTCTTCCCCTTTTGCTAAAACAAATTGCAATGATTTCCATACCCAAATTGTAATAGCTTCGGAGGAACTCTTTGGCAAGTGCTGGTCTATGATAGATCTACAAGGCCTTTAAGGTCAGAGAATGCCCTTCTGCAATGGTCATACTGTTAAAAAATTCAGAGGGTCCAGCAGTTAATTACTTGGGTTAATTAATCCTTTCAGGGACAATTGTTGTTAGCTGCCCTTGAGTCATTTCCAACTCATAGTGACACTATGTGTAACAGAATGAAATGCTGCTTGGTTCTGTGCCATCCTCACAATTGTTGGTTTAATTCCAGGACCCCGAGCTGTTTCTCTAAACATTTTCCTTCCTGTGCTTCCTTCCCAGCCCAATGTGAGAAAATAAGTAGCTGGGAAATCAATTCTGGTTTCTACTTGGACAAGGTGTGTTTTTAGGCTTGGCTTATGGTGTTCAGACAAAGAAACAGTCAACGTCTTTCCTTTGGCAAGGTTTCACCATATAGTCTAACCCTTACTTAAACATAGAGCTATCTATGGAAGTCCTTGAATTTCAACTAGGTTATTACGTTAGTGGTTTGGCTTTTATGAATTCTGCTTGAACAGCAGTTCAGATTTAAAATAAAAAGCATTTATTATGGATCCAAAATATAAAAATGAAAACAAAAGTAATAGTGTTGCATGACTCTCATTCTCAATTCTCTTCAATAACTCTGGATCCTACGAGAACTATACAGTACAATTCTGTAATAAAGTTGTGTTTTTAAAGCTGAGTTTCTTGGATTTGACTGGCTAGGGTGTGCTCTTTGCTTTATGTCAATATGTGGTCTTAAAAGCAAGTACACCTAGCTATAAAGTTCAGGACAGATATTGATAACAGGAAGGAAACATCTGAGTAAATAAAGCAAGAATGACATGTTCAGAGAAATGGTGTACCTTATTGTGACAGAGCGGATCATGAGAGGACAAACAGAGTGTTCTTAATGATGATTCTAAGCCATAGTTTATCCTTGTACTGATTCCAGAAATGAATCAACCCTCTCTTGTCCTTTAAGGAGTGTGTTAACTGTCACTGGATATTTAACATTTAAAACCAAATCTGAAAGAATCAGTTAATTTTCTGATCATTAAAGATGTGATGTTATATAGATAAAAGATTTGGATTTAAAAAGAGCCACTTCTTTACTTAAGTATTTGGTTAGCCTTTCAGATTAAATTATGGATGTAGACTCCAAAGTCCCTGAAGGCAAGAGCCACATCAGTTGCCTCACATTACTTTCTAAGTGCAGTCAATTGAGGTGTGTTGAATGAAAGGTATTTGATAGATTTCTATTTATTCATTTCATTTCAAAAAAGATTTGTTGAGCCTTTACTGCATGCCAGGCATAATTTTTAGTGCCATGGATATGGCATAGGTTTGTGGATTAGACACTTCAACAAAAAAATTATAGTACATTGTGCTATTATAATAGTTGTTGTTGTTGTTATTTGCCGTCGAGTCAGCCCCGACTCATAGCGACCCCTCCTTGGGTTTCCGAGGCAGTATCATTACGGAAGTAGGATTGCCCAACCTTCCTTCCGAGGAGTGGCTGGTGGGTTTGAACTGCCAGCCTTCTGGTTAGCAGTCAAGAGCCTTAGGCACTATGCTACCAGAGCTCCTGTTATAATAGTAGGGTAGTCCAAAGTAGTGAGAGACCTTGGAGGAAGAATAAATAACCATTGGAGAGTATCAAGAAGGACTAGAAATTTGGGCCAAATCTTAAAAGAAAGTAGGAGTCAGGTAGGCATGTTGGGAAAAGGCATTCTAGCCACCTGTAGTTCTAGTGGGGACTGAAATTATTCAGGTAAGGAGAAGCGGAAGAGGAGCCTGGTTTATATGCTGAATTGTGAGCAATGACTTGGGGAGCACAAGTTTGTGGAAGTGCTAGAAAACTGTGGTTGGAGATGGATGTGGTTGGAGCTGGATCATTATAAACCTTTCGATAAAAACCAAAACAATCAGGTAATTAGCTGATACGTGTTGAAAGATATAGATATCTGATGCCGTATGAACAAAACAATGGATTTACAAAATCAATTTTTTTCATTTTTATTTATAGTTTTTTCTTACATGGTAGTTTCACTGACAGGAGACCCTTAGCTCCAAGCAGGCAGGAAAAATCATCCTTGAAATCCTAGTGCGCTTATAGTAATAAGTAAAAACATGCACTCTGCCAAGGGATCATCTGTGACTGTTGAGGAATCACAGAAAAATTTGAAAGGCCGGAAAAATATGAGATGATCAGGTGCATATTTTAGAAAGATGGCTTTGGCAACAGCTTTGAAGATGAACTACAGAAGGGTAAGACTGAAGGCAGAAGGGTCCATCAGAAAGTGGCTATGACAGTCCAGGCATTTGCAGAGAATATGGAAAGGAAGAGTCCAATTGTAGAGCTATTTGTCTGCAAGCCCCTGTTCCTGACTGGCATGGGAAGCTTGGCACGGAGGAGTGGGCATGGGATGAAAAGTAGACTTTCTGCTTGGGCAAATGTAAGCATGTTGTTGTTGTTGTTATGTGCCGTCGAGTCGGCCCCAACTCATAGCGACCCCTCCTTGGGTTTCCGAGGCAGTATCACTACGGAAGTAGGACTGCCCAACCTTCCTTCCGAGGAGTGGCTGGTGGGTTTGAACCGCCAGCCTTCTGGTCAGCAGTCAAGTGCTTTAGCAATGTAAGTATAGTGATGTTCATTTTCCAGATTAAATTCAGGAGAAGAAATTACGGATGTGTTGAGTTTGAGGGGCCTGAGTAAATCTAGGTGAGATTTTTTTTTTTTTTAACTTCTAATTTTGGTTTTAGAGAATGTTTACAGAGCAAATTAGTTTCCCATTTAACGATTTATACACATTTTATATCATAACATTAATTGCAGTGTAATAGCACTCTTCCCACTTCCTCCCTGGCTTCCCTGTTTCCATTTGCCCATCTTTCCTGCCCCTTCTTACGTTCTGAACATTTTTTGGGGGGCAAACACTGCCCTTTTGGTCTTGTGTGGTTGATTGTTCTGAGGAACACCTTCAAGGGTGTTATTTTTCACTTTACAGACTTGTCTATTGTTTGGCTGAAAGATGATCTCTAGGGGTAGGTTCAGTTCCAGGTTTGAAGGGTGTCTAAGGGCTACAGTTTTGGGGGTTCCCCTAGTCTCTATCAGATCAGTACGTCTTGTCATTGTTATGATTTTGAATTTTATTCTACAATTTTCTCCCGCTCTGCCTGGGACCTTCTATTGTGATCCGTGTCAGAGTGCTCAGCTGTTGTAGCTGGCTACTATCTAGCTCTTCTGTTCTGAGGGTGGTGGAGGCTATGGTTCATGTGGTCCCTTAGACCTTTGGACTAATTGTCTCCTGAGTCTTTGATTTTCTTCATTCTTCTTTGCTCTGGACAGAAAGAGACCAATAATTGCATTTTAGATGGCTACTCACAAGCGTTTAAGATCTAAGAACACTGTCTCTATGGACTATGTTATGTCAGTTGACCTAGAAGTTCCCCAAGACTGTGGTCTTAAGCCTTCAAGCCGAGTGACTCATTCCTTTAAGCTCTTTGGCTGTGGCTAAGAAGTTTGTATAACTTTGCCCCCTGTGTGCTCTACAGTATATCTGGATATATTTGCAACACATAGAAATATGTGTGTAAAAATATCCTCTGGGAAATCTATATATGCTCGTGGATGTATTCCCATGTGCCATCCTATACCTGTTTAGCTTACATATCTACCTATATAAAAAACTCACTGCCGTAGAGTTGGATCTGACTCATAGCAACCCTTCCTTGGGTTTCTGAGGTGGTATCACTACAGAAGTAGATTGGCCAATCTTGCTTCTAGGAGTGGCTAGTGGGTTTGAACCACCAGCCTTCTGGTTAGCAGTCAAATGCCATAGGCACTACGTATATCCACTTGTAAATTATTGTCATTACTTTTGTTGTTGTTTGCCGTCGAGTCGGACCCAACTCATAGCGACCACTCCTTGGGTTTCCGAGGTGGTATCACTATGGAAGTAGATTGCCCAAACTTCCTTCCAAGGAGTGCCTGGTGGGTTTGAACCGCCAGCCTTCTGGTTAGCAGTCAAGTGCCTTAGGCACTAAGCTACCATTGTCTATGTAATAGTATTATTGTTGTTGCCTTTTCCTCTTATGTACCTCCCAGTGTCTTCCTTTTTCTTGGCGTGTTATGCTTACTTCCCCTTATTGTGTATTGTCTTTCCTTTGACTCAAGTTACTACATGTCTACTGTCTAGTTAGTTATCTTCCCTCCCTCTCTCTCCTTCCCATCCCTGCTAACTATTAAAGAATTTTTTTTGTCTCTGTGTAAACCTTTTCTTGACTTTTTATAATAGTGGTTGTACACTATGTTTGTCCCTTTATGATTGACTTATTTCATTCAGCGTAGTGTCCTCCAGATTCATCCATACTGTGAGATGGATTCGTTGTTAATTCTTTAACAGTGTATAGTATTCCACTGTGTATGTGTACCCATAGTGTGTTCATCCATTCATCCATTGATGGGCACTTAGGTTGTTTCTGTTTTTTCACTATTGTAAATAATGCTGCGATGAACATGAGTGTACGTATATCTATTTGTATTGTGGTTCTTATTTCTGTAGGATATATACCTAGTAGTGGGATTACTGGATCATATGATATCTCTATTTCTAACATTTTGAGAAAGCACAATACTGTTTGAGATAGTTTTAAAATTAAAAACATGACTGCTAACCAGAAGGCTGGAGGTTCAAACCCACCAGCCACTTCTCAGAAGGAAGGTTGGGCAATCTACTTCCGTAGTGATACTGCCTCGGAAACCCAAGGAGGGTTCACTGTGAGTCGGGTCTGACTCGATGGTAAACAACAACAACAACATAATGTTTTTGGTAAATTTACACAGCAAATTAGCTTCTAATTAATACTTTCTACACAATTTGTTTAGTGACACTGGTTCAGTGACATTTATTGCAATGTGACAACTTTCTTGTTATTTCCAGTCTGGCTTTTCCAATTTCAGTAATCTAGTTTCCCTGTTGCCTTGACTTCTTGTCTTGGGTTTCTAGCAAATATTGACGGTTTGGTCTCATATAGATGATTTGGTAAAGGAGTACATATGTGAATGTTTACTTCATGAGCCAATCTCTTATTTAGTTAAAAGATGGCCTTATGGAATAGTTTTGGTTCAATGTTTAAATAGTATCTCATGGTGGTAGTGTTGGGGTATCCTCCAGTCTCAACTGGTCCAGTAACTGTGCACTTTTTTTTTTTTTTTATTGTGATTTGGGTGAAGATTTACAGAACAAATCCACTTTTCATACAGCAGTTCACATATACTTTGTCTCATGTCATTGACCACAGTTTACCACAATGAAATAGCTCCCCTCCCACTTCCTCCCCATAGTTACCTCTTCCCTGTGTCCATCCCTCCATACACTCCTGCGCCCTGAGCTGTCTCCCTGTGCATTAGCAGCCCTTCTTTCTCCCATGATTGTTCTCTCCAAGGTGTGTATCTACTTGAGGTAAATGTTTAACTCATATGCCTGCATTTTGTTTGGCTGGAAACCACAGTTGTGGGTTCAATTCCAGTCCTGAAGGGCAGCTAGGGGCCATAGTCTCAGTGGTTCCACCAGGCTCTATCGGACCAGCAAACCTGGTTCCCCCCCGCCCCTTTTTTTTTTCCAAATGATTTTGAGTTTTGTTCCACATTGTTCTCCCTCTCT
>NW_006921603.1:5644872-5660880 GCF_000298275.1 Orycteropus afer afer | reverse complement strand
CAAGAAAAAAAAAAGTAGGGAAGGAGAATAATAAATGAAGAAAAAAATGGGAAAAATGCAAAAAGAAAAACAAGGAATGGGGTTAATCATGAGAAAAAAGGGGGATAAGAAAAAAAAAACCTTAAATTAAAAAAAAAAATGTGTTTTACAGCATGACCCTACACAAACAAAAATATAAATACCAAAGCAAAGCTTCACAAATTATACTTAACCCTTACCATCACACAGGATGCACTCTTAAATTTTCCATTCTAGTCTCTTTTTTTTTCTCTTGTAAATTTCAATAATAATAATAATAGTAAATACTATTTACAATCCTCTGTTGATTTCACAACTAATGATACATTGTGGAGTTTGAACAACACTGTCTAGATCACTAGTTCATGTTGCCTCCCAAACCATGGTTTAACATGTGCTTCTATTAAATTCACAAACATTTTTTATTGAGTTCCTGCTATATGCATAGGTGTGAAAAGAGCATATAGAATATCAGGCTTACACCTTGACTCCTGAGAATTTTCACTGCAGTGAACAGAAAGGGAGAAAGCCAAGTGGTTGGATAATTATCATGCATGCCAGAATGAAGTAAGAGGAAGAGAGAGTTATACAGAACATATAATTGAAGTATAGACGAAGAGTGGTTAATACTGTTCTAAAGAAGAGCTTTATGTAGATCAAAAAAAGATTATGTTTGAATGTGCTTGGCCCAGTGTCTGACACATAGAAAGTGTTCACAGAACATAGTTATTAAAAGTTATTCCATGATATGCTAATACTAGCACATTTGATTTTCCAAAAAGTTTCCAAATCCTACCCCTTAGGGAATTCCTAAGAGAGAATGGTATCATCATTGGGATATCAGGACATTTGCAATATTTTCCCATAGCCATGATTGGAATGGATTTAAAGAGATCCATTTAAATAAATAAAAGCAGTCAGTCTTTCCATTTTCTGCAGCTAGAATGTGCAATTGAGATGGTCTGTCTTGCTGTAAAGGAGCTCTGGTGGTATAGTGGTTAGCACATTCAGCTGCTAACCTAAAGGTCAGCAGTTCCAACCCAACAGTCACTCCTCAGGAGAAAGATGAGGCAGTCTGCTTCCATAAAGATTTATAGCCTCAGGAGCCCGATGGGGCAGTTCTACTCTATCCTATAGGGTCGTTATGAGTTGGAATGGACTTGATGGCAGTGGGTTTGCTTTGGTTTTTGGGTCTTGCTGTAGCAAATGTTTAGCTCAGAAACTATTCATCTGGAGCTCTCTAAAGATCTAGCCACACTACCAGAGATCCTGTTTTAATTCCTCTACTGTGGTTCCAAGTGTGGGTCAATTTTAAAGCACCCAACATGATTCTGATGTGCAGCCAAGTTTGAAATCCACTGCAGGTTTTTAGTGTATGCCTCAGTTGTTAAAACATGCTCATGTGAAGATATAACCTTGAAATGAGGCCCCTCAATTTATTTTGGGATATACATGAGTTATTAGGAGCTCTGGTAGCACAGTGCCTAAGGCACTTGACTGTTAGCCAGAAGGCTGGCAGTTCAAACCCACCAGCCACTCCTCGGAAAGATGGCTGGGCAATCTACTTCTGTAGAGACACCGCCTTGGCAACCCAAGGAGGGGTCGCTATGAGTCAGGTCCAACTCGATGGCACATAACAACAACACATGAGTTACTACCTTTTCTTGAGAACTGATTTAAAGGAAGATTCTGGGACTCTTTGAGATAAGGTGTCTCTTTAAACTAGGAAAAGAGTAGAAAAGTGGAGTATAAAGAGTGTAGAGACAAAGCCTACTTATGCAGAGCTTAAGAGACCAATTGACTGACTTTCAAAAAGCCACTCGTAGCCTTTGTCCACTTTGATCATTTATTCCTATCTCATTCTACCATTAAGTACCCTAATAACTATACAACAGCAGCTAGGTAAAAGAGTTACCAGTAAACTATGTAGCTTGCTAAGGTAAGGAAAAGAAAGAGAAGAAGGAAGGGAGGAGGGAAGAAAGGGAGAAAGCTAAAGGGAAAGAGAGACAATGAAAGAAAGGAAGCAGAAGCAAACCATGCTTGGACTTCAGCGCCTCTTTGTTTTGCCTTCACTGTCTCAGTTGGTGACTTAGAAGCAACCTGCCATGGTCATTATGATCTTTTCTCACTGTGACTTCCCTCGTCCCATTTACTGACTTTTATTACAGAAAGGAAATAATCAAGAGATGTTGAAAAAAATGGATGCCATTTCCATATCTTTTTTTTTTTTTTTTTTTTGCATGGAGGGAGGAGGAACGTGGCAATAATATTGTGTGTATGTTTTAAATGGAGATGAATTTGAGGTAACTAAAACCTAAGACCAGTGTCTAAAGAAGATGTGCCAAAGATCCTGGCCTCTTTCTGCTTAGCCTCCCCAAACTGAGGGGCTGTTTTGCTGGTTTGAAAAACTGACTCTGTTATTGTGTTGACAGCCTAATTATAAGTGTCATCATCATCACCTTCATCATTATAATCTTCTCAGCATTTTCCTGTTGACCCCTTGTCTACTGTGTCGGAGACTGTGGAGGCTGGCTGGGGAGTAAGGGTTGGACCAAGAGTGATGTTGGCTGACTGATGAGCTGTCAGGAGATCCTTGGAGCTGCTTCTCTCTTTTCTTTGCCTGCCATAGAACAGAACGATGGCATTATGGGTAGTTGAGTGGTTCTCTGGGGGCAGCGAGCCCCTGCTTGGCTATTTGGAGCAGTGGGAAAGAAATGGGAAAAGACTTTTCCCCCTGCTGGCTGGTGATGGCATGTGTTTGGCCTTTCTGGAGTCACAGGGGTGGATCTATGTGTGTTTTCCAGCTGGAGACCAGCCAGCAGGTTTTGGGGATTTGCCACACCAAAGTGAGGAATTATTAGCACTGCTCCTGCCAGTGGGGACAGAGCCAAAAGTCACATGTGAACACATAGCAGACTAGTGTACATTTCCTTGGTTCTTCCTCTGAGCTGCAATTTGCTTCCCAAAAAATGTGGGTTCAAACAGCTGACCTTGTCGTTAGCAGCTGAATGCTTCACATGTGCCAGACCAGGACTCTTCTAATTTGCTTGGAGGGTGAGGCGAGAAAAAGAAAGAACTTTTGCTTTCCTGAGAGGTCCAACTACTTGCTTTCTTCTTTTTTAGACTTTTGACCCTTAAGAGAGAGATACCAGCAGACCTTGGTTAAGAACATCTGACTTATGGAGAACTCCTACTTGCCCTTTAATGTTACATAAATTTGCCCTCACTTTGAAATGACTGAGCCATCCCCTACTCACAAAAAATTCTTTATCACAATCACCTTCACTTGCTGCACATGCAACTTTTAAATCACTGAAAAGGCTTCGAGCCTTTTCTTGCACTAAAACCAAAACACCAAACTCCCACCACGGAGCCAATTCCAACTCATAGCGGCCCCATCAGGTTTCTGAGGTTGTAAGTCTTTACGTAAGTAGATCGACCCATAGTCCTTCCACCAAGCAGCTGTTGGGTTAGAACCATTGACGTTATGGTTAGTAGCCAGATGCCTTATCCACTACACCACCAGAGCTCCTTTCCTTGCACTATAGACTACACCGCCAGAGCTCCTTTCCTCGCACTATAGTAAAGTTGAATAAGAACCATATGTACCTGTTCTGCCTTACCTACAAATTCTTAAAGACACAGTTAGGAACAGAGCTTGTTCATATTCTGGGGAATGCCCTTACTTATTTTTCCCTACCATTCACTTAGGCATTAGTATATTGGATATTGACTTTTCTAAAAGAGTCATTTGATATACTTCTGTATATCACTTTCTCCTACTTCCATTAAAAAAACTTTGGCAAATCTTCAGATAAATGAATGTTGTTTTTATGTGCTGTCAAGTCGAACCCGACTCATAGTGACCCCTCTTTGGGTTTTCGAGGCTGCCTCACTATGGAAGTAGATTGTCCACTCTTCCTTCTGAGGAGTGGCTGGTAGGTTTGAACTGCCAGCCTTCTGGTTAGCAGTAAAGTGCCTTAGGCACTATGCTACCAGAGTTCCTAAGGTAAATGAATGTATTCATTTATTCAAGTTTGTGTTATCAACAATGATCCCCTCTGCATTTTTCTAAACATTTTATAGAAAAACAAGAAAATAACTCTGGCATAGTCATCACTTTCACAAAGATTTTTGCTTTTATTTCTGTTTGAAACCTCAGGTGTGGTGATCAGTAGAGATTTGGGGAGGTCAATAAACTTTGTCCTGTATAGAACAGATGACATGTTAGTTAAAAGAACAGCCAAGTGCTAGCTACTGTGTTTGGATGGGTGGGCTTACAGCTGCATAAGTGTTTTCATTCACTCTGGTTCTTTTCTTCCAGCTGCCTCTTTTTTTTTTTTTTGGAAAAATGTTTAGTCTTGACATTTATCTTACTGATGAGTGGTGGAAGATTTTATTTTAGTAAAAAATATTAGAAGCTACAAAAAAAAAATTGATACATTTGGCCACACATCTTCCAGCTGCCTCTTATCCTCTTCTTTCTCTTGCCTGTGTCCTTCTTCCACTGAGTCAGAAGATGGCACAGTTGGTCAGCAGGTGTCCTTCCATCCTATAGGGTAGTGTTCTGGATTCTGGTTGCACATAAGAATCACCTGGGAAGCTTTTAAAAGAACACTACCGGTCAGCTGTGATCCCAGAGCAGTTATATCAGAGTCTCTGGAGGTGGGGCTTGAAGTAGTGAATGTTTAAATCTCCCAGGTGATTCCAATGGTGGTAGAGTTGAGAACCACTATGGTTGGGCAACATTTCTCCAAGTGGGACTGTCTGTGGACAACATTGCTCAGAATTACAGGATGCCTTTTTAAAAATGCAGATTCTGAGATCACTCTTACTGAAAAGACTTAGTGCTTAAACTGAAACTTGAAAGGAAACCAAATCATAATGGTGAACACCACTTTTCCCTTTTGAATTATTCCAAATTGTTTTTCTGTCAGTATCCAATTTTGGTTATCAAGAACTCACTCAAGGAATAAAAAAACATAAAAGCCTGAAATTCTAAATGATTTGGTAGCTAGTTGTTCTAGAATTCTGGAGTAATACTAATCCTTAGTGGTTGTGAGAGTATCAGAAATCCCTTATGGTTATGAAAATAATAGCTGACATTTATTAAGCATTTCCATTATTTACCAGGTACTGAGCTTTGCACTTTAAATCCACTATTATCCCATTTTTTAAGGAGTTTTGGTGCTGTAGTGGATAAGGCAGTTGGCTGCTAACCAGAAAGTCAGTGGTTCAAACCTACTTCTCTCCACAGAGGAAGATGGGGCAATCTACTTCTGTAAAGATTTACAGCCTCAGAACTCCAATAGGGGTCGCAATGAGTTGGAATCGATTCAATGGCAATGAGTTTATTATTATTATTATCTCATTTTACAGATGAGAAAACAGGCTCAGAGACATTAAGTAACTGGCTCAAAATCACAGGGTAAGTAGTATAGTGTGGATTGGAACTTAGATAAGCAGGTAATAACAAAGCTCATGATTTCAACCATGATTTAGCTCCCACCATTCAGGAACCAGATTACTAGAAAAAATGTCTCCTCTTCCTCACTGCCTCAGCTTTATGGCAAAACTAAGATGAATAAATGGAGACTACTGTGTAATCAGAAGCCCTCGTGGCACAGTTGTTAAGGTGTTAACTGAAAGGTCTGTGGTTTGAATTCATTAGCTGCTCCATGGGAGAAAGATATGGCAGTCTGCTTCAGTAAAGATTTACAGCCATGGGAACACTATGGGGCAGTTCTGCTCTGTCCTGTAAAGTTGCTATGAGATGGCTTGGTTTGGATTGACTAGATGGCAGTGGGCTTGGTTTGGATCATGCAGTTGAAAATATTAACTTGCTTCATAACATTTTCTTGTATCTTTCTTCCATATGGATATAAGGCAGAAGTAACTTGCTGATGTTTATTTCAGAAACCTTGAATTTACTTCTGATTTTCATTGCTTATTTATTTATTTTTTTTAATGATAGTCTTTCCTGCACTTCAGTAAAAACTTTGCTCTCTATTATCTTTTGTTTGAGGAGCTACAATCCAAGTGAAATAAGTCACACATGATCTCGTGACTTTATTACTGTGGTACAGACCTGTTTCTTGGTGAAGGCCTGGTTGTGTATGTGGAAGTGTGGGTGTGGGCAAGGATGGGGAAGAGAGCAAAGCCTGGGTCGATAGACACACATTATGAAGGACTTTATTCAGATACTGTTGATATTATCTCTAAATCAGCCTATACGTACAGCCATCGTAACCACATGGTGTTTATAGCATTATTAATTTTCTTTTTAAAATCAGCTTTCTTGAGGTATAATTTACATACAGGAAAATTCACCAATTTCAAGTGTACGATATAGTGAGTTGTGACAAATGTATTCAGTAGGAGTTTACATTCACTTTTTTTAGCAGGTGTATTAAAATATATTTTACATACCGCACAGTTCACTTGTTTAAAGTGTACAGTTAAGTGGTTTTAGTGTACCATAAGCAATTTTCGAATATTTGTCACTCCAAAAAGAAATCCTCTGCCCATTAGCAGTCACTCCCCACTTTGTCTCAACCCTTTTATCCCTAGGCAACCACTAATCTACTTTCTGCCTAATTTGCCTAGTCTGGACATCTCATATAAACAGAAGCATAAAATATTGTGTGTGTGTGTGTGTGTGTGTGTGTGTGACTGGTTTCTTTATTTAGCTTAATGTTTTCAAGGTTCATCCATATATCAGTACTTCATTCCCTTCTATATAGTATTCCATTGGATGGAGGTACTGCATTAATTATCAGTTCATCAGTTGAGAGGCATTTGATTTGTTTTGCTTTTCTCCACATTTTACTCTAGAGCTTAATTTTTTACGTGTAAACATTTAACTGATACCTTGGTTTTTATATGCCACTTTGTTTTTTTCTTCTTCTAATTAATATACCAGGACCCTAAACCATGTGTTTGTCTTAGTCTTCCTTGACCTCTGAGACAATCTGATGAAGGCCACCACAACTGGACTCACAGTTATACTAAAACTAGTAGAGTTCACTGCCTTTTAGAACTATTCATATTGTAGAAAATGCTTATAGAATTATATTTCAATAGGAGAATGACTCACTATTATTTTACAAAGGGATTTAATAGTTTATTTAGAAGCATGGTAAAGTGGTGATTTTTCTTTTCTTTAAAAAATTATTTTGATGTATAATTATATTTGTCTTTAGAAGAGAAATCATGAGCCAAGCCAATGATGAAACATTAGTGGGAAGTGACAGAAGTGATGCAGTGAGGGTAACTTTTAAAGAACCAATATTAGTGCTAAGGTAATAGTGGCTAAGACACTTTGCCTGCTAACCAGACGGCTGGCGGTTCAAACCCACCAGCCACTCCTCGGAAGGAAGGTTGGGCAATCCTACTTCCGTAGTGATACTGCCTCGGAAACCCAAGGAGGGGTCGCTATGAGTCGGGGCCGACTCGACGGCACATAACAACAACAACAACAACAATGTTCATTAGTAGATCAATCTGCAATTTTAGTAGATTCTCTGTAAAGTGTATGTCTTTGACCCAGAGGGAACTTTGATCATTTTAAAGCTTTATGCTATTCCAAAATTGTAATAAAAAATCTGAATGGGATCCAACTCAATGGCAGTGAGTCTGGTTTTTGGTTTCTGTTAAGTGAGTTGGCACTTCTGCAACTGATGACTGCACATGTAGCACTATTTCCACTTCACATTGTAGAATGAAACTACTTAAGAAACAGGAAAATGAAAAATGGAAGTGGAAAAATGGTGGTGGTAGAAGGCAGACGTAAGAGCTAGATAAGAATGATTGCTTGTACATCTTAACTTCCTCATGCCACAATCTAATTTGAAACTATTTTCATTCCCTCCCCCTACTCGCCCCCCAAAAAAACTGGGTACCCTTTAGCAGTCATTCCCCATTCACATCCCTCAAACTGTTTTCCAGGTGTTGCACCATTTTTATCCCAGCAGCAGTGCATAAGGGGTTTCAATTTCTCTATATCCTCACCAACATTTGTTATTGTCTGCTTTTTTTTTTTTTGGTTATAACCACCCTAGTGGGTGTGGCTGATCTTATTTGCTTTGTAATTTCCTAATAAGGATGTTGAGCACTGTTTCATATGCATATTGACCATTTGAGTATCTTGTTTGGAGAAAAACCTGATCAAATCTTTATAAATAGGGTTATTTGGGATTTATTTTTGTTATTGTTACTGAGTTATAAGAGTTCTTTATATATATTCCAGATGTCAGTTCCATCAGATGTATGATTGACAAAAATTTTCTCCCATTTTGTGGATTGTCTTTCTTTTCTTTCTTTTTTTTTTTTAAATTGTAGGTTACATGAACATTTATAAAGCAAATTCGTTTTCCATTCAACAATTTCCACATTTTTTGTTTCGCGATATTAGTTCCAGTTCTCTCGATGTAACAGCACTCTTCCCACTTCCTCCCTGGGCTCCCTTTTCCGTTTGTCCTTCTTTCCGGCCCCTCCTGCCTTCTGAGCTTTGTTTTTGGGTGAATTCTGCTCTTTTGGTCTCATGTGGTTGACTGTTCTGAGGAATACTCTTCTCATGGGTAACATTTGTTACTTTATAGGTCTGTCTGTTGTTTGACTGAAAGGTGATCCCCAGGGGCTGGGTTCAGTTCCAGGTTTGAAGGAGTTCCACTAGTCTCCATCAGACTAGTAAATCTGGTCTTTTTTTATTTTGAATTTTCTTCTGCATTTTTCTTCCACTTTGTCCTTGACATTCTTCTGTGACCTGTTCAGAGTGATTGATGGTGGTAGCTACTCCATCTGGTTCTTCTGGTAGCAGGCTAGTGGAGGCTGTGGTTTGCATGGTCCATTTGTTCTTAGGACTAATTGTTTCCTTGAGTCACTTTCACACACTGCTTCACTTTTCTTTGCTCCTGACAAGGAGAGACCAATAGTTGCATCTTAGATGGCCATTTGGAAGCTTTTAAGACCCCGGTAGCTACTTACCACAGTAAGATGTAGAACACTGTCTTCAGAAATACGTTATGCCAGTTGATTTAGATGTCCCCTGAGACTACTGAGGAAATCCTTAAGGTGTTTGGTTATGAGTAAGAAGTTTGTATAACTTTGCCCCCTGTATGCTCTCCTGTATACACGGATATATTTTTAGCACATACATACATTTGTAGAGACACATACATTTATAGAAACATCCTCTGTGAAACCTATATATACTTCTAGGTACAGTCCAGTTTGCCTTCCCACAGCTGTTCAGCTCGCATGCATACCTGTGTATTCACTCACAGACTGTTGTTTGTTATTACTCTTCTTGCAGGATTACGTAGCTAACAGTACTTACCTTTGTTGCCTTTGACTCTTTTGTATTGCCCAGTGTCTTCCTTTGCCTTGGTCATGTTGTGCTAACCTTGCCTTTATTGTATATTGCCTTTCCTGTCACCCAGTTAATACATCTTTACTATCTAGTTAGTTATCTTCCCTCCTTTTCCCTCCTATCCCTGGTAACCATCAAAGAATATTTCTTTCTGTGTGTTAAGAAACCTTTTCTTAACTTTTTATTATAGTGGTCTCATACAACATTGTGCTTTTGTGATTGACTTACTTCACTCAGCATGTCCTCCAGGTTCATGTTATTAGGTGTTTTGTGAATTCATTGTTATTCTTTAAGTGTTGAGTTGTTGTTGTTGTTGTTGTTATGTGCCATCAAGTCGGCCCCGACTCCTGGCGACCCCTCCTTGGGTTTCCGAGGCAGTATCACTACGGAAGTAGGATTGCCCAACCTTCCTTCCGAGGAGTGAGTGGTGGGTGTGAACCGCCAGCCTTCTGGTTAGCAGTCAAGTGCTTTAGCCACTATGCTACCAGAGCTCCTTAAGTGTTGAGTAGGATTCAATTTTGTTTATGTACCATAGTTTATCCATTCATCTGTTGGTGGGCACTTAGGTTGTTTCCATTTTATTTACTATTGGTGATGAACATAGGTGTGCATATATCTTTTCATGTCACAATTTTTATTTCTGTAGGATATGTATCTAGTTGAGAGGTTGCTGGATCATATAGTATCTCTATTTCTAACTTTTTAGGTAAGTATCATACCATTTTCCACAGTGGTTGTACCATTTTTCAGTTCCCAGTAGTGTGTGAAAGTTACAATCTCTCCACACCCTCTCCAGCATTTGTTGTTTTCTCATTTTTTAACTTTGCTATTGTTGCTGGGGTGAGATGATATCTTCATTGTTGTTTTGATTTTCATATCTCTGATGGTTGATGATTACGAGCATTTCTTCATGTGTTTGGTGACTGCCTGTGTCTTTGGCCCATTTTTTGTTTGGATTGTTTGTCTTTTTGTTGTTGAGGTGTTGAAGTTCTATAGAAATTTTAGAGATTTGTCCCTTGTCTAACATGTCATTGCTAATTCCACCTCCTCTCCAGCCTGTAGGTTCTCTTTTTACTTTTTTTGAGAAGTCTTTTGATGTGTATAAGAAGCTCTGGTAGTGCAGTGGTTAAGGCATTTGGCAGCTAAACAAAAGGTCAGTGGTTCAAACCCACCAGCTGTTCCATAGAAGAAAGATGAGGCAGTCTGCTTCCTTAAAGATTTATAGCCTTGGAAACCCTATGGGAGTAGTTCTACTCTGTCCTATATTGTTGTTGTTGTTATGTGCCGTCGAGTCGGCCCCGACTCATAGCGACCCCTCCTTGGGTTTCCGAGGCAGTATCACTACGGAAGTAGGATTGCCCAACCTTCCTTCTGAGGAGTGGCTGGTGGGTTTGAACCGCCAGCCGTCTGGTTAGCAGGCAAGTGTCTTAGCCACTATGCTACCAGAGCTCCCACTCTGTCCTATAGGGTTGCTTTAAGTTGAAGTTGACTTGATGGCAATGGCTTTGGGTGTTGATAAGTAAAAATGTTTAATTTAATTTTCATTTCCCAGTTATCTAGTTTGTCTTCTTCTGTTTGTGCATTTTTAGCTATGTTTGATGGTGCTTGCACACCTAGTGTAAATCTCACTTGGTCATGATATATTATTATTATTATTATTATTATTATTTGATACGATGATGGATTCTATTGGTTAGGATTTTGTTGAGAATTTTTGCATCTATGTTCATGAGGAACGTATGTCTATAATTTTCTCTTTCAGTGCTGTCTTTGACTTTGAAAAGACTATTTTTTTCTCTATTAAATTTCCTTAAAACCCTTGTTGAAAATCAATTGACCATAAACGTGAGGGTTTATTTCTGGACTTTCAATTATATTCCATTGATCTATATGTCTGTCCTTGCCAGTCACACACAGTATTGATCACTGTAGCTTTATAGTATGTTTTGGAATCAGGAAATATGAGTCCTCCAAGTTTTTCTTTTTTAAAGGTTGTTTTGAAAAATATGGGTCCCTTGCATTTTCATATGGGATTTTGATAGGGATTACACTGAGTCTGTAGATACATTTGAAGAGTATATCTATCTTAAAAATATTAAGTCTTGATCTATGGACAAAGGATGTCTTTCTGTTTATTTAGATCATCTTTAATTTTTTCAACAATGTTTTGTAATTTTTAGGGTACAAGTATTACACTTCTTTCTTTTGTTTATTTCTAAATATTTTATCCTTTTTATTCTATCATAATGGGATTTTTTAAAATTTCATCTTTGTATTGCTGATAAATAGAAATACAATTGATTTTCACATATTGACTTGTGTTGCTGAACTTTTTTTAACTCTAGTGGTTTTTGGTGGTTTCCTTATCATTTTCTATATCCAAGATCATGCTATCTGGAAATATAATTTTACTTCTTCCTTTACAAAATGAGTATGTTTAATTTCTTTTTCTTGTGGAGTAGAAGTGGCAAGAATTGACATCCTTGTCTTATTCCTGACCATAGGGCAAATGTATTCAATTTTTCTCTATGAAGTATGATGATAGCTGTGAGTTTTTCATAGGTGGCCTTTACCAGTTTAAATAAGTTCCCTTCAATGTCTGGTTTTTTTTTAATTTTTATTTCTTTATTTTTATGAAGAGGTGTTAGATTTTGTCAAATAGCTTTTCTGTATCTATTTAGATTATCATATTATTTTAATCTACTAATATGACATACTATATTGATTGATATTCATATTTTAAACTAACCATGCATTCCCACTTCCCGCTTGGTCATGATGGGATAATTCTTTTTATATGTGGCTAGATAAGTTTGTTAGTATTTTGTGAGGATTTTTGTGCCTGTATTCATAAAGAATAAAGGTCTATAGTTTTCTTGGGATGTTTTTGTCTGGTTTTGTTATAAGAATAATATTGGACTCATAGAATAAGTTGGGAAGGATACTGTGGTAGTGTAGTTAAGGTTATGTGCCAGTTTGGTTGGGTCTTGTTTTGAGTGGCTGGGCAGCTGGATGTAGTTATTCCCTATCATAATATTTGTAATTAGTTCCATCATTCAATCTACTGGAGGAGCTGGTAGCTGCCTTAGGGATGTGGTCTGCTTCCAGTAGGTAAGGAGAAGCTTTAGGATCAGTCTGTAGCTTTTGGCACACTTGAATCCTCCATGTAGCTGAGTCATTATTCAGCAGCCTGCCATGTTGTCTACCGATCTTGGGAATCTTAACGGACTTGAATCAAAGGCCTGCCATATGGCTTGGTAATATCGGGACTATGCCTTTTTACTTGTCAACCTTGGGTTTGTCACCCTTGATAGCCAGCAGCTGCCTGAGTGAAGAAAGCCTCCAGCTCCAGTGGGCCAGGTGCAAGAGGCATAGCTGACGCCCAAGATTGAGGAGCTTTCAATCAGCCCCTAGAGCTAGCACTTTGAACTTGGACTTCTAGCCTCCTCAACTGTAAGTGAATAAATAATACCACCCATTTGTGGAAGTTTTGTTAGAGTGGCACTAGAGAACCAAAACAGGTGCCGTCCTCTTCTATTTTTTGAAAAAAAATTGTGATGGATATGTGATATTCTGCTCTTAATGTTTGGTAAAAATCACCAGTGACACGTCTGGGTCTGGGGAGTTTTTGGTTACTAATTCAGTCTCTTTACTTGTTATTTCTCTATTCGGATTATCAATTTCTTCTTGAGTCTGTTTTGTAGTTTGTTTTTTTCCTAGGAATTTGTTCGTTTTATCTGATTTATCTAATTTGTTGGTATGCTGTTGTTCATAGTATTGTTTTATAGTCCTTTTTATTTCTGTAAAGTCAGTAGTGATATTTCTGTTTGAGGTGTTTGTTTGCATTTTCTTTTTTCTTTTCTTTTTTTTTTTTTTTAATTTCAGGATCCTGCACTCTCTGACCTCTTCTGTATTTGATGAACCATTGGTGCAATTGAGGGCAACTTTGGCCAGCATAGACATGAAGACATTAAGTATATAGAGTTAACTGGTTTTCCTGTAAGACCCTTATTTCATAGTTATTGTGCCACTTGTGTATCAGGGTAACTGGCCTCTTGGTTTCTTATACAAGTGCCCATGGTGTGTAGTCTTCCATGTAATAAGAGTGCTATAAGTGTAACTGAAGGAAAGTCATAGAACTCAGTATGATTTATAGAATGTTGACATGCCACAGATGACTAGTTCAAACAGCCATAACCTGGAGTTGATCATTTATTCTAAGGCTGTAATTATACAATCCTAGACTTAAAATGAAGTACTTCAACACCCTGTAATTAGGTAGGGATTGAAATTCAAATCAAAATTTTCTGTTTTTTACCTCCTTCCATATTTCATATTAAAAAAATGCATCTTTGCATCTCTTATGAGCTATTTATAAAGTTCAAAGAGGGGCTATTAGAGAATAATTATTGTGGTAAAGGGATAAAGACTATAGGGAACTATCAAAAGAAAATAAGATTAAGTAATTGTCAATCACTCTGTATTTTGCAAAAAAATTTGTTATGTATGTATACATTTCAGGGACAGAAAATGTCTATGTCAAGTATGTTATTGAGTTTATCAAACATCCATAAAATGTCCAAAAGGAAATTTTGACATCCTGTATCTGTAGTAATTGAAATTTTCAACCATTGTAGAGATATTACAGAGGACTGGCATTGTTTGAACCAGAACTAAATGCAGGCTAAGACATTGGCACTTAACACTTTACTGGGAGTGAAATGAAGCTTACCCCAATAGTCCTTTTCATTTTCCAAAGGAAGTGTCTTTGAACTTGCCCTACCCTCATTTCCATTTAACAAAACAAATTCTAGCTTTAGGAGATATGGTGTAATTTATACTAATGATAACCAAGGGAGGTTACAAATATGTGGAATATATTTAGTTATCAAGTTAAAGTTGAAGTTAAGATATACATTTAAATTGTAAATTAAAGTTAATTTTATAATCTCCCACCAAACTTTGTGGTGTGAGAAAACTGCCCCTAAACTACCTCCACCACAACCACCAGTTGCTGTCAAGTGGACTCTGACACATGGAGACGCATGTGTGTCAGAGGAGAAATGTGCTCCAGAGGGTTTTCAATGGCAGATTTTTTCAGAAGTAGATCACCAGGCCTTTCTTCTGAGGTGCCTCCGGGTGGACTTGAACCTCCAAACTTTTGGTTAGTAGCCAAGTACATTAATCATTTACACCACTCAGGAACACTCCCCTCACCCCCTAAATGACAGTGTTCTTCAATGATCTCTCAAAATGTTTTCTAATTTTGAGTTTTGTAAGGTGTCTAGACTTGCAGGCTCCTGATTTGTTAACACTCTGGTTAATACAGATTCCAAATTCTCAAAGAATTTACTAAAATACGCTAAAATGTATTAGTGTCCTAGAAGCATATTTTGATACAGTTTTATGGTTAAAAGTCCAAACCTTTTATTTCCTCATAGAACACTAGTCTAAAGAAAACAGCACCTTCTTGTACTTAGAGATGTTATTATTATTTATTTAAAATTTTTTTGTGATTTGGGTGAAAGTTTACAAAGCAAATTCATTTTCCACACAACAGTTCACATACCTTTCTCTCATGACATTGACTACAATGTCTCACAATGCAACAGCTCTCTTCCCACTTCTTCCCCATAGTTACCTCTTCCCTGTGTCATTCCCTCACATGCACTCCTGCCACCACCCCACCCTGAGCTGTCTCCCTGTGAATACCCAGCCCTTCTATTCTCCCATGATTGATCTCTCCAAGAAGTATATCTACCTAATGTAAATGTGCAGCTAATAAGCCTGTCTTTTGTTTGGCTGGAAGCCATGGAAATGGATGCAATTCCAGACCTGAAGGGCAGCTAGAGGCCATAGTGTCAGGGGTTCCACCAGGCTCTATCAGACCTACAAACCTCATTCCCCCCCCCCCTTATTTTTTCCATGATTTTGAGTTTTGTTCTACATTGTTCTCCCACTCTATCCAGGATGTCCTACATAGATCCCCCTCCAAGTAGTTGACAGTGGTAGCCAGGTACTATCTACTTCTTCTGGTCTTATAGTCATATATGCTGAGGATTGCATGGTGTACCAGTCACTTGGACTAATTGTTTCCATGCCTGTTTGGTTTTCTTAATTATTCTTTGCTCTGGATGAGGAGAGACCCATCATTGCATCTAGATGGCTGCTTGCAAGCTTTTAAGATTCCAGGCACTACTCGCCAAAGTAGGTTGTGGAACAGTGTTTTTGTGTAGTATGTTATGCCAAATGAGCTTGATGTTCCCTGTGACCATGGTCCCAAGCCCACAGGTCCAACTACTTCTCCCTCTGGGTAGTTGGCTATGACTACAACTTTGTCCCTTGTCAGCTCTATTAAACCAAACCAAAACCAAACTGACTTCCATCAAGTCAGATCGGACTCATAGAGACCCCTCCTTGGGTTCTGAGGCAATATCACTATGGAAGTAGATTACCCAGTCTTCCACCAGGAATGTCTGGTGGGTTTGAACTGCCAGCCTTCTGGTTAGTAGTCAAATGCCTGAGGCTCTATGCCACCAGAGTGCCTTCAGCTCTATTCAAACTCACTGCCATTGAGTAGGATCTGAATCATAGCGACCCCTCCTTGGGTTTCCAAAGCA
>NW_006921603.1:5643324-5644567 GCF_000298275.1 Orycteropus afer afer | reverse complement strand
AAAACCCCAATTCACTGCTGTCAAGTTGGATCCCACTCATAGCGACCTTCTTTAGGTTTCTGAAGCAATATCACCATGGCAGTAGATTATCCAGTAGATTCTGTCTGAGGAGTGGCTGGGAGGTTTGAACCGCCAGCCTTCTAGTTAGCAGTCGAATGCCTTAGGCATTGCACCACCAAAGCTCCATACCTAATTTTTCAGCCTGTCCACCCATCTATCCACCTGTGTATCAATGTTTGCCACCACAGACAATGTAGTATTGTATGTGCAAAATGGTTCGTCTTTGTTGTCTGTACCTTCCATGCACCTCTCTATGTCTTCCTCTTCCTCAGTGCCACGTGTTGATCACTCACATTTGTACATTGCCCTTCCCTTCACCCAAATCAATACTTGTCTCTACCTGTCCAGCAGTGTTCCCTCCTTTCCCTTCCCACCCCTGGTAACCAACAAAGAAATTGCTTTTTCACATATAAACCTTTCCTTGACTTTTCACAATAATGGACTAATACAATATTTGTTCTTCTGTGGTTGATTTATTTCATTCAGCATAATGTCCTCCAAGTTCATCTACATTATGCAGTATTTTGCAGATCTACATTATTCTTTAGAGTTGCATAGTATTCCATTGTGTGTACGTACCATAGTTTTGTTATTCATTCTCCTGTGGTTGGGCACCAAGGTTGTTTCCAATAGATGTTATTTTTTAGAAAAATATATTCATCACTTAGATAATATAAATGGATTATTAATGCCAGTTTTTTTTTTTTTTTAATGTAAAGTGTGGGATTAAGTCTTATTTTGGGATTATAAACAGAGACTTCTTCAAACACATTGTTTTTCTTAAATGTGAACTGAGAAAAGTTTTTTTAACCTTGTTTTCCTCTGTGAGCCCTGTAGGCTTGCCATCTTCAGTTTTCACGTAACTATCAAGGCAATCCTGATTCTACACCTTTGTATTGTTCCTCTTGCTTGGGCTGCCTTCCTGTGAATTACTCTATTGTCCTTTAGAACTAACCTACTTCATGAATTTTCCACTCCTGCTCCTACCTTCATTGTTCTCCTTTTCTCCCAACTTTTAAACATTTAATATCCATGAACCTCTTTGACACACACTCATGTACTCTCTTGTGCATATATCTTCTCCACATTCATATATCTTAAACCTACCAATGGAGATTATAAGCTCCTAAGTGTAGTGCCTAAGGCATTTGACTGCTAACCAGAAGGCTGGTGGTTCAAACCC
>NW_006921603.1:5642311-5642849 GCF_000298275.1 Orycteropus afer afer | reverse complement strand
AGATAAATGGGATGATGAGTTCCAGTAAGATGGCGGAATAGGCAGAAAGACTGCACAGACCTTCTTCAACAAAGAAAGAGGGAACAAATTAACACAGATACAGAAGATAATCCTGGACCCCTCAGCTTTGAAGGGAAGGATATAGAAGTGGAATAAACTCCAACTAGCAGAAGAATTTGCATGAAAACACCAAAAAAGGAGACATGCGGAGGTGCGGTCTGGCAGTGATCCTGATGGCACAGACAGCTTGGATATTGCCAAGTGCTTGTAGGACCTAAGAATTAAAGTAAAAATCAGCCCTGTTAACCAGGAACTGCATGGAGACTGCTCTGGTGGCTGGTGAATAAAGGGGAAACAGCAAAGAGGAAGGCAGGCTGAGCTGTGGATTTTTGCCTGTCCAGAGGGTGCAGCCATTTTGAATGTTTACAAGTGGTTTGACCATTGTGGATATTTAAAGCTACAGCATTCTCCCAGATTCCAGGGATTTAAGAACAGGCTCCATTGCCAGAAACTGCAAGAACATTCCGGATGCAGATGA
>NW_006921603.1:5640555-5641740 GCF_000298275.1 Orycteropus afer afer | reverse complement strand
CTCTCCTCAGATATTGCAGGGTACCCCCCCTCTTTTTTCTTCTTTTGGTTCTTGTTCCTGTGTGATTACACAGTGTGTTTCTTGACCATTTGCTTTTACTTTCTTGATGGTTATTCAATTGTTATTTTTGTCTAATTGAATGAGAGACAGCAACAGTCTCCATAGGACATAACTACACCCACACCTCCTGCAGGTTCACTTACTGAGTGAGAGCCATGACCTCCTTCTCCACCAATGGGCCAACAATAAACAACCACTAAGAAGAGCCTGATTCACCCTTAGCTGCTCTTTATAAACAGTTAACAGAGATCTAAATATAACAATGTCACAATCTCTCAGAGACAACAGACTGTCACAGTCCACACAAAGAGACAAGATAAAGTGGCAGAAACAAGGGAGCAGCATACAGACCCAGAACACATCCCTGAGGAAGAAGTGGCATTGGAACTCCCTGATAGGAAGTTCAAAAGAATCCCTGAAGGAATTCAAAAGAATTATATTTAGGTATCTTCAAAGGATATTGAGAGCCCAAGGAAAACACAGACAAAACCCTAGAAGAATTTGGGAAGAAAATCCAAGAACAAATGACAAAATAAATGAATAATCAGAAAATATTCAAAATCTACACACAGAAATCTGGAAGATTCATACTAAATTGTCAGAAATAGATAACACATTGAAAGGGCAAAGGAGTAGAATTGATGCAATGTAAGAAAGAATTAATGAGATTGAAGACAAATACCTGAATACTTCTTTGGAAAGGGATCAATCAGAAAAAAGATCAAAACAAAATGAAAAAAAAGCCTAAGGTTCATGGGGGATACCATCAAAAGGAATAACCTGCGTATCACTGGAATTACAGAACAAGAAGAGAAAAATAAAACCACTGAAAAAATTGTCCAAGATTTGTTGGAGGAGAACTTCCCTGATGATGAAAGAGGGAATATATTTATTCAGGAAGTCCAATGAACCCCAAACAGGATAGACCCCAAAAGAAAATCACTAAGACATATCATCATCAAATTCATCAAAATCAAAGACAAAGAAAGAATCCTGAAAGCAGCACGGGAAAAATAAAAGGTTACTTACAAAGGGCAACCTGTAAGAATAAGCTCTAATTTCTCAGCAGAAACCATGCAAGCGAGAAGGCAATGGGATGGTGTATATAAAACCCTGAAAGAGAAA
>NW_006921603.1:5634733-5636134 GCF_000298275.1 Orycteropus afer afer | reverse complement strand
CTGGAACTAATTGAGAGATTTAGTATTGTGGCAGCATGTAAGATCAACATCCAAAAACCAGCTGGATTCTTCTACACCAGCACAAAGATGGCTGAAAAAGAAATAAGGAAATCAATACCATTTACAATAGCTACCAAAAAAAATAAAATACTTGGGAATAAATTTTACCAGGGACACAAAATACCTGTATAAAGAAAACTATAAAAAACTACTTCAAGAAACCATAAGAGATCTACATAAATGGAAGAACATACCATGCCCGTGGGTAGGAAAATTTAACATTGTAAAAATGTCAATTCCACCCAAAGCCATCTATACATTCAATGCAATCCCAATCCAGATCCCATCAACATTTTTAAAGAATATTGAAAAACTAATCACTAACTTTATGTGGAAAGGAAAGAGACCTTGGATAAGCAAAGCACTATTGAAGAAGAACAAAGTAGGAGGTCTCACATGCCAGATCTCAAAACCTACTATACAGCCACAGTAGTCTAAACTGCCTGGTATTGGTACAATGACAGACACATAGACCAATGGAAAAGAATTAAGAACCCAGAAATAGATCCATTGACCTATGGTCAGCTGATCTTTGACAAAGAGGCGAAATCCATTAAATGGGAAAGAGAATGTTTGGTTAATAAATGGTGCTGGCCAAACTGGATATCCATTTGTAGAAAAATGAAACAAGATCTGTACCTCACACCATAAACTAACTCCATATATATCAAGGACTTAGATGTGAAACCTAAAACTATAAAGTTCCTCAAGAAAAACTAGGGGCAACTTTAGGGGCCATAAGGTTGGGCAACCTACTTCCGTAGTGATACTGCCTCGGCAACCCAAGGAGGGATCGCTATGAGTTGGGTCCAACTCAATGGCACACAACAACAACAACAATATATGGCAAAAATAGACTATCAAGCATAACCCAAAATGCACAAACAGTAGAAGAGAAACTAGATGAATGGGACCATCTAAAAATTAAATTTTTATGTGCTTTTAAAGACATCTCCAAAAGAGTCAAAAGTGAACCTACAGATTGGGAAAAAAATATTTGGCAATGATATATCTAACAAGGGATTTATCTCTAGAATGTATAGGAAACTCCAACCCCTCAATAACAAAAAGACAAATAATCCAATGAAAAAATGGGCAGAAGACATGAATAGACACTTCACCAAGGAGGATATTCAGGTGTCCAACAAACATATGACAAAATGCTCATGATCATTAACCATTGTTGTTGTTGTTATGTGCCGTCGAGTCGTCCCCGACTCATAGCGACCCCTCCTTGGGTTTCCAAGGCAGTATCACTATGGAAGTAGGATTGCCCAACCTTCCTTCCGAGGAGTGGCTGGTGGGTTTGAACCGCCAGCCTTCTGGTTAGCAGTCAAGTGC
>NW_006921603.1:5628120-5634313 GCF_000298275.1 Orycteropus afer afer | reverse complement strand
ATTGCAGCACTATTTACAATAGCCAAAAGATGGAAACAACCTAGGTGTCCATCAACTGAGGAATGGATAACCAAACTATGGAATACTATGCAACCCTAAAGAATAACATAGAATCTGCAAAATACCGCATAACATAGATGAACTTGGAGGACATTATGCTGAGTGAAATAAGTCAATCACAGAAGGAAAAATATATTAGTCCATTATTGTAAAAGTCAAGGAAAGTTTAATATATGGAAGGAAATTTTCTTAGTTGTTTACCAGGGGTGGGAGGGGATGGGAGGGAACACTTTTAGATATGTAGAGATAAGTATTGATTTGGGTGAAGAGAAGGGCATTGTACCAAATGTGAGTCATCCACATGATGGCATTGAGGAAGAGGAAGACATAGAGAGGTACATGGGAGGTGCAGACAACAAAGATGAACCCTTTTGCACATATAGTACTGCATTGTCAGTGAAGGCAAACATGGGTATATGGGTAGCTAGATGGGTGGACAGGCTGAAGTATTACTTATGTCTGTGCAGTGGGGAGTGTACCCAAGACCATGTATAGGGTTGGCAGACAATGGTTCTACAAGTGTATCTGTAGGTTCTGTAAGAATTCCCAGGTATATAGTAGAGCTGATAAGGGACAAGTTTGTAGTCACTCCTTGGTCACAGCCAGCTACCCAGAAGGAGTGAGTAGTTGAACCTGTGGGCTTGGGCCATAGTCACAGAGGACATCAGGCTCAATTGGTGTGACATACTACATAAAATATTATTCCACCTCTCACTTTGGTGAGTAGTGACTGGGATCCTAAAAGCTTGCAAGCAGCCATCTAGATGCAACGATGGGTCTTTGTCCAGAGCAAAGAAGAATGAAGAAAACCAAAGATTCATGGGAACAATTAGTCCTAGTGTCTGGTACACCATGTAATCCACAGCCTATATGACTATGAGACCAGAAGATCCAGCTGTTGCCTGGCTACCACTGTCAACCACTCAGATGGGAATCTATGTAGGAGATCCTGAAGAGTGGGAAAACAACGTGGAACAAAACTCAAAATCATTTGGGGAAAAAAAAAGGTGACCAGGTTTGCTGGTTTGATAGAGCCTGGTAGAACCACTGAGGCTATGGCCCCTAGCTGCCCTTTAAGTCTGGAATTGAACCCACACCTGTGGCTTCCAGCCAAACAGAAGACAGGCATGTGAGTTGAACATTTACATTAGGTAGATACACTCCTTGGAGAGAACAATCTTGGAAGGAAGAAGGGCTGTTTATGCAAAGGGAGATGGCATAAACAGGGGGCAGGAGTGCATGGAGGGATCGACACAGGGAAGAGGTAACTATCGGGAGGAAATGGGAAGAGATCTGTTGCATTGTGGGAAATTATAGTCAATGTCATGAGATAAAGTGCATGTGAACTGCTGCATGGAAAGTGAATTTGCTCTGTAAACTTTCACCCAAATCACACACACACACAAAGAAAAGATAAATGGGATGAGTAGAAATTCCAGTTAATTTAATTTTCATTTGAAAGTAGCCAGATATACCTGAGAAAGAGAATTTATCACATTGGATCATAATCATAGTGACTCCTACTGGGTTTCCTAGGCTGTAAATCTTTATAGAGGTAGATTGCCTCATCTTCCTCCCATGAAGCACGGCTGGTGGGTTTGAACTGCCTACTTTCTTATTAGCAGCCAAATGTCCTACATACTGTGACACCAGAGCTCCTTAATAAGCAGAGGAGAAATTAAAAAAAAAAAAAATATATTATATATATATATGACCTATCTATTTTTCTTATATTCTTAAGTAACTCTGGTTGTGTAGTGGTTAAGACATTTAGCTGCTAACCAAAAGGTCGGTTGTTCAAACCCACCAGCTGCTCTATGGAAGAAAGATGAGGCAGTCTGTTTCTGTAAAGATTAACAGCCTTGGAAACCCAATGGGGATTACTATGATTTGGAATTGACTCAATGGCAGTGAATTTGGTTTTATATTCCCAATCTTTACCTTAGTCAAAGGGGACTAAGATGAGAATGGATGGATAAAGTAAACAACTCAAGATTACTGCGTACTCACAACAGGTCTTATTCAGGCTGCTCTGTTGTACATTAAAGAAACTGATACGAGCGAACTTAACAGTTTACTGGGTGAAGGTATTGGATTCACTCACAGGATAAAATGGAAAGCTAGAGAAACTAGATTTGGGTATCTCTAAGAGTCAAGGTCCTAGGAACTGAGTCAGGGTCTCTTCAGAGCACTAGCATTGGGATGAATTGACTCCACATATTTTTCTTTCCACAAGATTCAGGGTCCCAGGAGATATAGGTTACTTGCTTAGGTCAGGACCACTCTATATTTCAGAGTCAAGGAACCATCCCACCAATAGGGAGACCTAAGTCCCCAGAGTCCCTGGATGGTGCAGATATGATCAGCTGCTAATGAGAAGGTTGGAGGTTTGCATTCATGGAGAGGTACCTCAACAGAAAAGCCTTCCAGTCTACCTCTGAAGAATCAGCCAATGAAAAGGCTATGGAGTACAGTTCTGCTCTGACACACAACAGTCAGAATCAACTCTACGGTAACTGCTTTTAAGTCTCCAAAAGGACATAAGCTACCATTAGAAAAGGGGAGAGGTAATGAGATTGGCCTATTTGTATTCAGGTAAGTAGCAGATGAGAGACGTCTACCTCTAAGGAATAGAGGTAACTGCAGGAGAAAGATGTTACTCTGACAGAAAATAAGTAATCACTACATGGTATTTTTCACCATGTTCAAGTGAAAACTACATCTTTCTTAAACTATGAGACATGACAGATTTGAAGCCCTTAGCCAATTCTTTATAAAAACTCGTCTTTCTAGTCAAAGTTGATATACATGAGAGCTTTGTATTTCAAAGATTTGCTCTGCCCAAGTGTTTACTGAGAGAGGAATTTCTGTGCTTCCTGTCCTATATGTAGAAATGTCACCCAAGTCAAAGGAAGGAAAAGAAATGCAAAGATATCTAGGATAGAAAGACATTATTTCTACTTAGGGTTTGTAAACTGGCAAGTGAAATACCCCCCTACCAAAAAAACACTAATTTTATTCATGATTCTGGTGCTTTGCCTATGTAAATGTATACTCTTCCTGAAGTGCTGTAATTTGAGGATTTAAGTGAAGGACAATATCATAAGTATTTGTCTTTACACGGCCCTTTAGCCTTATTAGATACTTGACTATTTCAACCATATATTATAAGATTTAGGGGATTAAGACTGTATTTTCTTTAAAGGGGATTCTGAGCAGAATTTTAAAGTACTAAAATTGTCAGTAGAAGGATCAGAATTATATTGTTAACAATAGTTTAGGTACTGGAGTGAGTAAACTTTGATAGAAAGACATGACTGATTACGTCAAAGGATTTAAATAATTGGAATTGAATATTCTGTCTGTTAATACAACCATGTGGTTTGAGAATCTAGATTTTAGATTCTATAGTTTTGCACATAAATTGTTATATCTCTTGTTATTAAGTATTAAAAGTTAATTTGTTGCTTGTAATGTAATATTAAAAACTCCCCAGTTCAACCATGGTACTTAACACCTAGTCCTTACTTCAGCTTCAGGGGATACTACCTTACCCACCTAATGACAGGGGAAGTAAGAAATTAGTGGTAAAATTATCATGAATTTCTTTAATTTACTAATGCCCTGTGTATGATATTAATTATTAATTAGCTATGAGTACATTAAATTTTAATTTTCATAATAGTATTATTTATCTAGTAGCCTTAGGCTTCATATTATGAAAATATAAGCTGACTTTTCATGGTCTGTTGGCCAAGCTCCAGAAGAAAGTCTTGAATCAATCAAATGTGTTAGTATGTTATTTTAATCTTAAATTTTTATGGCTATAAAATGGAATTACCAATAGGAGAAAGAATGGAAATCATGGAAAAATAATCATAAAAATAACCTATCAAAGAATGTAATATATTTGTACAGGAAATAGCATGCAGATATGGATTGTTTTATATTTCACTCCATTCCTATACGTAAGAAATTTTTCTATTAAATTAGAATAAAGTATTTCTATATTCATAGACAACCTTTTGCAATAAGCTTAGAATGAATTTGGAGTAAAGAAATAATAAAAGAAAAAAGTTAATTGGTTCAAAGGCCTGTGGCAGGTGGTGACATGATTTCTGCCTAGTACTTTGAGTGTCAAAGTAAAGAAATTCACAGAAGCCCAGGTAAATGATGGGTGTAACTATGACTTGCTTAAGGTGGCCAAATGCTTTGTCATCTAATTACATGCATGTGTGGATGGATGGTATTTCTACTCTCTTACCTATTATCTGATGAAACCACACTTGGCAAATTCTGTGGGCAAAAAGACATTGTTAAACCTGACTATAAGCTTGGGATGATAAAGAAACACAGAAGATGTGCACTAAGTTGGAGGCTCAGTTGGAGGCAGGGAGGTCAGACTGTTGCCATTGCAAACTGTTTAAAAACTTAGAAAAAAATGAAAATTTCAACTTCTTTTATAAAGTAAATATTATTATACCAAAACCTTGAAAATGTTGAAGAACAAAAAACAGACAAATCTCACTTACAAACTCAAAAATCCTAAAAAGAACAAAAAAATAACATAATTGAAGCAGTACATTATTGAGGAGGCTATAACACAATAATTCATGCATAATTCAACAGTAGAAAATACAGATTTTTATCATATTAAAATTATGAAGAAAATTCTATGGTTATCCCTTTGCACACTGAAATATATTTGACACTCAGAAATAGAAAAAAATGGATATTGTCTTATAAAACAAATTTATTTGAGACCCAAAGCCAGCATTGTAGCACTTGAAGGCTTCCCACTTAAGTTAGGAACTACACAAAGATGCATGCTCTTACTACTTATCATTCTGACGCACTATTCAATGGAAAGACAAAAAAATGAAATAGAAGTATAAAAATTCAAAATAAGGAGGTAAAGCTATCACTATTTTCAGATGATTAAATAACTATACTGTACTATTTATTATGGGTACCCAAAGGAATCATCTGAATTATCTACTGCAAATAAGAGAATTTAATTAATAAGGTAAGGGGATACAAAATTAGCAAACAAACACCAATACCTTTTAAGCATACAGAAAATAAATCGAACACATGACCTTGATTACAATATTAGCAAAAAGGATAAAATACCAAAAGATAAATGAGAATAGTTGATGAAAACTTTTGTTGTTGTTGTTGTTATGTGCCATCGAGTCAGCCCTGACTCATAGCGACCCCTCCTTGGGTTTCCGAGGCAGTATCACTACGGAAGTAAGATTGCCCAACCTACTTTAAGAACATGAAAATAGACTTGAATAAATGTAAAGGTACATCATAGCCTTAGATACAAAGACAACACCGTAGAGGGGTCAATTCTCTTGAAATTGACTTATAAATTTAACTCAGTCTCAAAGAAAACAACATCAGTTTTCTTTTAGAACCAGTGAAGCTGATTCTGAAGTTTATACAAAAAAGTAAGCAAACAAGAATAGCTAGGAAAATACTGAAAAAGGATGCAATGATGAACAGAGGGGAAAGAGTTTACCCCCACTGGAGAAGAAAATATATTAAAATGACTTTTTGAGAAAAAGACCTAATAATTAAACTATTATAGTAATGGTGCGTGAGTAGATAGATGGATGGAACAGAATAGAAAATCTAGAAATACATTGAAATATACTCAAAAGTTGGATAGGAATTTTTAATGGCTTTATACCTATGAAATGATGCCTAGTAATATTCATACTATGATATTTACAAGGTAAAACTACAGTGAAGTACTGCTTTAAATTCAACAAACTAAAATCCAAAAGTTTCACAACACACTCAAAATTGCTGAAGATATAGTAAAAAGGGTTTAATGCCTTTGAAGCAATTTAGTAATACCTATCACAAATACAAATACACAGTAGCATCACTAAGGTTGGTGTCAACCACTGTGGTCACTCATGGTGTCACCGCCCCCAGCCATGGACGTCCTCTCATACTAGATTACACAGAAAAACAGCAACAGTGAGAAAAACAATACGTGCTTTTAGTTAGTACAGACGAAAAAGCATGATTTGAAGTATCATTGTAGTTGGATAATAATGACAGCTCTGAGTAGAGAGTATTAGAAGGTTCAAAAAGTAAATTAGCATAGAGTTTTAGT
>NW_006921603.1:5617437-5627970 GCF_000298275.1 Orycteropus afer afer | reverse complement strand
TTGTAAATCTTTAGGGAAGCAGACTATCTTGTCTTTCTCACACAATGGCTGGTAGGTTTGAACCTCCAACCTTTTGGTTAGCAGCCAAATACCTTAAGCACTGTACCACCAGGACTCCTTATAAATAACTACAGGGATATTTTTATAAAAAGTACCATATTGGTGGTACTGCCTCTGACAGTGTCATCCAGTTCAGTCCACAACCTCCACCTCCCTGCACCTTCCTGCACCTCCCTAGTGACATCACTGTAAATATACATACCCTTTGACTCTGCAATTCCACTTTTGAGTTTCACCTAACAGATTTGCATATATGCAAAAATATGTATGCATCAACAAGATATTCACTGTAGCATTGTTTTTCATTCTAAGCCACAGGAGGCTGGTTAAACAAATTAAAAGCAAAACTATATTGGAATGCAATGCCAGATTAGAAAGGAAGAAAGGTCACTATATATTGATATGAAAGATATATTGTAAAATGGAAAACAAAAACAAGGCAATGCTAATGTGTATTATCCACTACTTTTCATGTTAAAAAAAAAATTGGGAGGAAAGCCATATTTGGATTTGCTTTTGTATGCATAAAGAAAGTAGCCAAAAACAAAAACCAGTTGCTATTGAGTAAATTCCGACCCATGGTGACCCTGTGCATTGCAAAGTGGAATTACGCTCCATAGGGTTTTCAAGGCTATGCCCTTTTGGCAGCAAATCACCAGGCCTTTCTTTCTTCCCAGGTGTCTCTACATGAATTCAAACCTTTTGGTTAGTACTCAAACATTTGACTGTGTGTGCCACCCAGGACTCTTAAAGAAACTGCTGTTGTTGTCAGTTTCTGAGGAGTGGATTTTGATTCATGGTGATCCCAAGTGTTCCAAAGTAGAACTGCACTCAGAAAGATATAAAAGAAGTAGAATTGGTTACCTGTGGAGGATTGCTGGTGGGAAATAAGTAGATGGGAAACAGCATACTTCTTTGTCACTTTTTTCATTATTGAATCATATCAATGTTTTGCCTATTTAATAAACAAACAAGTATGCGGCCATATTGTATCATGCGAAAAAAGACTAAGGATACTCTCTATGTATTGATAGAAATAAAAATCTCCGAACATGTTAAGTGGTACATGTTAACCAAGGTATAGAATAGAATGTACAGTATGCTATCAATTGTTGAAAAAGAGGGAAATCTCAGAATATTTATTTGATTTGGTTGTACAAGTGTAAAGACATTCTGGAAGGATACTCATATGGGAACGTGATGTGGCACCACTTCTCCCTCAGGCTCTCTTTAGGAATGACAAATTTGTTGCCTTATCTGCTGGCAGTGCTGTTGGCAGATGACCACAGCTAACAGCCCCAGGTGGAACTAGACTGCCCATTTGAAGAGAGCCACCTTGCCTTAGGTCACGCCCATTCCTGGGGTAACCCACAATTAGTGAATGCTCAATATGAGTTTGAAGGGCCCTGTCCCCAACCCAATTGGTTATAACTCTAAAGGGTCATTCAGCTTCAGAAATCTCCCTTTTCAAGACTGTATCATAGCTTAACTTCTCTTTACTCCCTTAAGCTTCTTTCCTCTTTCACAGGTGTTGACCCCCTAAAACCAGTTGACTTTGAGTCAACTCTAACTCAAGTTGACCCCATGTGTGTCAGAGTAGAACTCTGTTCCATAGGGTTTCAAGGGCTGACTTTTCAGAAATGTATCACCAGACCTTTGTTTTGAGGTACCTCTGAGTAGACTCAAACCATCAACAGTTTTGTTAACTGGGGAGTGCATTAACATTTGCACCATCCCTGGACTCCATTGATGACCAAGAGAACTCCTAATAAACCTCCATCATGTGTCTGCTTCCTGAAGAACCCAGTGTGTGACAATAAACTAAAAACAGTGATTTCCTATGGTTGAATGGGATGGGAGTTTGATGGGTGAGGACAAGATTGGGAAGGAAACTTTTCACTACATACCTTTATATAATTAAAAATAATTTTGAACCATGTAAATGTATTATTTACTAAACAAATAAATAAAAGTTAATTTGATATATCAGTGTTAATTTATGATTTTCCATGTATGTTTTTAAAGAACCATTTTTAAAAAAATTTAGGTGAAAACATTTTTAACTCAAAATACTATGCTCCACAACATCTTACTGTTTTTCTTCTGTTTGTTTTTGTCTAGGACCTAAGGAGAGACACCTCTTTGATTTCATCTTACAATGGAATTTAAAAAGTCACCTGATGGTGGATGGGGCTGGGTGATTGTGTTTGTCTCCTTCTTCACTCAATTTTTGTGTTATGGATCCCCGTTAGCTGTTGGAGTCTTGTACGTAGAATGGTTGGATGCTTTTGGTGAAGGGAAAGGAAAAACAGCCTGGGTTGGATCCCTTGCAAGTGGAGTTGGCTTGCTTGCAAGTAAGTGGATAAATTTATGCCTTTCCTTATAAAGTAATCATTTAATTACATTTGCTGCATCCTTAGAACTATGCAAGAAAACAGACAAACTCACTGCCATCAAGTCGAATCTGACTCATAGCAACCCCTCCTTGGGTTTCCAAGGTGGTATCACTAAGGAAGTAGATTGCCCTATCTTCCTTCTGAGAAGTGGCTGTGCAAGGTACATGAGGGTAATTTAAAAAAAAAAAAATCTTTATGGAAGCAGATTACTACATCTTTTTCCTGCAGAGCAGCTGGTGGATTCGAACCTCTGACCTTTCATATAGTAGGCAAGCACTTAACCACTGTGCCACCCGGGCCCCAAAGAGAATACCAGAGATCATTAATTTCCTTTTTATTGTTAAAAGCACATGCCATTTCAGTTTCTAAAGTCATAGACTGACCAGTACAGTAATATTTAGTGATCGTTAGCTTAAATTACTTGGACCTATTTAAGACAAATGTGCTAACACAGTGACCTAGATGAGGTCAGAGGCCCTGCATGCACTTGCTGTGATTTTTGAGCAAATTAAAGTCTCTTACTGTGAGACCCTGAGTGCTGCAAATGGTTAATGCATTTGGCTGCTAAACAAAAGGTTAGAGGTTCAAGTGCACCCAGAGGTCCTTAGAAGGAAGACCTAGAGATAAACTTCTGCAAAGTCAGCCATTGAAAAACCCTATGGAGCTCAGTTCTAGTCTGACACATGTGAGATCACCATACGTTGGAATAAACTCTATAGCAGCTAGTTATTCTCACTGGGAAAACAAGGACATTGAATCTGGTGATTTGTAATGTATTTTTTCAGCTCTGAAATGAGTTCATGAAAATGTGCTTAAAATAAAATGCATTGCCAATTCTTTCCTTTTACTATGTTGTATCTCCTGGATCCTAAAGGAGATGTCTTTTTTTTAAAAAAAAAAAAAAATGATTTGCTTCTCATTGATGTCCAGTCAAGTGTTCCTTAACGTCCACAATATGTTCTGTAGAATAGGATATGTGTAATTTAGACATTGTGTGAACACCATATTGTAGTCTGGTCCTGCTTTTCCTTTCTTTTTTTTTTTTTTTTTTTAATTGTGATTCGGGTAAAAATTTACAGAGCAAATTCACTTTCCATACAGCAGTTCACAAACACTTTGTCTCATGACATTGATCATAATTCACCACAATGCAACAGCTCCCCTCCCACTTCCTCCCAATAGTCACCTCTTCCCCGTGTCCATCCCTCCATGCACCCATGCCCCCTGAGCTGTCTCCCTGTGCATAAATAGCCCTTCTTTCTTCCATGATTGTTCTCTCCAAGGAGTGTATTTTCCTCAGGTAAATGTTCAACTCCTATGCCTATCTTTTGTTTGGCTGGAAGCCATGGGTGTGGATTCATTTCCAGACCTGAAGGGCAGCTAGGGACCATAGTCTCAGTGGTTCCACAAGGCTCTATCAGACCAGCAAACCTGGTCCTCCCCCCCTTTTTATTTCCAAATGCTTTTGAGTTTTGTTCCACATAGTTCTCCCTCTCTACCCAGAGTCTCCTACATAGATCCCCCTCTAAGTGGTTGACATTGGTAGCTGGGCACCATCTACTTCTTCTGGTCTCATAGTTGTATAGGCTGTGGATTGCATGGTGTACCAGTCACTAGAACTACTTGTTTCCATGAATCTTTGATTTTCTTCATTCTTCTTTGCTCTGGATGAGGAGAGACCCACTGTTGCATCTAGATGGCAGCTTGCAAGCTTTTAAGATCCCAGTCACTACTCGCCAAAGTAGGAGATGGAACAATGTTTTGTGTAGTATGTTATGCCAATTGAGCTTGATGTCCCCTGTGACTATGGTCCTGAGCCCATAGGTTCAACTACTCATTCCCTCTGGGTAGCTGCTGTGACCAAGAAATGAGTACAGCTTTGTCCCTTGTCAGCTCTACTATATACCTGGGAATTCAGATCATGGTCCTGCTTTTTCTTTAAGCATCTTAAATAAGCTTCTTGCCTTAGCAGTGATTGTCAACGCACTGACAGAGAATTGCTTTTGTATTTGGTCATCAATCCACGTCATTAGCAATTCTTCATATCTGATATAGATCCCTCTTACACTTTTGTTAGTCCTCTAGCTTTCAGTGGAGTCAATTTTTTAAAAGCTTGGAAATTTTTTTCTTTGGTTTTGAGAATCATTGTGATGGTCAAGTGTGACATGACTAAATCATGAAAAATAACATTCACTAATTTTCCACCTTCATGTTGTTTAATAACCTTCTGTTTCACTTCCAAACTGATACTTCTCCTTTGCCTCTTGCTGCTGCTAGCACTAGCACTGATTTTGATACATTTGGGAGCCATGATGTACTTCATGGTACTATATTTGGAAGAAAATTAAACAGAGAGATAATGCTACAACACTCAAGAGAGAGAACACTACAACACATGTGTGATATACAAGATTGAGTCCTGCTGCCTAAGAGTTGATGCATATGCTGTTATATGGTAAACTTTTAGATACAAAGTACAGTACAGTACATAACATAAGCATTTATTATGACTATTAAGATATATGTAGTATAGGCTCTCTCTCTCTCTCTCTCTCTCTATATATATATATATATATACTGTACCATTATATACCTGGCAGCATAATTACTTTGTTTACAAGAGACCTGCGATACACATGTTTTGTGCAGGAAACTTGTGTTCACTACCTCCCATTCTTCAACTGGGATTTCTGAACTGTGTGGTAACCTTATGGGATCTTGAATGTATATGTGGTCAGATATTGCCTGAATGGACATTACATGGTGTATAACTATTTTACCTTGTTGTTGTTGTTGTTGTTGTTATTTGCCGTCAAGTCAGACCCAACTCATAGCGACCCCTCCTTGGGTTTCCAAGGCAGTTTTACCTTAGTTAATTAAAAACAAGACTTGAATAACAAAACTGGATCATCTCACTATGTCAGATAAGACAATTAAGCAAAATTAAACAGGTGAAAATAATACTACCATTATAAACTCAAGAGAAACAGGAAAAATTGGCCTAAGATTTGTTTGGAAGAATTTTCCAAGACTTGAATTGTTTGTAAAGCCACTCAAAGTACAAGTGGATGCTAGTTGCTACATTAATAAAAAGTTTGAAAGTATTGATTTCTAGAAAATGATCTAGTATGAAGAAAAGAGAATTTGTTGACATGCTGTAATTAATCACCATATCTATTAGCAGATACTGAGTTAAACAGAAATATAATTACTTTGGCTTCCAGTAAGGATCAAAGGATAATTAAAGATTCTTTCTTTGTCTTTGTCTTTTGGTTTTGGATTATGATACGCCTTCATGACTTTGTTTGAGGTCTATTCTGTATAACTTTTGTTTGAGCTTCTTGGATGGATATTTTTTCATCTTTCATGATAATAGGGAATTTATTACTAGCAAATCTTTGACAATTCTGTTTTGTTTTGTTTTTACCCCTTTTCCTGTTCTGGAAAGTGTGTACAAATTATTGAATGGAAGCCAATTTGCTCTGCAAACTTTCACCCATATCACTATAAAAAGTTAAAAGAAAAAGAGGATAATTGAAATGATACTTCAATTAATACATACTTAGAGAATAAAGCTTTTCATAAAAGTCTGTCCAGGTAGGAATTGAAGATTGAGGTGAGATCTTAGAGACAGTGGTGGTCAGAGCTGAGGCTGACTCTGTCTCTGAAAACTAAATGGCAGTCTATTCTTCCTCCAACTTCCTAGGTGGATGACCACCCTATCTCAAGGACCAGGGACTCCTTTACTTGTACACAGAATCAGCTATGTAATTTGTAGGCCCCAGTGCAAAATTATTGTTGTTGTTGTTGTTGTTGTTATGTGCCATCGAATCGGCCCCGACTCATAGCGACCCCTCCTTGGGTTTCCAAGGCAGTATCACTACGGAAGTAGGATTGCCCAACCTTCCTTCCGAGGAGTGGCTGGTGGGTTTGAACCGTCAGCCTTCTGGTTAGCAGGCAAGTGACTTAGTGACTATGCTACCAGAGCAAAATTATTAGGAATTTCAAAACAGCAACAGCAAAGCATTAAACCAAATGTGGACCTTTTTAAGCTTGGATCCATGTACAGGTGCATAAGTTGCAAGTCCATGAGGTCAGTCCTGCTTGTAGGGGCCAGGGAGGGAGACAGTCTCAAACTGAAGTTTAGGGAGAAGATAAGCACCAGGAAGAGCATTGGGCTGAAGTCAAAGGGTCACTCAAGTGCTGGCTTTACTAGTGTTCAGCTGAGTGACCTTGCATAAGTCACTTAACCTCTCTGGGTCCATAGTCATTAACTAATTGAGGAGGCACTTGGGAAGCTTTCAAAGCTCGGCATAGAAAAAGGAGAGCAGAGGTTTTGAGATTGAGGAACTGGGAGAAAGGAATGATGGCTAAAAAGCTACCACTTGGATGTGTGTGTGAGTATTCTTTAGATACTATGTCCAGGTTTTAATATGGCTGACCACACCGAGCATAACTAATGCTTAGTTCTTCATCGCATAAATTAAGAGACAAATATTGGCGGTTGTGGTTATGTAGTATCAGCAAGAGGTCTAGCAGTGTGGGAGCCACACTGACCATCTACTTCCTCTTTTTACCGAGAAACAAGCAGATTAATGCTACTTTGGAAGTGGGAAAACTCTATCTCATGACTCAGATGGTTATTAGTGATTCTTAGCCTAGAGCTAATTGGAGTTACTTTAGAAACATTTTCAGCATTTAATTGTCTGGATCCGACGCTCAGACATTAAAATTCAGTAGGTTTATGAGGAGGCCCAGATATGGTTTTTTGTTTTGGTTTTTTGAGTCCTCAAAGTGATTTTAGGGGAAAGTAATTTTCCATTGGGAACTACCACTGACTTAAGCAGCTTTCTCTACTTAGATTGCAGTTTTGCGCTTTTTGATAATTCTCCAACATATGAGTCACTTGATTTATTTGATTTATAAAGGGAACACCTTTAGGTTTCTGCTAGGGTGTGGCACTGTTCAGCTGTGTAAATCATGAAAAAATAAATTTTGTGTCCTGTGACCCTGTTCATCTTTACATCCTTTTGGACAAAATGTAGAGTATACATGTGTATACATACTTCCATACATACATATTTTTATAAAAATTAGTTTTACCCATACATACCCACACACATATCTATATACCAGTATATCCATTGCCACGGAGTCAGTTTTGGCTCATGGTGATCCCAAGAGTGTCAGAATAAAACTGTGTCCCTTAGGGTTTTCTGTGGCTGATTTTTTGGAAGTAGAGCCCTAGCCATTTTTTTTGAGCCACTCTGGATGGGCTCAAACTCTCAACCTTTCTGTTAGCAGCCGAGTACATTAAGCATTTGCGCAACCCAGACATGCCTTATATACATAAAAAAAAAAAAAAAAAACCTCACTGTCATCGAGTGGAACCCAACTCATAGCGACCCCTCCTTGGGTTTCCGAGGCAGTATCTCTATGGAAGTAGGTTGCCTAGTCTTCCTTCTGAGGAGTGACTGGTGGGTTTGAACTGCCAGCCTTCTGGTTAGCAGTCAAATGCCTTAGGCACTATGCCACCAGCTCTTAAATCCTGATGTACATATGAATTGCTTGAGTTCACTTAACAAAAAAAAAAAAGAAAGAAAGAAAAATTTCCTGCTTTTAGATTCTACCATAGGTACTTCTAACCAAAGGGTAGAATCCACAAAAGAATAGGGACCTTTTAGGATATAAGACAAAGATATTTCCTGGAGGGATGAGCAGGAGGGAAAGCTGAACCTTTGTCCAAGATTTTGCATAAACATTTGGAGTGTAAGGCCCACTGTTGTTTCTGACAAACCTGGATTAGGGCAGTAGCTCATAAGAGTATATTGCGAGAGAAAACTCAGGCAGGTCAGAAATTTACACTCTTCCCAACTCTAATTCTTGATTACTTCTCTTTGAAATTTAAATAACTGAGGAAAAATACTTCTTGCCCTCCTCTGAATTATCTATTTGTGTACATGATCCTTGGGATGAATAAAGCTGGCTATCAAGGATCCTCCCTCCTTAGGTTATACATCATAAATTAACTTCTCCATGCTGGTGATGTCAAGGTAGAAAACACACTTATCGAACTCTTATAAGTAGTTTGTAATCTCAGGAAAGAGGCAGAAAAAAACCCCCAGTAATTTGAGAATTCATAAACACCAAGCACTAAGTAGAGTAGTAAGGCAAGACAATCAAGGGGTTTCCTGAAGTGGTAAGTTGTGAGGCAGGCCATGTGGGAGGGTAGACTGTGGATGGATGGAGGAAGGGAGAGGGCATTCCATGCAGAGGCCTGTATGCAAAGGCCACGGTCTGCACCACAGAGAGTGCACTGCACACGGCGCGTTCTGGTAGCGTAAGTTTGACTGGAGAAGAGGGATTATGTTGGGAGGTGTGATGGTTTTTTGATCTGTCAACTGGTCTAGGCTATAGTACCTGGTTGTTCAATCACACACTACCCTAGGTGCTGCTGTGAAGGTATTTTGTAGATGTGATTCAAGTCCATAATATGTTGACTTCTAAGTAAAAGAGATTGTCCTAGATAAGCTGGGTCGGCCTGATTCAATCAGTTGAAAGCCTTTAGCAGCAAAACTGAGCTTCTCTGAGAAAGAAGAAATTCTGCCTGTGAACTGCAGTTTCATCTGCTGCCTGAGAGTTTCAGCCTGCCCTTCTTGACAGCCTGCCCTAGAGATATCAGATTTGCCTTGTCAGCTCCCACAATTGAGTAAGCCAATTCCTTGCAACAAATCTTTTAGTCTATATCTCCTGCTGGTTCTGTTCCTCTGTTTGAACCCTGCATGATGCATGGGGATTAGAAGGTAACTCATCTAGAAGGCTAACATGTTTTAAGTTGAACCAAAGCACCTTTTGGCTAGATGTCATTCTTCCAATCCAAGGAAAAGGGTGGGCAGTTTTCAGACAACAAATTTGCTGGAACTGCAGGGAGATCATTTATTCTGTGGCTTTGGACTCAAAGAAGACTGAACAGTAACAGTCCCCCACCCCACCCCTTATTTATTTATTTATTTTGTAGTGGTTCTTAATTCCTCCAAAGCCTTTCAAATTCATAAAGTGAGTCACTAAGCACATCTGTAGGTTAATGTGTTGTTATTGTTGTTGTTATGTGCCATCAAGTTGGACTCGACTCATAGCAACCCCTCCTTGGGTTTCTGAGGCAGTATCACTACGGAAGTAGATTGTCTCATCTTCCTTCCGAGGAGTGGCTGGTGGGTTTGAACCGCCAGCCTTCTGGTTAGCAGTCAAGTGCCTTTAGCCGCTATGCTACCAGAGCTCCCATAGGTTAATGTAGTACATCCATGTAACCAGCTAGGCTTGCTGTTTGAGTTGTGAGTGCTGGCAGAGCTGGGTTTGAGTTTATCTGTATATGTTTTTACCCCCGTGCACTGTTAACCCCTTCGTGAAGGACTGAATTCCTGCCTCCCCCAGGATCCCACTGCATTGCCATTTCCAGGATTAGTGAAAATGAACATCAGGTTTCAGTTAAGTTTTCCTCCATCTCTAAAAACCAGATGCTGTGTTTCTTCATTCCAACTCATGCTGACCCTCAGAGCTGTGCTCCATAGGGTTTTCAATAGCTGAATTTTTTGGAAGTAGACCAGCAGATCTCTCTTCCAAGGAACCCTGGGGTGGACTTCAACTTTTAACTTTTTGGTGAGTAGCTGAACACTTAAGTGTTTGTTTGCATCACCCAGGGAGTACCCTCTATCTCTGTATACTACCAAGCCAACCAACATGCAGCACAATTGATAGGCATCGACTCAAGGATTCAAGTGGATGTGGCTCCTTAATGCCTTTCTGTTCCACAGAAAATGTACTTGAAGTTCACGGACATAAAAGGCAACAAGGAGTGGGACATGTTTTCAGAGGAGGAAAGGGCTCTGATGAGCCCAAGCTGTCTACTGTGTTAGGAAATCCTTGCTGCGCTACCGGGCCACAACCTTGTTGCTCCAACGTTTCATTTCTCACTATACCGTTGGACTCCTTATAGCCTCACTGCCACGGACCTGGCCATCCTACCACTCTTGAGTCTCATCCTACCACTCTTGAGGCTCTGAGTCTTTTTTGGAGATAA
>NW_006921603.1:5597176-5615027 GCF_000298275.1 Orycteropus afer afer | reverse complement strand
ATAGCATGGATTGTGGGGCTGGCGCGGGATCGGGCAGTGTTTCGTTCTGCTGTGCATGGGGTCGCTATGAGTCGGAAACGACTCGACTGCACTTAACAACAACAACAACAAATCATATAAGAATTACAAACTAGAAAATGTTTCTGTGTTTCTGTTTCTTCCATTTAAAATGCCATTCCATCTTTTATCTGTATAACCATACTCAAGGCCCAGTTCAAGTCTCAGTTCTCTGACCCACAGTGAGTGATCCCCCTCTTCTGAAATACCAAAACACATTGGCTAAAGTCTTTTGTTTCTTTGTGGTCTGGACCTTTTTCTTTTGATGCTTATTGCCTGTGGCCTTGGGTTTTAGTTTTTTGTGGTTTTTTTACAGATTTTTAAAAAATTATTTTATTTTGCTGTTGTTGTTGAGCATGTACACGGTAGAATATACAACAGTTCAACTTTAGTTTAATTCTTGATGTGGGTTGTTTGCCTTCCAAACTAGGTGTAGAGTTTTCTTTGTGTACTCCATGGCATCTAACGTAAGAGACTCTAGCACTGTACTGTTTTAATACAATAGCTGCTAGCCACATGTGACTATGGGGTACTTGAAATGTGGTTGATCTGAGCTGGAATATGGTCTAAGTATAAAATCTACACTGGCTTTCAAAGACTTAAACCAAAAACCCACTGTCATTGAGTCGAGTCTGACTCATTGTGACCCCCATTGTGTTTCTGAGGCAATAAAGCTTTATGGAAGTAGATTGCTCCATCTTCCTTCTGGGGAGTGGCTGATGGGTTTGAACCTCCAACCTTCTGGTTAGTAGTCAGATACCTTAGGCACTGCATTGCTAGCGGTCCTTTCAAAAAAAGAAAAAAAAAGATGTATAAAATATCTCGTTAGTGATATTAAAATATTGAATATAGGAGATTATATAAAATGTATTAAAATTAATTTCATGTCTTTTATTTTTCTAATGTGGCTACTAGAAAATTAAAACTTCCACATGTGACTAGCATTTATTACTTGTTATATTTCTATTTTACAGAAGTTCTCTAGTGGGTACTTGCTTGGTAAATAGTGAAAGAATTAGAGGGTCAGATAGTCACTTTTTTAAAAACAAAATGCAGACATAATATAATGTTACTTAGATGCTTTTTAACTTTAAGAAAAATGTTTTCTTCCTCTGCACTTATTTTATAAGCTAACATAAATTTAGCTCTGTTCCTTCCTTCTAAATTACCCTGAAGAGCTAATGGAAACAATTTACTTAGAGATCTTTCTGATTTCCTTAGAAGCAATTCATTCTGCTCATTTCTCTAATTCACGCGCAATCATAACAAAACACTTTCCCAGAGTTTTCATTTTCATTTCCCTTATTGGCTGAAAAATTATGTCAGTCTGATTGGAGATGATTATTAACTAAGTAGTTTTGTTTTCTTTTGTACTTCAAGGGGTTACAGTCCTCAAAATCCCATTCTGATCCTCCTTTTTTCACTCCTTCTCGCTTTGGTTTATAGAGATACCTGCTTTTCCCGACCTGTAAGTTCCTACCTTTTTTTGTTTTTGAGTGAATGTGTCAGCACTATGCTAAAAGTGTAGCCAGATCACACTGTGTCAGGAGGTAGAATTCCTTTTAAGAGCCATGGGCACTACCTAGAAAGGACAGAACTATTCACTTTCCAGTGCCCCACACTGCCATCTGTCATCCTTAGGCCATTCTTACATGCTTACTGCCAGGTCTGTTGCTTAACAGTTCAGCCCATGATTTTTTTTTTTTTTTTTTGGTTACCCTTTCCCTGTGTCCTTCTTGCCTATGCATTCCTGCCTCCCTTCCTTTTTCCCTGTGCAAATACTGCCCTTTTGATTTCCCATGACTGATTGTCCTAGAGCCCATGATTTTCAGTTCAATCAACTAGTCAAGATTAACCTCCCAAACAGAAAGCATTTGGTAATACTGGCTTCCAAATACTGATGCCAATAATAGTAATAATTCCCAAAGGCCAATACATAGACAACTGTAAGGTAAAGGATAAATTTTCACTGAAGGAAGAATGACTATAAAGGCAATGATAGTTGTGCTGTGTGTGTGCATGAGGTTCTCATTGTTTTCTTATTGTCTTACACTTCATTCTGAAATTACGCCTTTCACTATTTTCTTATTAAAATATTCCTTTTTTTTTGAAATGGTGGTGATAATAGATGGTTATTACATTTTGTAAGAAGTCCTCTTATTAAAGTTAAAAATTAGCATCCACACAATGAAACCCTTGTATTGTTGTTATGTGCCCTCAAGTTGGACCCGACTCATAGCGACTCCTCCTTGGGTTTCCGAGGCGGTATCACTATGGAAGTACATTGCCTCATCTTTCTTCCGAGGAGTGGCTGGTGGGTTTGAACCACCAGCCTTCTGGTTAGCAGTCAAGTGCCTTAGGCACTATGCTACCAGACCTCCTGATGAAACCCTACCCTCCTTTTATTTCAAAGTTTTACAAATTCTGAAGTGGGAATAACTTTTTCATCGTGAAAGTTTACCAGCTTTTGTTCCAAATGTCTCTTGTACAAAATGACAAACTGGCAGCATCATAAGAAATCTCCCCCAAGAGTAGTACTTTGATTTAATTTCTGTCCAGCTGGAGAGAAATATCCAGTTTATCATCATGAAGAACTTGCATATTATTGAAAGAAAGGAAGTTGCCATTGAGCTGACTCAGCCTTCTATCTACCTTGTGTGTTTCAGAGTAGAACTGTGTTCCATAGTGTTTTTAATGGCTGTGATCTTTTAGAAGTAGATTGCCAGGCCTTTCTTCTGAGGCACCTCTGGATAGAGTTGAACAGCCAAACTTTCTGTTAGTAACCCAATGCTTAACTGTTTACATCATCCATTGACTTCTTGCATGTTATTACAAAGAGCTAAACACATAAATGTGGCACATGTTTTATAGATTGTAACTTTTTGGTTCCCTTCAGTTATACTTTACCCTAATGATTACTGACTAAATATAGGATTACCAGAACCAAATATGGGACTATTGTGGTTTAAATCAGGAATCTACAAGTATCTTGGTTCTAAGTATGAGAGTAAAAGAATTCATTCTAAAATTTTAAATACCAAAATAAGAGTAAGTATTACGTTTTCATTGCCCTCTCAATCTGTAAGATACTAACAAAAGTATATTGGTATTCTTTACTAATATTTTTATTTCTAGGAGAAAATTAAATTACAGTATCTGTGGTAGTTAAGGTTATGTGTCAATTTGCCTGGGCCTGGTTTTTCAGTGGCTAGGCAGCTGCGTGTAGTTATTCCCCATGAGGAGACTGTTAATAAACTCCTGGTGGAATCTACTGTGAGCAGCTGAGTAGCTGCCTTAGGGATGTGGTCTGCTTCCTGTATATAAGGAGACAGCTTTGAGAAAGGTCTTAAGCTTCTTGGCACATTTGGATCCTGCATTTGGCTGAGTCATCATTGCCATGTTGTCTGCCAGTCTTAGAACTGTTTCTGGACTTGAACCAGTGGCCTGCTGTGTTGCTTGATAATCATTGGATTGTGCTATTTTACTCATTGACCTTGGGTTTGTCAGCCATAGCAGCCAGCAGCTGCCTTAGTGGAGATGCCTCCAGCTTCATTGGACCGGGAGCAAAGAGGCAGAGCTGAAGCCCAAGATGGAGGGGCCTTCACCCAGCATCTAGAGCTGGCACTTTGAAGTTGGACTTCTAGCCTCCAAAACTGCAAGAAAATAAATCCCTATTTGTGACAGTTATCCACTTATGATATTTCTCTTAGAGCGGAACTAGGGGACCAAAACAGTATCCATTGAAATACTTCTCTGCCCTGTCATTGATTAGTTATGGATTCCTGGTCAAGTCACATGATGTTTCTGAGTGCTAATTTCATCATTTAAAAAATGAGGTGTCTGGATCATTTCCAAGGACTCTTTCAACTCTTAAATTTTTGACTGATCTCTGATATCAAGATATTTTCCTCTAAGTAAGCAGCAGATGGCAGTGTGAAATCAGACTATTTTAAAAGGCAGCTTTCAATGTATTTGAAAATCTGTCAAAGCATTTCTGATAATTTGTTCTTAATGCTTAATTTTTTATAAAAGAATTATGTGTCAGGCTGTGGTGGTTAAGTTTGTGTGTCAACTTGGCTGGGCCTGGTTGAGTGGCTGGGCAGCTGGCTGTAGTATTTCCCATGATGAGACTGATAATCAATCCATGGTGGAATCTACTGGGAGAGCTGAGTAACTGCCTTTCAGTATGTGGTCCACTTCCTGTATATAAGGGACAGCTTTGGGAATGGTCTCTAGCTTATGGTACACTTGGACCCTGCATGTAGCCATGTCATTGTTCAGCAGCCTGCCATGCTCAGCTGACCTTGGGACTTAGAGCGGACTTGAATTAATGGCCAGCCGTGTGGTTTGGTAACACCGGGACTGTGCCATTTTATTTGTCGACCTTGGGCTTATTAGCCTCAGCAGCCAGTAGATGCCTGAGTGAAAAGATGCCTCTAGCTTCAGTGGGCCAGGAGCAAGAGGCAGAGCTGAAGCCCAAGGTCGAGGGGCTTTCACACAGCCCCTAGCGCCTGGCACTTTGAACTGGGACTTCTAGCCTCACAAAGTGTAAGAGAATAAACTCCTGTTTGTTAAGGCCATCCCATTTGTGGTATATTCCTGTCAGAGTGGCAGTAGGTAACCAGAACACAGGCAAAAAAGATTTTAAGAATTTATCACATAATTGATAATTAGATTATGGTGAAACCTGTGAGAGCTAGAACTCGATAGGATGCCTTGATTTTCTGGGTCTCGCAAGTTTTCTGCTTTTGACAAGGTACACCCTTACCACTATTCTGTCACCTGTTTTACTGGAAAATATGAGTGTTTCTTCTCTGACAGGTTTCCACCTTACATCCAAAAACCAAACTCACTGCTGTCAAGTTGGATCCAACTCAAAACAACCCCTCCTTGGGTTTCCGAGGCAGTATCACTATGGAAATAGATAGCCCAGTCTTCCTTCCAAGGAGTAGCTGGTGGGTTTGAACCTCCAGCCTTCTGGTTAACCCTCAAATGCCTTAGGCACTACGCCACCCTTGTTCCCTCCGCCTTACAAAGGTACTGGCTTTTGTAGGTTTTAATGTATATATTTAATAAAACAGTGGTTCTGGTTCACATGCTACGCAAATGATTTGCTCTTGCCAATCCATGGGTTTCCTCATGGATTTAATAGGCATTAAGGAGTATAGATTTTAGGTCCTCCTAACACTTGAATATTGTAAAGTATATCAGTAAAAATCTCTTCTTTAAATTCCATTGTGCCTGTTAATTTCGTAAACACTCTCACTGCCAATGAAATTTGATCAACAACAGAAAAAGGTCATGCCTTTATGATATCAGACATTCATTTATGAAATTTGACTCCTAAAATCATCTCTGATTTTGAGGTGAGTAAGCAGTTCTTACTGGGTGTATAGACATTCCAGCTATTGGATGACAATTTTGGTCTTCCAAATGGGTTTTCCTTTTGAAACACTGCCGTGTTTTTTTCTCTCTGTTAATCATATAAACATGTCAGTACTGGCTTAGACAAGAGGACCTGAAGACGTCAGGGCAGAAATGTAGGGGAGCCATAGGTATTGAGAATTGTGTGGTTGCTCAGTGCTTATAACCTTGTTTTAATGTGCTTAGGAGATTCTATAGTGTTGGAAACAGTGTTGGGCTTGGGGCCTAATTCTGGCTCTGCCACTTACTCATAGAAGATTGTGGATGGATTATATCATTTCTCAATTCCAGCCTACTTCAAAAAAATGTATTGACATAAAAGATGTGTACAGCAAGAAGGAAAGTATCATTAAAAGTATAAAAACAAACTCACGGCCATTGAGTCAGTTCTGACTCATAGTGACCCCCTTTGGGTTTCTGAGGTGGTAAATCTTTACCATTCCATGGAAGGAAGACTGGGCAATCTATTTCCATAAAGATTTTGCTGTACACATGCTTTACATCAATGAATTTTTCTTCTACTGAGTGTGCTTTTTAGAAATTGGAGATAATTTGGATAAGGCATCTTTAAGATTGTTGTCAGTTCAACAAAGGCATACTTGTCTTTGCTTCTGATTCTAAATCCTGCGCTTTCCCTCTACCTGGCTGATACTAGCTATGGGCTTGGACAACCTCTCTGAGCTTCAGTTTCCTTCATGTAAAATAAGATTATACGGCTGAATAATCCTAATGGGTTTTATATCTAATATGCTAAGCTCTGTAGTTTTGGGTGCTTTCAAAGTGCAGGGTTAGTGGGTTAGAATTTCACTGTTGCTTATGCATAAAACACTGAGTATTGCCTGATAGCCTAGTGCCTAAGGCACTTGACTGCTAACCAGAAGGCTGGCAGTTCAAAGCCACCAGCCATTCCATGGAAGGAAGGTTGGACAATCTACTTCCATAGTGATACTGCCTCAGAAACCCAAGGAGGGGTTGCTATGAGTCGGATCCAACTCGACAGCACATAACAACAACAACAAGGTATAGAACTTTAGTAGTGTCCTATATGTAGTGGATAAGGCATCTAGTTGGTAACCAGAACGTCAGCAGTTCAAACCCACCAGCCACTCCATGGAAGAAAGATGGGGCGATTTACTTCAGTAAAGATTTACAGCCTTGGAAACCTAATGGGGATCGGAATCGACTCAATGGCAGTGAGTTTGGTTTTTTGGTTTATAGGACTGACAAAGAGGCAGGGAGGCTGCATCTTCTGACCTCCTCTAACCCCACAAGAGGAAGACAGAATCACCATCAGTAGCCCAAGGCCTATTCCTGCGAGGCCAGACATGCTGCCTCCCTCCAGCCTTTTCACCAACCCTGACATCAACCGTTCCTCCCACAGCACTCACCACCTTTCTGCTGGGTTCAATAATTCACTGCAGTGGCCACACAGAACTCACAGATTATGGGGTTTATTAGGGAAGCACCAGACTACAATTCAAGTTCAGGAAAAATGCTCAGTCTCTTTCATCCCGCTGTCTCTCAGCCAACAGTCTCAGCCACTCTCCCAGCAGTTCGTGTCTCTCGGTGCCTCTCTTAGCAATGCGTGTCTCCTGCGTCTCTTTCCCAGCAGCACATGTCTCCCAGGAGCACATGTCTCTCGGAAGCGTGTGCTCTCAGGAGTGTGTTTCTCTCAGCAGCATGTCCTTTTCAGCCAGCAGTCAGAGAGCCTTCTTCTGCCTATAGGAGGCCTCGTTTTGAGCCTGGCAGATTAGCCAAACTAACCAATCATCACATCAGAATTCTAAGCACCTGAGAGAGAGTGAACTTCCTAGAACATTGCTTTGTGCCACTCCCAACAGAAATACCCCAGGTGGATAACTTGTCGATAACTTTTACAATCAGGAGCTCCTCAGTTGCTCACGGCAAATTCCACCGGAGTTTTCAAAGACTTATGGCTAGAAAAGCAATACCAAGTAATTTACTACACTGCAATAGGTCACTATGAGCTGGAACTGACTCTATGGCAACTGGTATTATGCTAGAACAGGTCCCAGTAGTGGGTATCTTTACCAGTACAGTATTGCTGACAGACCCATTCGTGGATTGATAAGATGCACTTCCATTTGGCCTCACCTCTAAGCCAAAATTCTCTAGGCAGAGAGTAGCAACCTCTCCCCTATCTCACCTCTATACAGGATTGCTGTTGATTTTAATTCCATTATTCACCAATTACATGATGGGTTTTGGCAGGGAAAGAGCTCTGAGTAGGAAAGATGTATGAAACATACTAGGAGACATGTTTCTCAGAAAAATGTAGTGGTTATAGGGTGGATTCAGGGAGCTCTGGTGGTTAAAGCATTTGGCTGCTAACCAAAATGTCAGTGATTCCAAATGAAGTAGTCTGCTTCCATAGGGATTAAAAGCTTTGGAAACGAAACGCTATGGTGTAGTTGTATTCTGTCCTATAGGGCCACTATGAGTCAGAATGGTTTAGATGACAATGAGGGTGGGAGGATGGGTTCAGGAGCCAAACAGCGTCTGTTTTCATGTCTTCTAATAATCCTCTGGTTACTGTTGATGCTTCTCCTACTATCATGAAAAGTTAGCATTGGTTGGACACTTACTTGTACCAGGCCTTGTGAAAAGCTTTATATTCATGATTTTAATTGTCCTCTCAGTAACACTATGAGGTGAATACTATTATTCCAATTTTCAGTGAGGAACTGAGGCATAGAGAGATTAAACAAATTGCTTGAGATCAAACAGCTAGAAGTGATAGAACTAAAATTTGATAAAAAAATGTTTGACTCCAAAGTCTCCATTCCTTAACTATATGATCTTACCATCCTGAAACTTTAATTTCCTCATCAAGATAATGGGGAAAACAATGCTATCTGTTGCAAAGTTTCTAAAATAGTATGTAGTACATGGAAATATTCAGTGGATGCTTATATTTTTGTTGTTGTTTTATGATGCAAAGTATCATTTTAAACTTATGATGAAACGGATCATATTATGCCAGAAAAGAGGTTACCATTGAGTAAGTGAAGGTTTCATTTGTGTTTTTAGGTCCTGTCTGCAGCCTCTGTGTCTCATCTTTTGGAGCAAGACCTGTCACCATCTTCAGTGGCTTCCTGGTGGCTGGCGGTCTGATGTTGAGCAGTTTTGCTCCTAATATCTATTTTCTGCTTTTTTCCTATGGAATTGTTGTAGGTAAGGAATCTGGCCACTGTAACTATTTTAATCATTAAGAGTTAAATGTCATTCCACTAGTGTCAGTTTTGTTGTTCAGTTAATATTATGAGTGAAAATTCTCATTAATAATTTACTTTCATGGCCACTTCACCCAAAATTGATTGCCCACTGAATCAAAATGTTTTAAAAGATAAATGCATTTTAACACTCCACACTGTCCTTTCTTGCAAGACTCAGGAAGGTTTTTCATTTTAATGCTTGTCTCTCCAAAAAGAAAAAAAAAACCCAAACTACTGCTATCAAGTCGGATCCAACCTATAGCACCACCTCCTTGGGTTTCTGAGGCTGTATCACTACAAAAGTAGATTGTCTAATCTTTCTTCTGAGGAGTGGTTGGTGGGTTTGAACCACCAGCCTTCTGGTTAGCAGTCAAAAAATGCCTTAGTCACCATGCCACCAGAGAAAGGAAAAGGGAGAGGAGGAGCACAAATTTAGATGTTAGAATGTTCTTCTGAGTTAAGAAGTAGTTTCTTTTAAATTGTGTGGCTAAGCTTTATTGGGTGGCTCAGCGGTTAAGTGCTCAGGTGCTAACCTAAAGGTTGGTTGTTCTAACCCATCAGTCACTCCCTGGGAGAAGCATTGACAATCTGCTTCTATAAAGATGACAGCATTGGAAACCATACGGGGCAGTTCTACTCTGTCCTAGAGACAGAATCAACTCGATGGCACACAACAGCACTAACAAGCTCTGTTGAATTGTTCATGTCCCAAATGACCTGTGTTCACAGCTTCCATTATCATAGCCCAAATAAAAAAATCACAACTAAGGGCAGATTTTTTTTTTTCAGTTATAAATGGATTTTATTGAGTTTAGTTTTATAGTCTAAGACTAGTACATCATAATAACTATTTTTGAGCTTATAAAATACTCATAAAACTTAAGTATAACTTTTGTTATGATTCACTCATGGCACAGACATCAACTGGCCATGTCATTTATCGTTGAAAAATGTATAGCATGAGAGCACGGTTCATGATCTGGCTAATAGTTTATTGGTTTCTTGTGTTTATTCTTCTTTCTGTTTGTCTCCAGTTACTCATCACTCTCTCTGAGAAATATTAAAGTCTTGGCTGGGCCACTTAGCAATTTATAGTATGAGACGCCTACAGTAGCACCACATGTGATTTTCACCATTGATTCTTCTTTTTTTAATAATATTTTATTATGTTTAAAGTTAAAGTTTACATAGCAAATTAGATTCCCATTTAACAATTTCTACACAAATTATTCAGTGATACTGGTTTCATTTTTCACCATGTGTCATTATGCTCTTTCATTCTATTCTGCTTATACCATTTCCAGTTCTCTAGTTTCCCTGCCCCCTTACTTTCTCATCTTTGCTTTAGAATAATATAATAATATAAGAGACCATTTGGTCTCTTATAGATGATTTGGTTTCTTATAGATGCTTTTTTAGAAGAAGCTTATAAAAAGTGACCTCAAAGGATAATTTTGGTTTGTGGTTTGAAGGGTAGTTCAGGGTGATAGTCTTGGGGAATAGTCTCAACCAGTCAAGTAAGTCTGGACTTTTTAAGAATTTGAATTATGTTCCACATTTTCTTCAATTGTATCAGGATCCATTCATTGTAATCCTGATCAGAATGGTCATAGTGATAGCTGGGCACCATCTAGTTCTGGTTCTCAGGGTAGGTGAGGCTGTAGTTTGTGTAGACATTAGCTCTGTAGACTACTTTCTTTTCTGAATCTTTGGTTTCCTTCTTTCTCTTTTGTTCTGGATGAATAAAGAACTGCCCTGTATGGTTTCCAATGCTGTCTTCTTTTTAGAAGCAGATTGTCAATGCTTCTCCCAGGGAGTGACTGATGGGTTAGAACCACCAACCTTTAGGTTAGCACCTGAGCACTTAACCGCTGAGCCACCCAATAAAGCTTAGCCACATAATTTAAAAGAAACTACTTCTTAACTCAGAAGAACATTCTAACATCTAAATTTGTGCTCCTCCTCTCCCTTTTCCTTGAACTATTTTATGCCAGTTAACTGAGTTGTCCTAAGAGACTATGGTCTTAAACCCAGAAAACCAATCTTGCAAGGTATTTGTTTATGTCTGAGAAGTATCCATAACTGTGTCCACTATGTAGTTTATTATATATATGGATATACATGCATACACACATATACTTGTATCTACATATGGCTATAGATACTTCTTCTGTGCATAGATATGTACCCATATGTTTGTACTCTTGTGTATATATGCCTATATACATATTTTTATAATCATACATATACATATTGGTTGTTGGTGTTGTTGCAAAGTTATATTTGTTATATCCCATATAATGTCATTTTTCTCTTGTGCACATCTTAATGACTTCATTTACCTTGGTCAAACTTTGTACACTTCACCCACACCTTTCCATCACCAAAAATAACAAGTGTCTACTATCTTGAGAGTGCTTCCTTCTCTCCACCTCCCCATCCCACTATGCATGTTGGTTTCTCTCTGTCTCAATATATATATTCTTCTTATAAAATTGTGATCATGTGACATTTGTTCTTCAAGTAGTGGATTCTGGGTCAGAAAACAGGCTTATACTCTGAAGAATGCCATTATTCTGGTTTGGCAATAGGTTCTGAATCCTAGTCATGGGAGAAAACTGTCTGCACACAGAGGGAGTATTAGACTTTGGGTCAGGAGGTCTGACCCAAACTTGAGCAAACTTAAGCAAACCTCTTGAGCATGAACTTGAGCAAACCTCTTACATTTGTCCATGAATGATTATCCCCTCCTCTGTGAAAGTAGGTTCTCACATCAGTGTTGTGAGGACTAAATACAGTTAAGTCTATAAAAATAAGCAGCAAAAAACCAAACAAATAAACGAGTTGAGTTAGATTTCATTTAATAATAATGATACACTTCACCTTGATAATCATTGAAGCCCTGTGAACTACTCTTTGCTTCTTTGTGGTCTTATTTTTTCTTAGGCTCATAGTATGAGTCTCATGGAATATTTATGGAAATAATAAATAGTATAATAAAGAACACTTTGATTCTGTTAGCAATTGAAGTAGAGAGCTCAATTGAAAAGGAAGTGATAACAAATTATTATACATTCTAAACTTATTCTCCTTTTTGTATTATAAATTCTTAAAAAACATAAAAGATTAAGACGAATGGTAACATTCCCTGAGCCCCTGTGTTCTGCAGAGTCTTATCCTAAGATAAGGACTTACATTTGTTTGGAATGAACTAGATGGTCTCTTAAGATAGACAGTATGGCATAGGGAAGGAGCAAGCACTAACAGATTCTGGGGTTGGACCTTGTGGATTAATTTTATCTAATCCATTCACCTACTGTGTGACCTTAGACAAATTATTTAATTTATTTTTTCTCATTTGTAAACTGAGCATAGTAATAGTATCTACTTTATAAGTTTTGTGAAGATAAAATTAGAAAATGCAGTAAACATTAGCTAGAACCACATTATTAGTGGTTCAGTGACCTTGGAAAATTATGCAATCTCTCTGAAATTCCATTTCTGTTTTTGATAAAATGGGACTAATATAATTTCACAGACATATTGTGACTATTCACGAGATAGCATATATAAAGAGGCATTTAGAGGTGTTTAATCTATACTTGTTTCCTTCCCTAAGTTCCTTTCTGACATCTTGGTTTAAGACCACAGCAGCCATTTTTTTTTTCCTGCAATTGAAGAAGCCCTACTGAATCAGAAATTTATATAAAATATTATAATTAATTAAAATACAAAATATCCAAAAACCCCACTAAAATGTATTAATTGGCACAATTCATTTTTACCATTTCATTGCTCTTTCAAAAAAATATCATCTTAATGCAACGACGAGTCTTTCCTCTTCCAGAGCAAAGAAGAATGAAGAAAACCAAAAATTCATGGAAACTATTAGTCCTAGAGACTAGTACACTATCTGATCTGCAGCCTATACAACTATGAGACCAGAAGAACTAGATGGTGCCCGGTTACCAATGTCAACCACTTAGAAGGGGATCTATGTAGGAGATCCTGGACAGAGAGGGAGAACAATGTAGAACAAAACTCAAAATCATTTGGGGGGGAAAAAAGAGGGGGGGAACCAGATTTGCTGGTCCCATAGAGCCTGGTGGAACCACTGAGACTATGTCCCCTAGCTGCCCTTCAGGTCTGGAATTGAACCCACACCTGTGGCTTCCAGCCAAACAAAAGACAGGCATATGAGTTGAACATTTACCTAAGATAGATACACTCCTTGGAGAGAACAATCATGGGAGAAAGAAGGGCTGCTTATGCACAGGGAGACAGCTCAGGGGGCAGCAGTGAATGGAGGGATGGACACAGGGAAGAGGTAACTATGGGGAGGAAGTGGGAGGGGAGCTATTACATTGTGGTAAACTGTGTTCACTGTCATGAGACAAAGTGTATATGAACTGCTGTATGGAAAGTGAATTTGCTCTGTAAATTTTCACCCAAATCACAATTATATATATATATATAATCTTAAAAACATATGTAGATTTTTCTTGTTATGTTTTTGCACCTGGTGTAAAATGGCAGCTTGCCAAATTTCTGGTGAGTTGAAGTCACATGGCCAGGCTTGGTAGTTCAGCCTCTTATTTTCTCAATACTAAAAAATAAAAAAACCCCACCAAACTCATTGCTATTGAGTTGGACTCATAGCGACCCCTCCTTGGGTTTCTGAGGCGGTATCAGTATGGAAGTGGATTGCCCAACCGTCCTTCTGAGGAGTCGCTGGTGGGTTTGAACCACCAGCCTTCTGGTTAGCAGTCAAATTGCCTTAGGCACTATGCCACCAGAGCTCCCATTTTCTCAATAATCTTACTAAATCAGTGTAAAGAAAGTATGGTTGGGGAACTGGGGATAAGGTGAGAAGGGCGTGGTCCAGAAATGGACCCTCAATGAATAGTTCATGCTTCTTTCAAATAATGCTGCTTTGCTTTTGCACAACTCAAAATCAATTCTTTGAGTTATCTTCAGAATACATTATTAATTGACCATCTAATCACTGTTTTCTTAATATTCCCTTCTTGATTTTTGGAAGAATTCCGTTTTCTCTTCCTTCATTTTCTTGGCAATAGCTGAATAGTCTACTGAGATCGGGAAGGGAAACAACCACTTCAGTAGACAGTTTGATTCTCCTACTATAATTATGGGAAATGAGATAAAGGGCATTTCCTGTATATTCACTTGAGCAGAGGTAGAGTTTTACAAGCTTTTTCTTTATAGTTATATCATTAAAGATGGTCTTTTGACTCTCCTAAGTGTGCAATTATAATAAGGAACTAGGATTTTCTAATTAATCTGAGGCTATGCCTACAAAATGCCTTAATACTCAGGTGAAAAGAAAAGTAAAATACCAAGATAATGGCTATTTTTTAATTTCAGGCAAAAATGCTAAATTTTTTATATTTTTTAATATCACTTAATCTTTACAACTATCTATTCTTTTTCTAATCAGAAAAAAAGCAGTAGCCAATAAAGCTATTTCTGTTTTATTATTATTATTATTATTGTGAAAATATAGTTATCACAACATTTGCCAATTCAACATTTTTCATGTATACGTTTTTCTTTTTTAACTTTTATTGTGATTTGGGTGGAAGTTCATAAAGCAAATCATTTTCTGTTCAACAATTTGTACACGTTTTGTGACATTGATTGCAGCCCCTGCAATGTAACAGCACTTCTCCGGCTTTCCCTTGTGTTATGATTTCCATTCCTCCTCCCTTCCTATCACTCCCTGCATTCTGAGCTTTATCCCTGGGCAAATGCTGCCCTTTGGATCTCGTGTGATTGAATGTTCTGAGGTGTGCAGACCGTCCTGGTGCTATTGTTCATCTTACAAGTCTGTCGTTTGGCTGAAAGTTGAGCCACGGGGATTAAGTTCAGTTCCAGGCTTGAAAGGTGTCTAAGGACTGTAGACTTAGGTGTTCCACCAGCCTCTATTAGATTAGTAAGCCTGGTCTTTTTTGTGCTTTGAGTTCCACATTTTTCTCCTCCTCTATCCAGGATGTCTTACTGTGATCCTTTTTCAGAGCACTTGGCAGTGGTAGCCGGGACCATCTGTTTCTTCCTGACACAGGGTCCTGAAGGCTGAGTTCCATTAGTCTTTTGAACTAATTGTTTCCTTACAGCTTTGACTTTCTTCACTCTTCATTGCTTTGGGACAGGGAAAGAACAATGATCGCACCTTAGATGGCCACTCACAAGCTTTCCAGACCTCAGTTACTACTCACCAAAATAAGATGTAAACGTGGTTTTGTGGACTGTGCTATGCTGATGGACCTTGATGTCCCCTGAGGCAGTGGTCCTGACCCCCCAGGCCCAGTGACTCATTCCCTCAAGGTTTTTGGTTATGACTAAGAAGTTTCATAATTTTGCCCCCTGTACAGTCTACTATATTCGTGGATGTATTTGCACATAAACCCAAATCATTGCCATTAAGTAGATTCCAACTCCTGCCAACTATATAGAACAGAGTAGAACTGCCCCACAGAGTTTCCAAGTCTGTGAATCTTTACAGAAACAGACTGCCATAGCTCTGTTTCACAGCAGTTGGTGGATTTGAACCTCTGATCTTTTGGTTAGTAATCAAGCTTTTGAATTACTACTGTACCATCAGGTCTGCTATGGATATATTTGCAGCACATATAAATACATATAGAAACAACCTCTGTCAAACCTGTATGTATTTGTGGGTATAGTCCCATTAAGGAGCTCTGGTGGTACAGTGCCTAAGGCATTTGCCTGCTAACCAGAAGGTTGGTGGTTCAAACCCACCAGCCACTCTGCGGAATGAAGACTGGGCAATCTATTTCTGTACGATTTACAGCCTCAGAAACCTAGTGGGGGTTGATATGAGTCGGCATTGACTCGATAGCAGTGGGTTTGGTTTTTTAGTAGTCCCACACCTCTTCAGCTTGGGTGTCTGTCTACATATCCACTCATAGATTATCATTATTATCCCTATTGTATATTTCCTTTCCCTTCACTCAAGTAAATATACATCTGCTCTCTAGTTTTTGATTTACCCTCCCACCTTTGTAATCTTCAAAGAATGTTACTTTCTGTGTGTAAACCTTTTTTTGATTTTTTACCTTAAGGGTCTCATACAATATTTGTCCTTTTGTGATTGATTAATTTCACTCAGCCTAATGTCCTCCAGGTTAATCCATGTTATGAGGTGTTTCACAGCTTCATTGATATTCTTTAACATTGTGTATTATTACATTGTGTTTATGTAACATAGATTGTTTGTTCGTTCCTCCATTGATAGGCACTTAGGTTGTTTCTTTCTTTTTGTTATTATAAATAATGTTACTATGAACATGGAAGCTCTGGTGGCATAGAGCCTAAGGCATTTGACTGCTAACCAGAAGGCTGTCAGTTCAAACCCACCAGCCAGTCCTTGGAAGGAAGATTGGGCAATCTACTTCCATAGAGATACTGCCTCAGAAACCCAAGGAGTGATCGCTATGAGTCGGATCTGACTCAACTGTAGTGAGTTTTTTTTTTTTTTTCTCAAATAAATATGGGTGTGCATATATCTATTTGTGTCACAGCTCTTATTTCTCTAGAATATATACCTACTAGTGGGATTGCTGGATCATAACGATATTTCCATTTCTAACTTTTTAAGACACCATACCATTTTCCACAGTGGTTGCACCATTTCACAGTCCCATCAGCAGTAGGAGGGTTCTAGTCTCTCCACACCTTCTCCAGCATTTTTTTGCTTCTGTTTTTTGGAACTTTGCTATTAATGCTGGAGTGAGATGGTATTTCATTGTTATCTTGATTTCCACATCTCTTATAGCTTATGAACTTAAGCTTTTCTTCATGTGCTTTTTGATCACCTTAATGTCTTCTTTTGTGAAGTGTCTGTTCATGTCCTCTGCCCATTTTCAATTGGATTGCTTGTCTTTCTGTTGTAAGGGTTTTTACGTTTTCTATAAATTTTAGAGATTAGTCATTGCCAATGTTTTTTTTTTTCCCCAGCCTGTATGCTCTCTTTTTACTCTTTTGGAGGTCTTTTGATGCACATAAATGTTTAACTTTTAGGAAATCCCAGTTAATTTGTCTTCTGCTGTCTGTGTATTTTTAGTTATGCTTGATAATGTATTTATGCCCTGTGTTAGTGCCCCTAAGTTTGCCTCTGTTTTTTCTTTGGTGATCTTTATGGTTTTAGGTTTTACATTTAAGTCTTTAATCCATCTCGAGTTACTTTTTGCATATGGTGAGAGATATGGATCCTGTTTCATTTTTCTGCAAATGGATATCCAGTTTTGCCCACACCATTTGATGTGATATTATCTCTTCCTTATTTAATAGGTTTTGGCCCTTCGCCGAAGATCAGCTCTCCATAGGTAGATGGGTTGACTTCTGGGTTCTCAACTCTGTTCCTTGGTCTATGTGTCTGCCGTTGTACCAATATCAGGCTGTTTTGTCTACCGTTACTATATAGTAGTTTTTAAGATTGGGGAGTGTGAGGCCTCCTACTTTGTTCTTTTTCTTTAGTAGTACTTTGCTTATGAAGAGTCTCTTTCCTTTCCATATAAATTTGATGATTAGTTTTTATATCTTTTTAAATAATGATGTTGGAATCTGGATGTGATAGCATTATGTCTATAGATCGTTTGGGGTAATACTGACATTTTCACAATTTTAAGTCATCCATGAGCATGGTATATTTTTCCTTTTATGTAGGTCTCTTTTGGTTTACTGTAGTAGTGTTTTGTACTTTTCTTTGAATAGGTCTTTTGTATCTCTGGTTAGATTTATTCCTAAGTACTTAATCTTTTGTGTGACTGTTGTAAATTGTATTGGTTTCCTGATTTCCTTTTCAGAGTTTTCATTGTTACTGTAAAAGAATCTTACTGGGTTTTATATGTTTATCTTGTACCCTACCACTTTGCTGAGACCTACTATTAGTTCTAGTAGTTTTCTTGTTAGGTCTCTGGTAATTTTTTATGTATAGGGTCATATCAAATAGAGATAGTTTTACTTGTTTTGTCTTTTTTCTTTTACCAATTTGAATGCCTTTTTTTCCCCTTTCTTGTCTTATTGCTCAGGCTAGGATTTCTAATACAATATTGAACAGGGTGATGATAAAGGACATCCTTTTTTTTTTTTTT
>NW_006921603.1:5595059-5596951 GCF_000298275.1 Orycteropus afer afer | reverse complement strand
ATCTACCTCAGGTAAATGTTCAACTCATATGCCTGTCTTTTGTTTGGCTGGAAGCCACAGGTGTGGGTTCAATTCCAGACCTGAAGGGCAGCTAGAAGCCATAGTCTCAGTGGTTCCACCAGACTCTATCAGACCAGCAAACCTGGTACACCCCCTTTTTTTTTCCCCAAATGATTTTGAGTTTTGTTCCACATTGTTCTCCCTCTCTTTCTAGGATCTCCTACATAGATCCCCCTCTGAGTGGTTGACAGTGGTAGCTGGGCACCATCTAGTTCTTCTGGTCTCATAGTTGTATAGGCTGTGGATCTCATGGTATACCAGTTGCTAGGACTAATTCTTTCCATAAAGGGCAAGCTTGTCTGGCTCCTGTCCACAAGAGGTATGCTTTCAGTCCCTCTTCATTGAGAATAATGTTGTCCATGGATTTTGTATATATGCCTTTAATTATGTTGAGGAATTTCCCTTTTATTCCCGTTTTGCTGAGCGTTTTGATCAATAAAGGGTGTTGGATTTCTTTAAATGCATTTTCTGCATCAATTGATATCAACATGTTGTTCTATTCCTTTGTTTTATTTATGTGGTGAATTACATTGATTGTTTTTGTAATGTTGAACCATGCTTGCATACTTGGTATGAATCCCACTTGGTCACGATATATTATATTTTTGATATGTTGTTGGATTCTTTTGTCATTGTTAGGTGCCTTCAAGTTGTCTCCGACTCACAATGACCCTATGTACAACAGAACAAAACACTGCCTGGTCCCGTGATAGCCTCACAATAGTAGCTATACCTAAGCCCATTATTGCAGCCACTGTGTCAATCCATCTCATTGAGGGCCTTCTTTTTTGTTGACCCTACACTTTATCAAGTGTGATATCCTTCTCCAGGGAATAGTCCCTTCTGACAACAAGACCAAAATAGGTGAGATGAAGTCTGGCCATTCTTGCTTCAAGGAGCATTCAGTTGCACTTCTTTCAAGACAGATACATAAGTTCTTCTGGCAATCCATGGTACTTTCAGTGTTCTTTGCCAACTCTACGAACTGAAAAGCATCAACTTATTTGGTCTTCCTTATTCATTGTCCAGCTTTCACATGCATATGAGGCAATTGAAAATACCATGGCTTGGGTTAGGTACACCTTAGTCTTCAAGGAGACATCTTTGCTCTTCAGCACTTTAAAGAGATCTTTTGCAGTAGATTTACCCTGTGCAATACGTCATCTGATGTATTGACTGATGCTTCCATTGGTGTGGATTGTGGATCCAAGTAATATGAAATCTTTAACAACTTCAATCTTTTCTCCATTTATTGTGATGTTGCTTATTGGTCCAGTTGTGAGGATTTTCGTTTTCTTGATGTTGAGGTGTAATCCATACTGCAGACTATAGTCTTTAATCTTCATCAGTAAGTGCTTCAAGTCATCTTCACTTTGAGAAGTAAAGTTGTGTCATCTGCATATCGCAGGTTTTTAATAAGTCTTCCTCTAATCCTGATGCCACACTCTTCTTCATATAGTCCAGTTTCTCAGATTTGTTGGGTTTTAGTGGCTAGTATTTTGTTGAGAATTTTTGTATCTATGTATTAGAAGGATAGTAATTGATCTATAATTACGTTTTGTTAGTGTGTCTTTGCCTGGTTTTGGTATCAGAGTTACACCTGCTTCATAGAATGAGTTCAAGGGTATTCCATCTTTTTCTCTGTTCTGTAATGGTTTGAGTAGAATTGATATCAGCTCTCCTCTGAATGTTTGGTAGAATTTTCCAGTGAACCCACTTGTGCTGGGACTGTCTTTGTTGCCAGTTTTTTTTTTTTTTTTTTTAATGATCTATTCAATTTTTTTTTTTGGTGTTTGTCTGTTCAAATTTTTTGCCTCAGAATGTGGTAGGCT
>NW_006921603.1:5592807-5594959 GCF_000298275.1 Orycteropus afer afer | reverse complement strand
GGTGTTATCTTTTCTCTGAATGCTTGGTATATTTGCAAGTGAAGTCATATGGGCAAGGATATTTTTATTGGCAGTTTTTTTTTTTTTTTTTTTTTAATGATCTATTCAATTTCTTCTTTTGTGATGTATCTGTTCAAATTTTTTGCCTCAGAATGTGGTAGGCTGAGTGGGTAATTTGTTTCTAGAAATTTGTCCATTTCATCTAGGTTTCAAGTCTGTTGTAGTATAATTCTTTGTATTATTCTGTTATTATCCTTTTTATTTCAGTCGATTCTGTTGTGACATCATATATTTCATTTTTTGTTCATTTGCATCATCTCCTTTTCTTTTGTTAAATTTTTTAGTGGTTTGTCAATTTTATTAATCTATTCAAAGAACCAGCTTATATTCTTGATTCTTTCTATTGTTTTTCTGTTTCATTTATTTCTGCTTAAATCTTATTTCTTTTCTTGTGATTGTATATTTATTTATTTATTTATTATTATTATTTATTTTTTATTTTTTGCTGCTCTTTTTCTAATTGTTGGGGATGTTGGCCTAAGGTGTTGATTTTTTTTTCTTTTTCTTTTATTTCTATAAATTGTCCTCTGAGCACTGCTTTTGCTTTGTCACAAAGATTTGATATGTTGTGTTTTCATTTGTTTGAATTAAGAAATATTCTTATTTCCCTTTTTATTTCTTATATTACCAAGTCATTTTTAAGCATGTTGTTAGTCATTTTCCATGTGTTCAATTTTTTTTTTTTCTTGATCTTCCTATTGTTGATTTCTAATTTTGTTGCATTGTGATCTGAAAAGATGCTTTGCAGTATTGTGATGTTCTTAAATTCATTGAGGTTTGCTGTGTGGACTAGCATATGTTCTATTCTGGAGAATGTTTCATTGAACTGGAAAAGAATATAAATTATGCTATTGTTGGATGCAGTGTTCTGTATATGTCTGTGAGGTCATTGTGGTTGATTATATTGTTTAGATCTTCAGTATCTTTGTTAAGTTTCTTTCTAGTTGTTTTACATGAAAGTAGTGTATTTAAAGTCTCTTACTATTCTTGTGGAGTTGTCTACTTCTCTTTTCAATTCTATTAGTTTGATTTATGTATTTTGATGCTCTTTCATTGGGTGCATAGACATTTATTTTGGTTATACCCTCTAGTTAGATTGAAATTTTAGTAATGTTATAATGTACTCTTTGTCTTTTTTGTTGATTTTTTCCTTAATATCTATTTTATCAGAAATTAACATTTCCACTCCTGGTCTTTTTTGGTTCCCAAGGTTTGATCTTTCTACATTCTTTGATTTTTAACTTATTTTGTATTTGTTTCTAAGTTGTATTTCTTGAAGACAGTGTATTGGTGGGTCATATTTTCTTATCCATTCTGCTACTCGCTGTCTCTTGACTGGTGCATTTAATCCATTTACATTCAGTGTAATTAATGATAAGTATGAATTTACTTCTGGCAGTGGGTTTTCTTTTCTTTTTTTTTTTTTGCAGTGTTGATGTTTCCTTATTTCATATATTTTTTCTGTGCCAAGTTCATTTTATTTAGAGATTTTCTTGTCATTTTCCCCATTACTGTTGTTTTAGTGTTTACTGTGTTTTTATAAATTTCTTCTTTTTTATTTTGGTAAGAAGGTTTTATTAATTTTCATTTTAGCTACCCTATAATTTGTTATTATTTCCCGAGTTTAAAAAGTCTGTTCTATCTTGATATCATTTTGGCTTCCTCTCCATTTGGAAGTTCTTTACACCATTTATCCCCTCTTATTGCTTTGTAGTTGTCATCATTTACAAATTGATGTCTCTGGTTCCCAATTTTCAGTCTTATAGGTTTATTTTATTTTTTATTCTATATCTGGGTTGATTTCCATGTGTTTTAATCTAAGGTTATTGTCTGCCATTGTCGGTTCTCTGTCCAAAGAATTCTCTTTAGCATTTCTTGGAAGATTGATCTGATTTTGACAAATTCCCTTAATTTCTGTTTATCTGGAAATGTCCTAATTTTCCCATCAAATTTGAAGGCTAGTTTTGCTGAATATATAATTCTTGGTTGGCAGGTTTTATATTTGTCATGTTGTTGTTGTTGTTATGTGCCATTGAGTCGGCCCTGACTCGTAGTGACCCCTCCTTGGGTTTCCGAGGCAGTATCACTACGG